>NC_143059.1:50007500-50311833 GCF_052426305.1 Pelodiscus sinensis
GTCCTATGCTACATCTAGACTTCATAGTTAAATTGGAAAAAGATATGCAGTTTGTGGTATGCAAATTGCGTAACTTTTTCCAATGTTCTTTCCACAGAGGATTTTCCAAAATTTGGCACGTCTACACAGTGCCAAATTTCAGAAAAACTTGCTCTTTTGACACATCCTTTCTTCCTTGTAGAATGAGGATTATAGGGATGGCGAAAGAGCACGTCTGCTTTTCCGAATTTTTTTTTCAGAAAAGTGGACACATTCCTTGGATGTGGCATTGCTTTTCCTAGATACTTCTGGTATACCAGAAAATCACTGCAGTCTAGACGTAGCCATAGTGTCTCACGGTCCATCCCATTAGCGGTTGGGAGTGATGCAAAGTCAAAGTTGCACTGGTGTCAATGAAATTAAAATGTGACCAACATAATTAGGACTAGATTTTTAAAGATATTTCAGTACCTAATTCTCCCAAATCTAGCCCTTAACTACTCTACAACATGTTATCAATGCTACCATAGGTTCAATTGCAGTATTGGTAACACCAGTAGGAGCCCGCATAGACACAAGACACCAACAACTTATGGATTTAATTGCTAAAACTGGTTGGTATATACCAGAACTTCTAGACAGTACGAACCATATTGCTCAACAACAAACCCTCTGGCCAACTCAGTTTGCATACACAGTGGCTGTGTCTACACTGGGCCACTTATTCTGGAAAATCAGCCGCTTTTCCGGAATAAGCTGCGAGCTGTCTACACTGGCCCTTGAATTTCCGGAAAAGCAACGATGCTCTACTGTACAAAATCAGCCGCTATTCCAGAAAAACTATTCTGCTCCTGCTCGGGCATAAGTCCTTATTCCGGAACACTGTTCCGGAAAAGGGCCAGTGTGGACAGCCCAGTAGTCTTTTCCGGAAAAAAAGCCCCGATCGCGAAAATGGCGATCGGGGCTCTTTTCCGGGAAAAGCGCGTCTACATTGGCCACAGACGCTTTTCCTGAAAAAGGGCTTTTCCGGAAAAGCAGCCTGCCAATGTAGACGCTCCTTTTCCGGAAAAACAAAATGGAATAGTATTCCGTTTTAAGCAGTTCCGGAAATTCATGCCAGTGTAGATACAGCCAGTGGGTCTGGGAGAGAATTAGCTGTGGAAGCATGAAAGGGATAAACTACAAATAAACTCTCCAGGAAACTATAAAAGGAAAGTAATTAATGACTGGAAATTGAACACATATTTTATGCCAGTTTTATTTTGTCTGTTCTATTACCAATGCAGTGTTGTCAGACATTGCTTTTTTTATACTCTCTGAGACTGCAAGGCCTGTGGCCATGTCCATTGCAATGGCTAGCCAGAGGGTTGTTCAGCACCCCTATAATGACCCCCATCTTGGGATATGTGAAATTCACACTGAGGTCACTAGGCTGGACATATAGCGCTCTTAAACACGGCTTATTTGTTGACATTGTATGATAAGTTGTAAACTCAGAACTAGAGGTGAATGCATTAATTAGGCCTATTTATGGTTTTAGTTTTAAAAGTTATACTTTCCTCCAAGTGATCACAAACAATGTATCTGTCTAAGTTCCAGTGGTGAGTGCCAAGACTGATGACAGTCTGTGATAATACACCTCTTGCAGCAATGGGCAAAGATTATGAGCTTGTCAGAAGATGTTGGTGATGGGTCAGGGATTTCTTTTAGAAGTTATTCTGAATTAACAGTAATGACTAGCTTTCTCTTACAGTTATTTTATGGCTAGGATGAGATCTACATGAAAATAAATAAATAATGTGAACTCAGTTTGGATTATTAATGCTGAATTTTATTTAATAGATTTTTTGTAATCAAATAGCTATCTTATGCATATTGGGAGGTGAATATTCTGAACTATTAGCACAACCATTAATTTATTTCTTGCTTTAATTTATCTTCCAGACTAAATAGGACTGGAAGCAGAAATTCTAAATTCTATCAGTTAAACCTCTTTGATAATAATGTTTCTAATTTTGTATCATCTATATTCTATAATAGGGTTTTTTCCCTAGCAAAGTTTCCATTTGCTCATTTTTTAAAAAAATTAAGTCATATAGAATTTAATAGAATATTATTCAGGTTTTTGGACCATCCTATTAGTACAAAATTATATTCCTGATATATAATTCAAATGGATGGGGAGAACCCATAATTAGAATATTCTTTTAAATTCTGTAAGTTACCAGAGTAATTTTAGAGTGTTATTACATTCCTATAGTATCCTATTCATCTACTCCCTATTAAATTCTATAGGACATCAGCAAAATGATACAACAGCTAGTAGTTACACCCCCTTAAACCACAGAAATGAACAACATGTATTACTTTGCATTGTACTTTTTGATGCAGTGGAATTGGTAAATACCAAATTCAAATCAGAACTAAATAGTTAGAAGTAGGTTCATTAGGAGCATTTTCTCTACAGTGTCTTAATCAATTCTAATAATTTATTTTAGATGCTGCTCTATTAACCCTACCATTGCTGCTTGTTGTATAATATACTCTATGTCCAGCTTTCTATCAGCTTGATTTCTCTCTCTAAACCTGTGTGTGCATACTTTCCTGCAGCAAGAGAGCAAAGTTATTAAATGTCACTTTATATAATCATAAATCAACAATAATAATTTTAAATTCACAAATTTTATTCCTTGAAACATGAATATATGGAGAATTATTTATTATGTTCTTAATAGATAATGGTAAATGCATTAAAGATTGGATTCTAAAGTAACCTTTATTTCATGATAATTACTCCATTTTTTAAATATATAACACTAGAAGACTTGCCCAGCATTGCCTTGGTCCTTCAGGGCATGGGACTGGCAATGTGGAGGGTACAGGAGTCAGGACAGGGCCCTGGAGATGTGGAGGAGGCAGGGCATGAGGTTGGAGGCATGCAAGAGAGATGGTAGGCAGGTGAGGAAGATCTCAAGTAGGATGGGTCCTATCCACTGGGGACTTCTCTCTCTCCCCTGAGCCCCCTGACTGGCAGGGGCCTTCTCTTTCAACTCCCCCCCACCCAGTCCCTTCAGCCAGCAGGGGCTGTCTATCTCTTCCTCCCCAGATGGCAGAGTCTGTCTGTCTCTTTCCCCCCACCCCTCTTCCCAGCCATCAGGGACCATCTCTCTCCTCTCCCTCAATCAGCAGGGACCATCTCCCCCCACCCACCTACGGTCTCTCTTACCTCTGCCCCGGCTGATAGGGGCTGTCTCTCTGGTGCTGCATTCAAGGGCCAGAAGGAGAGGGATTTGAGGCAGGTGGCTTACTTACCTGAGATGGTGGCAGGCAAGATGGTTAGCCCCAGCCTGCCACTCTCTTGATGGTGCAGAGGGGTGACTCTGCAGTCTTATGTCTCTCCAAACAGCACCCCCTTCCCTTTCCATGTTCTGGAAAACAATTCCATTCCCAGCACTTCCCATTTTCCTGGCACAACCAAATTCTGACCTTGCTTTATCTTAGAGTAAGAGAAAGATTCATACCAAATTTGGTGGCCCTAGCTCTTACCGTTTAGGAGGAATTCTTGAATAAATGGATTCTAAGACAATATATATATATTGAAGAACCTCTAATTATTCATGGAAAATGTAAAGCAACTTTAAAAAAAACAATAAAACTTTTCATTCTCTAGTCTTGTTTTTCTTGACTCCATGTTTTATTACCATGGATATTTGCATGAAAAAAACACCCTTTGCTCTTAAGGGCCTACCAAGTAGGACCAAGAGTTTTTAAATTCTGCTTTTGTTAGTTATATCAGAGACATGACTTGGGTCTTGTCTAAACTAACACTCCCCCACCCTGTCAATATACCCTGTGCAACTTTAGCTCACAAACGCCATAGCTGAAGTCGGCCCATTGCAGTGTCTTCCATGCCACAAGGTCAAAAGGGGCTGCTCTCCCATCAAATCTGGCTACTCTTCTTGTTCTGGTGGAGTACTAGAGCTCCAGGAGAGTGCTCAGAGATCCAATTTATCACATCTATTTGGACGCGATAAATCAATCACCGGTGGATCGATCACTGAAGCTTAGATCTACCATGAGCCTTTGACAGGAGGTCATTCAAGAAGAATGTGCACATCAGAAGAAAAAAAACACAACACAAATTGAGGGCCACCTTCCTGATTTTCCCTCCAACACAGCTGAAAGTGAAAGAGAGAGAGAGAGAGAGAGAGAAATAAACAGAGTTGTATAAGAGTGGATAAGAGGAAGACAGAGATATAGAAGGTACAGAGAGAGTGAGAGACTATGATATACTAAGGATTTATATGGAAGAAGGAAGATGGTCAGGATTAGGGTCGTTGGAAGAAGTGGAAAAGGCTGAGCTCACATATCAGTCTCAGTATAGAGATTTAATAAGGAAAACATCTGGGAGAGACTTATGTCCAGCATCTGATCATGCTGCACAATTTGGTCAAGGCACTGGGGTTTTAAACTGGGCCCTCCAGCACTAGATACATGATTTTCTGCAGCTGGAAATGAAAAACCAGGTTCTGTAGCTGCAGTTTGTAATGGACTTGCATCTTTTTGGTTTGAACACATTGGTTAATTCACACTGACCAGTAGATTTCAGACAGCTCGGGAAAACAGGTACAAACAAGAGAGAGGAAGATCATAGGAGAAAACACCTTTACAGTCCTAAGAGAATCTATGAGATCTGGGGGACTTCCCTTGATCTGACCTGAGACAGCTCATACAGGCATGCAATCTCAGCCATGATGTACCTCTGTGGGGGAGCTAGACAGGCCCATTAGAGGAGTTGTCCTCTCCAACACAGTCAGAGCCCCACTGCACTCAGCACCCTTAATGCTGAATTCTTCCCTTCAGAACACTATTAACACGCCCCAACATTGTTGCTTCTGAGCCCCTGGAGGACTTTCCCACTACTGTGTGCACAGGGTTACATACCACATCAGCATCTCTCTACCAGAGCCAACACCAAATGAGGTAGGGATTTCATATCAGTCTTATGTAAGATATTAGGGAAAAAATGTCAACTATAAGGATAGTTAAGCTCTGGAATAGGCTTCCAACATGTTGTGGAATCCTCATCCATGGGTGGCAAGTGAAGTCTCTGTTCAGGGATGCTAGCCCCTGGTTCCACACCTTTCACCTGTGCCCCCTACCGGCTGGAGACCCAAGCCTCCTTGCTCCCACCCACAGCTGAGCCCCAAGATCTCTTGCCTTCTGTGGCCAAAGCAATGAGCTACCCCTCACTCACACCTGAGCCCTCCTCCCCTTGTCCAGAAGAGTCCTGGACTGGCTGAAGTCCTGAGTTCCCACTCCACCTTCCTGGAGGAGCCCCAAGCCAACCACAGCTGCACTGCACCTCCCCTCCCCAGACCCCAAACCACCAGCAAAGTCTCTTCCCGAAGATGAGCCTGAGCTTTTGATATAACCCATGCAGACTCCAGGACAGCTGAGGAGTAAGTATCTTCTACTCAACTTCCTGGCTTCATCAGCAAACTCTCTGGAGTCCAGCAAAAACTTCTTTCCTACCACCAAACCTGCTACCAGGCATCCAGTGACAGTGCCAGGGTGGCCAGAGCTGCTCATGTTCTACTCATTGGAGGTTTTAAGAAGCAGGTTGGATAAGCACCTGACAAGGTGGTCTTGGTATACTTGGTCTTGTCTGAGCACAAGCAAGTGGATTTTATGACTTCTGGAGCTCCCTTCCAGCCCTGCATTTCCATGACTCTAACACAGGATGGGGTCACGAGGATTAGGAGAAAGTAGAGGGGAGTGAATTTTCCTATTACCAGAAGTAATGGGATGAATTGAAGAGTGAATTATCAGGAAATTCTTCCTGACACTCAGATCTATTAACTGTTGGGAATAATGTCACAAGAGAAACAGGGAAGCCACTTGGGCATACACTGGACAAAACAATAGAAAACATGCTGTAAAGAACAGTTCTGAAGTGTCTGGGACTAGGAACTAGATAACTCAGTACTTACAGATTTTCTCGTTTCTAGCTGATGCTCAAATATCCATCTTTCAATTGTGCAGTTGATTTCACAACTGCAGAACTCTTGTTGGCCACATGCTGTAGAAGAAGCTACTACACTCTGTATTTGGCTACAGCTACATATATTTCACAGCATCCTTTTAAAAGTATTTCAGATTTAAGTATATAAAAGATTTCCCTGCAAAAATACAACACAAATGTATTTACTCCAGCTGGATCTGCAAGAACATTTTGCCATATGTCTATTCTGCACAGCTAAGTAGTCTTTCATTCAGATAATTAATCTGAAATTAAATATTAAATATTAATAAATATACTGAAGGTAATATATGACATACACTAATTTAATTAAAAATAGATTATAGTGTATTTTGCAAATGGAACATTTTTGTAAGGAAATATAATGGATTTATTATGTTTCTGGTTTATCCTAAAACTGTGGAAAATTCTTGTATATGTATCCCTTATTGTGTTTCATGAAAATTTAAAAATAGCAATTTTATTTGTCAAGAATTTGACTGCTAGAAAAACTTCACACATAAGTTTCAATTTTGAAATATGCATTTTTAATGAAGAATTTTGTAGTGTGTTTTGTCAGTAATCAAGGTTTTTAAAAGTCATAATATAAAATGTTTCAATGATTGCATGAAGAATCTACTTAATTGGAGCACATCAGAAAAATATACAGTGGGTGACTGATCTGATTCTCAGAACCTTTTCACAGAATAATAGTAATAAAGGAGACCTCAAGAGACCAAGTCCAGTCTCCTGGTAGTACCAAGCATCATCTAGACCATCCCTGACAGGTTTTTGTCCAACCTGCTCTTAAAAATCTCCAGTGATGGAGTTTCCACATACTCTCTAGGGACTTTATTCCAATACTTAATAATCCTGGGTATGTCTACACTACAATGTTAGTTCGAACTAACGAATGTTAGTTCGAACTAACATTCATAGCCGCTACACTAGCGCTCCGCTAGTTCGAATTTGAATCGAACTAGCGGAGCGCTTAGTTCGAACTAGGAAAACCTCATTTTACGAGGCTTAAGCCTAGTTCGAATTTACTAGTTCGAATTAAGGGGTGTGTAGTCCCTTAATTCGAACTAGTGGGAGGCTAGCCCTCCCCAGCTTTCCCTGGTGGCCACTCTGGCCAACACCAGGGAAACTCTATGCCCCCCTCCCGGCCCCGGGCCCCTTAAAGGGGCACGGGCTGGCTACGGTGCCCGTGCCAGGTGCAAGCCTGCCAGCACCCAGCCAGCAGACCCTGCACCTGGCACGGCACAGAACCACCCACCCGATGTCCCCCAGCCCACCCCCTCTTCCCGGGACCAGGCTGGCGGCTCCTGGGAGCTTGCCCGGGACCGCAAGAGGTGGGCACCCGCCTGGTCTAGTGCGGACATCGTGAACCTCGTCCACGATCTCCGCACTAGGCACAGGAAAGTGGCCATCTAGGGCAGGAGAGCTGCCAGCCTGGCCACCCAGGAGCAGGTGTGCATGAAAACCAAGGGGGTCCACTGAGCCCCCCGACCCTGAGCCCTGAGCTTACAATGGCCGTCCTGGGTCAGACCAAAGGTCCATCTAGCCCAGTAGCCTGTCTGCTGACAGCGGCCAACCCTAGGGACCCTGAAGGGGATGGACCGAAGACAGTGACCAAGCCATTTGTCTCGTGCCATCCCTCTCCAGCCTTCCACAATCTCTGTACTAGTTGTAGCCTTCATAGCCTCCTGCAGCAAGGAGTTCCACAGGTTAACTATTTGCTTTCTGAACAACAACTTTCTCTTACTAGTTTCAAGCCTGCTACCCATTCCTTTCCTTTGGTGTCCTCTAGTCCTTCTTTATGGGAACTCAGGAAGAACTTTTCTGAATGCACCCTCTCCACCCAACCCCTGCTTTTAGAGACCTCTATCCTGTCCCCCCTCTGTCTCCTCTTGTCTAAGCTGAACAGTCCCAGTCTCTGTAGCCTCTCTTCATCTGGGACCTGTTCCCAACCCCTGATCATGTTAGTTGCCCTCCCCTCTCCCAGCCTTTCTCTTCCCCTCTCCCACCTCCTTTTCCCAGTCTCCCCCAGTTTTGTTCAATAAAGACAGAGTCAATGTTGGAAGAAACATTATCTTTATTTTGTACATCAATAAGAAGGGGGGCTAGGGAAGGGTAAGTGGAAGGAGGTGAGGGAGGAATGGGGTACGAGCCCCCAATGGGGAGGACTGGGCTGGCTCTGCGGGCTTCTGGGGGTGGAAGCTCTCCTGCAGCCCCCCGATTGCCCCCTCTCCCCAGATGGCAGCCTGCGGCAAGTGCAGCCGGGCTGATGGCCGAGTGCTGTGATGTGCCCAGTGTGGGTACTCCGGGCAATCCAAGCCAGGACTGGTTTTCAAGCGGGGCACCCCTGAGAACTGTCTGTCCGGGGTGGGGGTCGGGACCCTTTAAGCGCAGCCCTCGGCTAGCCTGAGACAGCATCTCCACGCTCTAAGTCCTCCTCTGATGCCCTGCCGGCACTGCTTCCGGTCATCCTTAAGCCCTGCTCAGAGTCCACTCAATGTGGACTTGCTAGTTCGAATTAGCAAAACGCTAATTCGAACTAGTTTTTAGTTCTAGACGCGTTAGTTCGAATTAGCTTAGTTTGAATTAACTAATTTGAACTATGTTAGTTCGAACTAGCGCTGTAGTGTAGACGTACCCCCTGACAGTTAATAAGATTTTCCTAAATGTCCAACCTAAACCTCCCTCATTATTTTCTAGATGTTTTCAAACTTTATTTTCTCTGTTGTCTTTCTTGTACAGAAGTTAAGCTGACTGTCCTGAATTCTCTGGGTTGACCCTACTTCTCCCAGGCAGGGGTGGCACCACATGTGCCTGGCGCCCAGGGGGCAGGGCCGCGCATGCAGTGGTTGCCCGGAGCAGGGGGCGCAGTGCGCCTGGGGGCGGGGCCACACATGCGTCGCACTCCCGGGGGTGGCACCGCACTCCCAGGGCTCAGGACGTGCAAATGGCTCAGGCTGGCCCTGCAGCCACCGGTAGCCCCAGTAGCTGCAGCTCTTCCTCAGCATCCACTCCCTTCAGGTCTAGGGTGCCACTTGGCTCGGTAGCAGGGCCAGTGAGGAGCAGGTTCCTTCCTAGGGCCCCACCTTTTACAGTTCCTGTTCTGTCCCTTCATTTCTGGGCAGTGGAGCAAGCTTGTCCTGGCTCCGCCCACCCAGGCAGGGAGAATGGTTCTTTCCCCTCTGGCTTGGAAGGAGGCAACCGTGTCATACTACAGAAAGAAAGACTGTTTTATGTTACAGCCTTCTGTCATTTGCTTTTTCCCTGCTCTGGCATGAATGAGCAGATTGAAAACATGCCATCACTGGTCAGAGTTCTGGCATTGGTGTAAAAGTAAAGTTATGGTATTGGAAATATTCTTTTTTCTTTTCTTCTTTTTTTATGGCTTTCTTTGCTAAATATCTCAAAGGTCATTGCATTGTTATGCACAGAGAATTTGGAATTGTTAGTTCTCCTACTTTCCAGAGGGAGTTCATCTGTTAGATCTCCACATGTTTGAACAAATCTAACAAAGCATTTATCTAGTCCACTGTTATTTTTGCTCACCATTCTTGGCAAAGGAAAAAAACATATGCTTTTTATTCCTGTGATAAGAAAGAATAAAAAGCATACTTTTTTTTTCTTTCTTATCATAAGAAAAGGAGAAAGGGCTAGATTTTCTGTGTCCCCTCCACCTCCTAATAAAATTGAATAGTTTAACAATAGGAAAGAGGGAACATGTCTCTGTACAAACAACTTTGCCCACTTTCTTAGAGGAAGAGTTTGTACATCAGTGAAACATCAGGGGAACTGCAATTGATTCACTAACAAGTTAAATGGATTTTATGTACCTATTCAATGTGTTAAATACCCTAGCAACTCATGAAAACATGTCTCCTTCTGGGATCTAGTCCCATCCTAAAGATGTACACTACACACGTAAAAACATTTTGCAGTGTTTTAAGTGGAAATTTGTGTGACTGCTAAATAAGATAAGACTAGGTTTGTTTTGCCACTTACATGAACATGGACTCTTTTCCCCTCCTTACTAGGTCTTCATCTCTGCTTCACTTTGTCAGCCTCATTTCTTTTTTTGCCTCCAATATTCCCCCTTTCCTCCTCTCTTTTTCTCCTAGTCCACTCTCATGATCTCTACCACTTCCTAACATCCTCTTCCTTACTGTGCCCCTCCTTTCCTTTGACCTGCACTCACTTGTGTCCTTTCCTTTTCCACCTCTTCCTAGATGATGGTGATCTCTGTCTTAACACTCAGTCTGATATATTCATGCTCTCCTCCTACCCTATTACATTCTCTTTGCTTAACTACTTTGCTCCCATCTCTTTATTCTTTCTTGCAACCTATTAGGAGCCTTGACTCTCTCCTCACTACCCCTGACTGCTTCTGCAAGACTGTGCTGCTTTCAGAAGAAGGCAGTCATATGTCTGAGGCCTGGTCTACATTAGGGCGATATCTACACTGCAAGCTTTTTGTACAAGAACAGCTGTTCTTGCGCAAAAGCTTGCCGGGTGTCTACACTGCATGCGCGTTCTTGCTCAAGTAAATTTACAGTACAGCATTGGAAAACAGGGCTTCTTCTGGAAGAGTTATTCCTCTCCCCATGAGGAAAAAGCCCTCTTGCACAAGAGCTCTTACACAAGAAGGCAGTATACACAGGCAACATGATTTTCTTGCGCAATAATCCCCTATGGCCAAAATGGCCATCAGAGCTTTCTTGCGCAAGAACGCGCATGCAGTGAAGACACCTGGCAAGTTTTTGCCGCACATGGCAGTGTGGATGTGCTCTTGTGGAAGACCTTTTGCATGAGAACTCTTGTGCAAAACAGTTATTGCCCAAGAAGCCTGCAATGTAGACGTAGCCCAGGAGTTTAGGTTGAACTTAACCACATTAGGTCTAAACAATAAGTCCCCCATTGTATCAACTTTAAGGGTCATTAAAGTCAATTTTGGTACTCCTGCTTTTCACAAGGAGTAATGATATATTCGACCTCGCATGGGCAACTTTAGGGTAATGCAAATGCAGCAGTTCAGAAAATCAATGTTCTTGCCCCGCTGTGACCATTCTGGCCAGGACTTTCAACTTTGCTGCTTTCCAGATCCACAGGAAAAGACACAGGAAAATTTGAATTTAATTTCCTGTGCTGCAGCATGATGAGCAAACCTCAGAGCAGGCAATACACCTTAGAAGCACACCTCAACATGAAAGCCCAGGTTTGCAAATGAGCTCCAGCATGGAGAGTGCAGGAGATCCTGGACCTCATTGCCATGTGAGGAGAGGAATCAGCTCAGGCAGAAATATGGAGCAGCAAAAGAAATGCTCATATCTATGCCAAGATCACACAAGCCATAATGAAGAAAGGATACGTCAGTGATACCGAGGAATGCCATGTGAAAATAAAGGTAATTTTCTGCTCTGAGAAGAATGTTCCATCTTGCAGCTATCTGAATAGATCAGAGTTCCCAAGGATGCATGCATCGTGCATCTTTACCAACCATACCACAATTATCAGAGAAATGGCCCTTGTGATGCGCCAGCACCTGCAACGCTATTGAGAAGTACCCCTTGCTGTTCATGTACTCCTTGGCAAGGTGGTTGGATGCAAAGTTGGGGATGTGCAGTCTGTCTATTGCCCCACCAAAATTAGGGAACCCCATCATGGCAAAGCCCTCAGCAATGTCCTGCACATTTTCCAGAGTCGCTATCCTTCATATCAGATGTGTACTGATTGCCTTGGCTACTTGGATCTCAGCAGCCCCCACATAGATTTCCCCACTCTGAATTGAGTCTCAACTGACTAGCAGCTGTCTGGCATTGGAAGCTTCCACAGGGCTATTGTCACTCACTTTTCCATTATTACAGCAGGTCTCATTCTAGTATTGCTGTGCCTCAAGACAGGGGAAAATACTTCCATGGAAGTGGCCTTATGCATACATAAGTTTTGCAGACACTACTGATTATATGAGAGCTGCATAACTATACGGTCCCACCAGTCTGTGCTTGTCTCATGGAACCAGAACTGGCATTCCACTGTGTGAAAAGGATCTCATGACATCATCTGTCAATCCCTTATCTCAAGTGCTTCATGGAAGAGTCTGTCCATGGCCTCCTCAGATTCTTCCTCATTCCGGTGAGCCCTGGATAGGCTCTAGACATACTGCAGCATAAGGTGCAAGATGGCTGCTCCTGAGCAGGTTCCATGTTGGGTTCCATGCTTATTCTGCTATGCTGCTATGGTCTTTGCACAGATAACCAGGAAAAAAGGTCATGAAAAGATTGTTTGCTGTTGCTTTCAAGCAGGGGGGAAGGAAGTAGATGAATGCATTATGAGATGCTGATAACACCTACCCAGAACCACCTGCTGTGTAGTTTTGGTCCCATCAGGAACTGGGAGCATAACCCATCATGCAAAGAGGCAGATGGAACTGTGCAATAGCTATCCAAGTGTGAAACTGTCAAAGTCGACAGTAGCCACACTACTGGGAACACACTGTGTCAAACACTTGAACACAGTGGGAACATGTACCTTTGACTTTACAAAATCAGGTACTAAAAAATCAACCTTAATAAATTTGACCTTATCTCTTAGTGTAGACAAGACCTTAGATATACAGGGACAAAAGGGCAAGTAAGACACCCCTTTGCTCTCCAGCCTGGTTTTTCTGCATCTTTAGTCTATGGATAAGAGACGGAGCAGACTTTTTGGGCTACCATTCACCCTTGAGATACTTTGATGAGGAGAATGTAGCAAATGGTGAGGAAACAAGCAGAGTCTTATTCACACAGCGTATGAAAAGGGAAGTAATAATTTACTGCTTTGGGTCTCTAGCAAATTACTTACCTCTTGCCGTAAAGGGGGGGGGAATCGTTTTTTTTTCTTTTTTCTGAACTGGTCCTAGGCAAATAACCAATTTTTCACTTCTTTGAGAGTTCTAAAAATCCTAAAAAAAAATGGTCCAACCCAAAACAAAATATTTTGTGGAATTTTCAGCAAATCTAAAAAATCAGAAGATAGTTTCAGGTCAAATAAAATGTTCCATTTTTGAATATTTTGAACAAAACAAAAAATATAGAATTAAATTTACAAAAACTGTAGTGTCATGGTGATGCTCCCTTTACAGTCAATTGCCCAATTAGATAATTTTTACTTTTTAAGTTTTCACTACAATTATTTGTCAGAATTGACAGGAATTTGCAAAACATTTTGGCGAATATGGTTTAGCATTTCTCACCATGAAAAGTTTTAGCCAAAATTTTTTTCCAGGCTTAGGCCTGAGGAAGTGCAACATCACGCTGCCTTTTACTTAGAGGAATGTATCGAGAATAACATCTTCGCCTCATTGAAGCCAGTGACAAAATGCCCAATTTTACATTATATTTTAACAATAAAACAGTAAAAGCAAGATATTTGATTAGAGTTTTGTGCTTTCTTTGTAGCTATTTTTGAAGGGCTCGTTTTCCGTGTTGTGTGAGGTTTGGGAAGTGGTTATATATTGCTGCCTTTCATTTGCTCTGTTTGCAGGCTACCAAAGCAGAAATACTACCTCTGAGAATATGCTGTCTGCTTTGGGGCAGTGTTTGGATTCTGCTGTGATGTGCTGTTTTCTGGCTCTTCTACACACAGAGACCCCTAATTTCTCAGTTCTAAACATGTAATAAAAAATGGCCAGCCTCAAATAGATTTATACAATGGACATTTGTGACACTGGGAATTTCAAACAGAGGTTCTGAGGGGGGATTTATTAGTATGTAAAGTATGAACATAAAGTTAAAATGCAAAATTTACATTGAGCTTTATAAGCAATATGTTTATTGTTGAGTACCCACTGACTGTCATTAATATTGTATTCCATCTTTTAACTAGTGCATCTTACTGGAGTAAGTGATGTTTCCTTAGATTGTTCCTCTGTTTTTGTTGTGGACAGATACAAGCGAAAGAAACCTATTTCTATCCCTTCCCCTGTTCTCCTCAGTTATTCCTCTGTCCTTCTCCCCATCATAATATTCCCCACAGATTGCAAGTTATTTTTAGGCTAGTTATTGTCTTAGATGGCCCCACAATCATCATCCCAATAATGTCAGGATGTCTAAATACACAGAATACTGACAATACTTGCCTACCACTACAGCCATCGTTGTGAAGAGAGCCTTCCATACCCACATGCATCTACAAACACTCTCACCTTGTAATCAGCCGCCAGCATTGTTGGTGCTTGATTTTTACATCTACCCATGTGTTTTGTTTAAACCCTGGTCACATGCCAGTACCCATCTGTGTAAATCTGCAAATTTTCTAGCTGAATTGCACATCCACATCCCTAACTCAACCATAGAAAGATCATGCAAATAATGGAAGCTGACAGCATAAGTAATGTTTTTTCATGTATCAGACCCCATGGTTGACTGCTGAACTGTGAGATCTGCTGTTTTTAGGCCAGGCTAGTCTCTTCCCTCACTCCTCTGAAGATTTAAGACTAAGGAGAAAGTCTTGAATTACATGGCTCCAATGCTTACAACTTGGTCAACACTTGTTCATGTCCTATGACCCTTTCCCAGTATAAGCTACATCTTTATGTTATCATGAAAAGCTTCTGGCAACATATATAACTGCTAACTAAGTGGCCATCACAAATTTCCTTGTTTTTTCTTGTTTTTTTTAAACAATTCAGAAGCTAGAAAACTCTAAAAAGAAAGAACTTCTAGTACTTCTGTTTTCCTCAAATATTGAGAAAATCTCATTAAGTCAGGAAATCTATCTTCCAAATAAATACTAGAGATTAAAAATAGAGAGTCCAATTATGCTGAGGACCAAGAGACTCTGCTTTAAAAAAAACAGGTGAATAACACAATGGTCTGTGTAATTGGTTCTTTTGAAGTTTCTAATCACTTTTTGTAAGATCAAGTGAAACTGACAAGCAAAGCTGTCGGAACACTGACTTGATACAATGGTGGCACATGGGACTCGAACCAGTTTATGTGGTAACTGTTAATTGTTTGGGGGCTTCTTTTAAAACACAAAACATATCTGAAGAGTTACTATTAAACAAATCTTGCAGAATAAATTATGTGGTCAGTATTTCAGATCTCAAACAAATCATTTTCCTGTGAAAATGTTATCAAAATATGAGCTATCCCCTTCAAATATATTTTAAACAATGTTAATGTATTTTCACATGTCATCATTTGACAGCTCCACCATACTCGCTAGTCAGCCACCAGGGAAATTTACATGCATTTGAATTCACCCTGCCAAGCACAGTCATCCCAGACTGACAGCCCATTTAACTAGGTGATAAGTTAATCTGTACAACATTTGATAGATTTCTGTCTTTTACCTAAGCCATAGTTTGTGAAAATGATTCAGCTACAAAATTTGCAAACCATTCATGTCTCAGTTTTCAGTCTCAGTGGGAGGTGTTATATTTCTTAATGTATAATTCTGTATACCCATCCAAACCAAGTATGTAAAGTTAATGCAACCACCCATCCCACCCTAAACATGTTCAGATAAATATTTATGTATTTTTATTATATTCACCTATTAAGGTAAACCCAATTAATTACGTATTTAGAGATTACTTATCTTGAGCCACTACTTCCTCATTATTGCTCACTCCTGCCCTCTTGTTAAAAATGCAGTATTTTCTTAAGTTTTCATGCAGCATCGCATGCTCGTCAGTTTGTATTAGATCATGTGTCAGGTTCACTCTGTCACATGACCCAATGCAACATGATGCAGCCATCACATATCACATATTTTAAAATTCAAGCAGAAGACAACAGAGGTGCAAATATCACACATCATTCCTGGATATGCAGATGCATCTAGTGTTCAGGAGTACCAGCATTACTATCAAGTAGCTTGAAACATTTTAATCTATAGTAAACTTCAGATCTACCAATTCCAGTTACCAGCATCCTGATTTTTAAAAAAAGACACAAATTGATGATCTTGGGCATCTCATGGCAATGTCAGAAGTATTAATTCTAAAGAACATTTAAATGAGGTTCCCTGGTCTTCTGATGAGGTTATACATTTAACCACAACAAAATGGAAAGGGCATGTTGTAGTCTGGAAATGCCCAGGAGGAGGTTTATATTTACTCTCTCTTTTACACCGTACATTACCAAAGCAGGGAGACTCAGCAGTCAGCGGGATATTATTTATTTATTCAAAACATCTTTCATTTCCTGAGATGCAGTATGTTATTTACAGGGCACATACTGTTGTTACATGAAGCAAACATCCACAGGCAGATTAAATCAAGATACTGCAGCCATAGTGGTATATCCTGATAACAATGATTTTAAAACAGTTGCTAAAATGTAAAGAAATATCTTAGGGCTTTGCTACTGATTTAACCAGGGACAACACTCCAGAAGGATAGCTAAGGCAACAGAAATGCTACTATAGGAGATGTGCTTTGTGAATGAAATTTTAGCTACAAAGATCCTACACCAATGTCACTGAAAAAGGAAAGCAAAAAGAAAATAGAAACAGAAAAGATTAATGTGCACAACACCATTTTTTTCAGACACCATTTCAAGCAAAAGTAACACATTTTCTGCATCTGGAGTGGCTCATTTTCTCTTCATAGAAGTGGCATAGTATTAAAATATTAATTAAGTGAAAATAAAGTATATGTAAACCCTGAAAGCAGATGACAAGAAGCTAAATATCGTGAACCTAAAGACAGGCTAAAGTGGAAACACCCATGGGAAAGTTCCAACATGGGGAATGTAGGTCAACCATTTGTGTCTCAAATTAATTACCCACAGCACTTCCATTAGAATGAATGGGATTTTAAGTATGAAATACATTGGGACTTAACTCTACCAAGGATACACATCTACCTATATATAAATCTCAGAGTACACACCAACCTTCACCTGTCCTAAGCAAGCCTCTCCAATATTGTTATGACCGCTTCCTAATGTTCTCAAGAGATAAAAAAAGGTTGATGTGATAAAATATCTCTAGGTACAACTTAGTCTTTTGCTAGACTTAACAGACTTACCAATGTATCTTAAGACAAATGCATTGTGAACTTGGAACTGTCATCACACCAGCCCAAATCACATTTTCATCTGTTCATGTAGTGCACACCTGTGGCTTGTTGACAATGCAGAAATTAAACATTCTGAGGCAATTGAATACCCTGTGAATTCTCACAGTAGATAAGCACAAAGGTATTTAGCACAGGTGTTGTTGTAATTGTGATACATTAGAAAAATTCACCCTGTTCTGTGGCGCTCAAGGTCACATCTCTACCTGGGTGGTATGTAAGGTTGGCAGGAACAAGTCTGGAGAGTTCTGAAGTAATTCATAAAAAGGTTTGGTAATTTGTCAGCCCAACCAAACATTTTAAGGCTCAGGTTTCTTTTTAGAACAGTAGGTTTAGAAGGAGATGGCAAAAATAAGAAATCTAAATGACCCTTTTCTCTCCTAGCTCATTAAATAGTGGAGCAGAATGGCCAAATTCACAAAAGACAAATACAAGGAGCATCAGGAAAGTGAGGGTAGCATTAACAGCCACAGGGCTTTCAAATCAGGATGGTTTTATATTTAAGTCTGAAACGCTACAGATCTGTGTTCTGTCTCCAGCTCTGCAACAGATTCTGTAACCTTGGGTTAACCACTTAATTTCTAATTACAGTCCTTCCTTTCTCCTGCTTTTTGGTGTGCTTTGTCTATTTAGACTGTAACCGTCTTTCATGTAGAATACAATGGGGCTCCAATCTTAGTTGGGACTGGTAAATGCTATTGTACTATAAATAGTAATTAATCATGCTTGTAAATAAATTAATAATAAAAATAGCCATGATGCCAGGGTATTATATTAAACAGGAGAATAAATACAAAGACTGTATGTTGTGTGATGAGTAATGAGCGAGTGGCAGGAGGTGTCTTACAGAGTAGGGAGCCAGGACAGAGGTTTGAAACAAAGGACATGTGCCTGGAGCAGAGCATGGGATTCTTTTAGCATAGACAGCAGAGGCTGCAACATAGCTAAAAAGGAGCAGGGTGGGGAGTGCCTGGTTAATTTTTGCATCGCTTTTCACAGGTTAGAATTCACTAGTAAGTTTCATTAACATTTCTTTGTTCTGGGAAGACTCTTGGCACAGGATGTATATCCCATTAACAGCACAAATACTGGTAGCAGCAGGACTAGCAGCATTGGGCTTCTCACTCATTCAGTTCACACAATAAATTCTGATGAAGACAAAGCAGACACTCATTGGGCTGGCCCTTATAGTTTGCGGGGGGTAACTTTCTTTTTTATTCTTCAGTGTATATAAAAGAGTGAGAAACTGAGATCACAACCCCAAAAGCCCCAGATCATTATTTATTCTTCATGCAAGCATGTATTACTGCCAGCTATTGTTCTAGGACATTCTTACACATTTTCAGCTCCTTCATCCCAGCTAATACATATTTACTATTTTGAGGGTAAACAGTTTTTTGTGCACCAAAAAATTCTGATTTGTGCACAGGGACCACTTACCACTATAACTCAATGTTAAAAATTAGTATTTCCACTTTCTGCACTGATACTAAAATGTTTCCCTCTTCTTTGAATATAAATAACTCCTGTTTGATACCAACTTGTTCTAACTATTGTTAAATGTTGACTTTTTAATGTTTTTAATGTTGCCCATTATACTCAATTTGTGAGCACAAATTTCCCTTCCACCTTGTGCAAAATTTGGGCTTCCCATGTTGGATGAAAAATGATCACCTTGTAAAATTGAGCCTTACTTTTCTAACTTCTCCAAAAAAATCCCCAAACCTCTCATAATAGTATTTCAAAATATTTACTCATTGGCTTTGAACCTGGTGGGAAAGACACACTGAAAAGGAACTGTAACATTAGCCCAACATTTTTATATATAAGACTCTAGTGTTTAAAGTGTTCTTCAGTCTTGAAGCTCAAGTTCAGAGAGAAAAAAATCACAAAGGGCCTCCTTTTCCCCAGAAAACAAAACTCTATAAATCAAGTCACTTTCTTCTGAGAGTCAGAGAATATGTGCAACATGCTAAACATATGGATACCAAGAAAGTGGTTTCTCCTGAATGGTAACTAAGCACAAGCACTCCCTGTCCCCTTTCCCATATGGTGCTTTAGCTGTTCAGACAGTGCAGGTAGCAGAAGGAAGTGCTAAGAATGCAGCCTGACTTTAAAGCACAAAAAGCTTGAGAAGGTCTGACTGTATCTCATCTGTATGTTTGCAAACTGTAAAATACCAGCAGCAGTGGCATCTGTAATCCAGAAAATCAGCTGGCAGAGTTTTAATTTTTAAAGTAGTTTTGAACATTTTTTCCCGGCACCACATGGTGATTTTTGTCCTTCTGAGAGCCAAAGGCAAATACAGACATGCTCAACATACATAGTCAAAGGGAGTGGTTTCCTAGCAACAATAATGATATGAAAGGAGCTGAAGCTTCCTTTCCAATCCCTTATGCGATATTAAAGCAATCTGCAATATACAGGAATGGAGAAAGTATCTAAGAAATCTGGCTCTGCATCTTTACCAAAATAGAAGGGAAATCAGGTGTCCAATTTTGCCAGTACTGCTATAGTCCAGCACTTCTAAGTGTAGTATAAAATACAGAAGTAGAGCAAATTCTGTAGTATGCTTTTCATCCTCTCTGAATAATATACTCTGTCTCACTCACTCCCCCTAAGGGCCATACACTGTCCTTGATTCAGATCTGAGGAGCTAAAGGCAACACAATTCTCCCTAATGTGAGATCACCTTTGCCATTTCTCACAACTTGTTCTCAGACTACCACAACATTCTCAGTCTTATCTGGATTAAACTGCTGGCAGTTCACTTTCACCCAAGCCCAATCTTGACAATTTATTTGGAATGCTACACAACTGTACCAGCTGGATTCACCAAAGAAAATAAAACATGGAGTGAAGCACCATCTGTATGGAAAAGACATTGAACTCCCATCTGTATGGAAAAGACTTCATAACTCCCTTTACTGCATTACACACATTCAACAGGAGGGTATTAGAGTGACAACCATTTGTAGCAAAAGAGCAGCTCCATCTAAGGCCTGACTCTACAGCCATATCAACACATCTTGTGGGTGCTCCCAAAGGCGGCTGAGAGAGCAAGGAGAATCAGATGAGCACCTGATTTTTTTGTATTGGCAGCAGTTCATCAGTCAGGAAAACAGGACAGGGTCCTTTCAGGCTATCCTAAAAACAGACCGTCAAAGGTCAAGGAAACACGAAAACACCAGCAGCTGCAGAATTGTTTTGAAACCACCTTCTCTATAATTCTCCACCCCCAGGAAATTAGACACCAGTGACATCAAAGAGATTATCAATGTCAAGAGATATATAAAAATGCTTATTCAAGAAAAGCCAGTACCTTAACCACGCCAAGGAAGGCAAAGAATTCTCTTTAATCGTTGGACACAGTAGTTCTAGAAGCAGTACAGTTCCAAGATGTATGTGGTAGCCCAACGTTTCCACGCACATTGTGCGTCTAATTACAGAAGACAGCCAGCATTTGTCCTTTTCAGAAACACCTTTTTCGTGGAAACTTCTCAGCTCTGGAATGTATTGGCTATTTTGATCTACAAAGGCCCAAGTCTGTTTGTGTACAATATCAGTTCATTCTGGC
This sequence comes from Pelodiscus sinensis, assembly GCF_052426305.1. Lineage (NCBI taxonomy): Eukaryota > Metazoa > Chordata > Testudines > Trionychidae > Pelodiscus > Pelodiscus sinensis. The sequence continues at coordinate 50,028,159 of NC_143059.1, forward strand.
TTTTTAACTGGAAGGAGACAAGTGGGAATTTGGGTCAGTTACAGATTTTAAATAAAAGAATCAAATAGTTAACTGAGTTGTGTTGATGCTGTTGGCAGAAGATCACTAAAGTGCTCTGTTTATGAATCTAGCAGAGTGTCAGGAATTATCAGATATACTGGAAGAATAAGACTTGGCCAAATGTATTTCAGGCCAAATATTCTGGATAATTTTTTAATAACTGCAAGATACAGTGGTAGTCATCTTTATACAATATTTGTATACAAAAAAGTAGAGGGCAATAACTGTGCTAGCTCACATACCACTCCGCAGTAATGGTTGGTAGCTACTGACATTTTAATGGCAGCTGTTGTATTTAGTTTGAATTGAGATGAAACCATGTGATCCAGAGTGTTGCCTCGTTACAAATAAATGTAACTTTAATGTATCCAGCCTTTGAAGTTAACAAAATCAAAATGTATTCAAGGAATCTAAACATTTACTTTAATAAAACATTTACATTCGTTACCCAGCAAGTGTACTGCAAACAAGTCTGTGTAAGCAAATTTAGTTTCACTCAGGACCTGTGCAGGCTAATGACTATGCTGACCAGCTTCAAAACTGTATTAAGACTACTTATTATTTATTATAAAATGCTTGCACAGAGGGAGAGACCTAATTGTCTGATGAAGATCCCAACCCCTGTGGGTATCACAGCATACTATACCTGTAAGAGTCAGGGCTCATTAGCCTAATCACAAAGAATAATACTTAGAGCAGAGCTGTGCAAAGCTTCTGAATTTTATCTTCCTAGGAGTGTCACAAAAACACCAGCCTTTTTTTTTTTTTGGTAGAATTTCTTACTGGCAGCAAATAGCTTTCTCCCCACAGTCTTCACTGCAGACACTAGCGACACCAAACTCTGCAGGGCCATGAATGTTCAACATCTCCCACGGCATCTGATTAATAATACCCATCCCTCTTCCAAGCATGGAGCCATAGTACTTGCTGAAGCAGTAGCAGATGAGGTTGGTAGCAGATAGGTTGGTGGTGGGGCTAACAAGCGATCTTTTATTTTGAATTAATCTTCCACACAAAGACATCGATGCACTGTGGATTTCTCAGTCCATGCAATAAGTACTATTAGTTTACAAGACAAGAAGCCTCGTTGTTTTATTGGCTTGGAATACAGAGAAATATATTCAGTGTGTATTTCTTTCTCTATAATTTCTCGGGTACTCCCTTTTTGGAATGTAGCTGCACATGGTATTAGATCTATATGTAGTTTTATGTTTTTCTATTTCCCTTATATTATGCAGTAAGAGAAGTAGTCAGACAGTTGCAGCAGGGAGTTAGGGGGGTTCAGTCTGTGTTCCTGTCTGGCTGAAGAAGCAGCAGGACCATGGACAGATCAGTACTGGCAGGAATCAGGAAACAAGAAAGAGCTCCTGGCTGGCTGCTGGGCCAGAGTAAGGACTGAGCACAGGGAGGGCTGCAGGAAGACAGTCTCTCCAGGAAGGAAGCCCTGGTACTAAGAGTATGGCTGCCTACCTGTTGCCAGAATTATTTAAAGGCTGAGAGTGGAAAGAACTGCAGAGGTACCACCCCAGGGGTACTGGGATAAGCACCTCATACACTGTATACTGCAGAAGGGGTCTGTTTCAGTTTGGAAGGCTGTCACTGAAAATTCACAAGAAACCTTCCACAAATAGAGATGTAGGTGCACACACTTGACCAAAGGGTGCTCACAAGAGGTGGGTACTTCTCTATTCTGTAGTCCCCCTGTTTTACATACAATGGAAGGGTGTTAAGAGATGTCGTTTTCTCTTTGTCAGATCTTGGTATATAAGATTACCATATTTTAGTAACTTCCAGTTGAAACTCTGTTAATATGAGTACATTAGAACAGTGGTGAGCAACCCATGGGTCGTGACCCCCAAGGGAGTCGCAGATGTCTTCCTGGGAGGTTGCGGCGCTTAGATCCAGCTGGCTGAGGGATGGACCCAGCAGTTGGTTGCCCCTGTGGTGCGGCACCTAGGTCTGGCTGGCTGGTGGCTGGACTCAGCAGTTGGCAGCCCCTGCAGCATGGGGGTCGCAGATCAAAAAAGGTTGCACACCACTGCATTAGAATGAGATAGGCTCCAAAGACCCAATTCATTTGGACATCACACTGGGACTCAGGAGACCTAGATCCTATTCTGCACTGAGACACTGATCTTTTGGGTGACTGAAACTCAGTCATTCCACAGATAACCTTTTTCCAGGTAGAGTCAGCCGCAGCAAAGGTCAATATATAGGGTTCCTCTTAACAACCTGGGAAAATGAGACACCACCCTTATATGCCTACAAGAAAAAATGCTTCCCTGTTCACGAGCACTGAATCTATGCATGATAAAAGAACACTGTTATTAAAAGGAGAAAGGGAAGACCACACAACTACTTTCAAAAGCACATAACCAAGTAGAGCCCTGTGCGTATCCAAATATCTACCTATGGATATGGATATCCACAAATAGAAATCAGTATCTGCTGATCCTCAGGGCTGTACTCCCAGAATATATTGTGGTCAAAAGAGAAGAAGGAGTTGCCACCACTCCCAGGAACCAGTGCCCTGTGCCAGCAACTCCACCCAACCATGTGGTTATGTCATTCTCAGCTTCACCACCAGTGGGGATATACAACACCAGAGAGGAGACACAGCTGGTGGCAGGGCAGAGAGGAGTAGAGCAGCATGGCTGGGAGGAGATGTCTGTAGGGGGTGTCTGCTGCTAGGATTGGCAATGTCATTGTCCTCTCCTTTCGCCACAATATATCCTGGGAGTAGAGCCTTGAGGATCAACGGATACTGATTCTATTTGTGGATATCCACATCCACAGGTAGATATTTGTATCCACAAAGGGCTCTAACCATACCCAATCCACAGTATTTTGGGCAGCATTCCTTGCCTCACTTAGTGGTGTGAAAGTCCAAGCAAATATCCCCCTATCGTGCCAATTCTCTTCCCTCCACTGCACTCCAGAGTTCAGATGCATAGCCACATTGGTCCATATCACATTCCCGAAAGTGGGGAGGTGTAAAACATGTGCCTTCACTGTTGCCACCACCTCTGTAACTGGCTTATTGTTGCTGTCACTCTTGTCTCTGCTGCTGCTAAATACTGCTTTTGTTTGCTGCTTCCTAATGGTGGTCTCTCTGTTGCCACTTCCATGATACTGTGTCCTGAGGTTCCCCCTCCCCAAACGTAGCCCAGCTCTTACTGATTTCACTGGGTAACAAAGAACTTCTGTGCTGCTGCCTCTTCACTGTCTTCAATACAACATGGTCCTCATACCAGGTCTCAGGCTTAGCCACTAGACCTGCTCATCAGCAATTTCAGCTCTAGCAACCACTGAACAGAAACAATGACTCTCGATGTAGTCCAATCATTTTTAACACATTAAACACTGGAGAGTCAAAGAGTGTTTACGACTCTTTAGGCAGAGTCCACAGCAGTGATGAGAAACCAAGGTTAATGAGTGGGCCATTTGAGTGGCCCTCCTTCATCTCAGTGGGCTACCAAGGCATGTCTACAGTAGGAAATTATTTCAAAAGAACTAAATTCAAAATAACTCCTGAAATAACAAAATTGAAATAGCATGTCCCACTACAGGGGAGCCCTGAAATTAGTCCAAGATAGGTTCTGTTATCGTGGCTGCACTATCTCAACTTAGAGCCCCGGGAAGCAATGGGGAGTAATTACTTCAAATTACTCTATGGAGTAGTTATTTCAAAATAGCAGCAGCAAAGCATCCACACTAATGCTTATTTCAAAATAAGCATTATTCCCCAAGGAAAGCAGGAGTACAAATTTCAAAGTAACCATACCATTATTTCAAAATAATGAGCTTGGTACAATGGATGCTCAGCTTATTATTTTAAAATAAGAGGGGTTATTTCAAAATAACTTCCTAGTGTAGACCAGGGCCCAGATTGTTATAACTGAGACCACCTCTCAGAATAGGGTAGTTTTGTTAACTGTGCTTGCATACCTAGAATTACCAAGGAGTGGCAATTGAGCCATAGACACACTTTGATTGGATGCTGAGGGAATGCATGGCTCTCACAGTCAGTGTCCTGAGCAATCAGCATTTACCTCACTTCACATGCCCTTGCTTTATGTACATATCACTTTAGTAATACCAGTAGGGAAAAAACTGTGCCTATGGAAACTGGAGGAAAATGGCAACCCTGCACATGGTCAATGGTATACAAAATATCTCATGAGCCACACATAGAACCCTGATGGGCCACTTGGTTGCCCACTACTGATCTATACCATCAGGTACAAATGCCAGTTAAAAATAGAGGGGTGGGGATGGATATTTGTCATCTCATAGAATCATAGAATCCCAGGGCTGGAAGAGACCTCAGGAGGTCATTGAGTCCAGCACCCTACCCAAAGCAGGACTAATCCCAACTAAATTATCCCAGCCAGGGCTTTGTCAAGCCACTTAAAAACCTCTAGGGATGGAGAGTCCACCCTCTCCATTACTTCCAGTACTTCACCACCCTCCTAGTGAAATAGTTTTTCCTAATATCCAACCTAGACCTCCCCCACTGTAACTTGAGACCATTGCTCCTTGTTCTGCCATCCGTAACCACTGAGAACAGCCTCTCTTCATCCTCTTTGGAACCTCCCTTCAGGAAGTTGAAAGCTGCTATCAAACCCCCTCACTCTTTTCTTCTGCAGACTAAATAAGACCAAATCCCTCAGCCTCTCCTCATAGGTCATGTGCTCCAGCCCCCTAATTATTTTGGTTGCCCTCCACTAGACCCTCTCCGGTGCATCCACATCATTTCTGTAGGGGAGGAACACAGTACTCCAAATGTGGCCTCACCAGTGCTGAATAAAGGGGAATAATCACTTCCCTCGATCTGCTGGCAATGCTCCTCCTAATGCACCCTAATATGCCATTAGCCTTCTTGGCTACAAGGGCACACTGTTGACTCATATCCAGCTTCTCATCCACTGTATCCCCAGGTCCTTTTCTGCTGAACTGCTACCTAGCCATTTGGTACCCAGCCTGTAACAATGCTTGGGATTCTTCCGTCCCAAGTTCAGGACTCTGCACTTGTCCTTGTTGAACCTCATCAGATTTCCTTTGGCCCAATCCTCTAATCTGTCTAGGTCAATCTGGACCCTGTCCCTGCCCTCCAATGTATCTACTTCTCCCCTTATTTTAGTGTCATCTGCAAACTTGCTGAGGGTGCCATCCATCCCCTCATCGAGGTCATTAATGAAGATGTTGAACAAAACATAGCTTGTGAACTTCAGTTTAAGGTGACCACCACCATCAGGGCATATAAAATACTGTTCTGTTGCCCTTTACTTATACAATAAGATTAACAACATTTCATTAACCCTGCATTTAATACAGATTAATAGTTTTATTAAAACCAATATTAAAATGTACATAATACCCAGGTTAAGAAAACAGTGTCTATACTTTTGGATATAATGTTTAGATTATCAACAAATACAAAGTCTGTTTTAAAAGTCATAAGATACATATAGCACCTAATCAGCAATAACCCAAATTTAGGTGAATAAATTTAACAAAAACAGTTTAGATATTAGCATCCAACTATTGTGGTACATTACTCATAAAGAATTATACAGAGAGTAGCTGTAGAAAGCAGATATATCAATGACTGAATACTTATCCTCACTAGAATTTAGGGTAAGTTGTCCATTAGAAAATATAGTCTATCAGGAAAGCATTTGAGTTATTTTCCCAACCACTCTTTATTGGTTCATCCCTCTTGGTATTGCCAATGTGCAGTGATGTGTTCTAGGTAGATATCCTTTGACCACCTGATGGCATCCAACACTTTGAGTATGTCTAGACTACATGGCTCTGTCGACGGAGCCATGTAGATGAGTTATAGGGAAATGAAGCGGCAATTTAAATAATCGCCGCTTCATTTACATCAAAATGGCCGCTGCGCTGTGCCGATCAGCTGTTTGGCGGCACAGCACGGTAGTCTGGACGCGCCACAGTGACCAAGGGAAGCCTTTGTCGACCGCCACGGTAAACCTCATTTCACGAGGCATATCAGGGTGGTCGACAAGGGCTTCCCTTGTCAACAGCACCGCATCCAGACTACCATGCGGTGCCGCCAAACAGCTAATCGGCACAGCGCAGCAGCCATTTTAATGTAAATGAAGTGGCAATTATTTAAATCGCCACTTCATTTCCCTATATCTAGTAAACTCATCTATGTGGCTCCATTGACGGAGCCATGTAGTCTAGACATACCCTTTTAGTTGCCACATCAGCTGAGCATAGCATTCATTGATTCCACATTCTCACAACACTCACTTGTTACTTGGGCCCATGTGCACAGGGCCCCAACAATCAATATGAGAGTTTGAGCCTCTTCGTCCCTTCTCTTCTTTAAGGTGTATGTTTCCTAACTGTGCACTCAATATTCTTAAGTTAACAGTGCTTTTTTGAGATAAAGCCAGTGTGACCTCATTGGAAGCTTATGTGAAAACCCAATATGTTCTTGTTCTTCCATTGAGAATGGGTTGGCACTGAAAATGTAGGTGCCAGCTAGCCAAATTTAGTTCTAGCAACAGAGTGTCTGTTTTTTATTTTCTTTTTACTTTCTCCAGAACATTCCCTGAAGCTCCCATCTGCTTGCCAAGAAACTCAGGACGTCACTGACATTAATAATTACAATTAATTCACATATGGATGGACAGTTGGATGCTCCATGGCAGAAAGGTGTTTAAAACTCAGCAATACCACTTCCTTCTGCTTCCACTCTTCACACACACACCATTTTCCCCTATGATGTAGTGCTTCCCTCACAGAAAAACTGGTGCAATTATGGAGCGGCCAAGAAAGAAAAACAAAAGAAGTATTTGAGTACTTACTCTTCCCAAAAAAATAAAATAATATAATAAATAAATATAATACTCTAAACCCTCCAACTTCTTTACCCAGAGCTCATGGCTATGGTTCCCCCCCACAGTTGGGGAAGTCCATGGCAGCAAAGCTGTCAACGATGATGTCCACGTTGCCCAGAGTGACAACCCTCTGTAGCAGTACGTGGTTGATGGCCTTGGATACTTGTACAAGCATAGCCCCCAACTGTGGATTTCCCCACACTGAACTGGTTCCCGACTGAGTGGTAGCTGTCTGGTGAGACGAGCTTCCACAAGGCGAAGGCCACATGCTTCTTCAGGGGGATGGCAGGTCTCATGCAGCTGTCCTGTCAACTGAGGGCAGGGGGAGACACTAGCAGAGCTCCAGGAAGATGGCTTTCCACATGCTGAATTCTGAGGCCACTGTTGGTCATTCCCACCTACAGCAAGACTGAATGTGATTTGTTTATTAAAGGTTTTTCTGAATTTGATATTTTCTTTTGTACACAAGCTCAATGTCTGCCTCCCTGCCCGCACACACAAGTTCATAAACTCAGATATCGAAATCATAACTAAGGTTAAGATTTTGTGATGGTTTATTTTTAGTAAAAAGTGATGGACAATAAACAAAAATTCACGGGAGCCTGTGAGCTGTGACTTTACTAAAACTAAGTGGGGGACAGGGCTAAAGGTGGGAATAATGACAACTAGAGCCCCATGGGGGAAACTGACAGCTGAAATTCCACCACCACGAGGGGGACACAACCCTGACTCCAGCTTTAGGAGGGCACATGGCCCTAGCCCCAACTGTAGCCATGGAGAGGGAACACATAGCTCCAATTCCAAACAAAGACACATGGTCGCAGCTCCAGCCCTGGTTATGGAGCAGGGGCAGACAGAGCAAGCTGCAGTCCCAGTGAAGCCTCGGAGAGTGCAAAGTTCTGGGTCCAGACCTGACAGCAGCAGCTGGAGGAGTGCACAGATCCAGATCCTGCACCAGCTTCAGCTGCTGACAGCTGCAGCCGAAGAAGTCACAGAGGTCCAATAAAGTCATGGAATCAGTGACTGCTGTGACTTCTGTGACTAAATTGCTTCCTTAACCATGGCCGTAACAGATCTGCAATGCTTGGGAATTTGACACAGTCAGTTCTGGCATACTGACCAATGACCTGAGTTTCTCTCAAGAGTTTTATTGGGAAAACTCAAAAATCCTGATAACTCAACCTTCAAATTGGCTTGTTCTCCAAAGTTTGAGTCGAAATTACATAATCTATATGCCGATCCAAATCACTGAAAATAATTGCATGATTCTCAAGCCAAGAGATACATTTTAAAATAGATCATCTGTATTAGGAATGTTAAGGACTTGTCAATTTCCCCCCCCCCCCAATCAGATAGAGGCAGCAAAGGGGAGGGGGAAGGGAATACTTCAAAGCAGCAGCACCACACAGCTGAGCCTGGGATCAGCTGGGTGACTGCCCCTTTGAAACGCCACGGTGGCATTCAAAGGGGCAGCACTCCACAACTGAGCCCAGGCCCCATTGACTAGTCGATAGGTACTTCTGCATTCCTCCTTTTAAATGTACAAGGACCCCCACTGAGGAGGAATGTGGAACTCTGTGTGCAGCCCGGGGCCTGCAGGAAGTCCCGTTGACCCCAGACTCCATGCTGTGCTGCCACTTTGAAATGCACAAGAGCCCCCATTTGGGACTTTTGTACATTTCAAAGCTAGTACGCCACGTGCAGCCCAGATTGAGCAGGACTTCCCACAGGCCCCAGGCTGCACACAGAGTTCATAGAATCATAGAACACTAGGACTGGAAGGGACCTCGAGAGGTCATCGAGTCCAGTCCCCTGCCCTCATGGCAGAACCAAATACTGTCTAGACCATCCCTGATAGACATTTATCTAACCTACTCTTAAAAATCTCCATAGATGGGGAATCCACAACCTCCCTGGGCAATTTATTCCGGTGTTTGACTACCCTGACAGCTAGGAACTTTTTCCTTATGTCCAACCTAAACCTCCCTTGCTGCAGTTTAAGCCCATTGCTACTTGTTTTATCCTCAGAAGCCAAGATAAACAAGTTTTCTCCCTCTTCTTTACGACACCCTTTTAGATACCTGAAAACGGCTATCATGTCCCCCCTCAATCTTCTCTTTTCTAAACTAAGCAAACCCAATTCTTTCAGCCTTCCTGCATAGGTCATGTTCTCTAGATCTTTAATCATTCTTGTTGCTGTTCTCTGGACCCTTTCCAATTTCTCCACATCTTTCTTGAAATGTGGTGCCCAGATCTGGACACAATACTCCAACTGAGGACTAACCAGCACAGAGTAGAGCAGAAGAATGACTTCTCATGTCTTGCTCACAACACACCTGTTAATGCATCCCAGAATCATGTTTGCTTTTTTTGCTACAGCATCACACTGCTGACTCTTATTCAGCTTGTGGTCCCCTAGATCCTTTTCTGCCGTACTCCTTCCTAGACAGTCGCTTCCCATTCTGTATGTGTGAAACTGATTGTTCCTTCCTAAGTGGAGCACTTTACATTTCTCTTTATTAAACTTCATCCTGTTTACCAGCAGGATTGTGAACCATTAATAACTACTCTCTGAGTATGGTTATCCAGCCAGTTATGCACCCACCTGATAGTAGCCCCATCTAAGTTGTATTTGCCTAGTTTATTGATAAGAATATCATGCGAGACCATATCAAACACCTTACTAAAGTCTAGGTATACCATATCCACTGTTGCTCCCTTGTCCACGAGAGTTCCACATTCATCCCCAGTGGGGGCCCTTGTACATTTCAAAGGAGGAATGCAGAAGTGCCTATCGACTAGTCAAGTAGTCGATGGAAATTCCATCAACTACTTGACTAAGTAAATTAACCCTTACTTAACATCCTTAATTGGTATTCCCCAGTTAGTAACATCAGAGAGATTCTAAAAAACCACTTCTTGACTCTGAAAGTAAACTCAACCACAGGTGACTAGAGCATTTGACTCTGCCTTTAATGAAATAGCATTTAATGAAGAACAACAATGATAACTATTGACTCTAGAAAAACATTAAAATGGAGCTCTGAAAAAATTTTTGATAGTTTTACTTTACCTTACAACTCGTGAGTGCAAAGCAGCAAAGTCTTTTCAAATACAGATGAATAAATTTAGATTTTGGTCAGTGATCATAAATTTTCTGTAAGCTTCCATATTCATCCCAATGGGGAGGAGATCATGGATGGCTGCTGTAATTGGTCTAGGCCGGGGCATTTTGATTAACTGAAGATTACCTAATGTAAAGGACTAACTGTGAAATTGCTCCACAGGATTCCAGAGAAGTTTTTGTAGGATGCAAGATATTATTATGAGAACCTCTGACTTCAGATCCCATCCACAATGTCCACTTAGAACCATTCAAAGTAATTGTCTTAATGCTTCCATGCCTTACCTGAAATGAACTACTGAACAGAAAGTAAATAATGGAATACCACTTATTACACATTAATTGAGACCCACAGTCCTAAGTGCAAGAGTTATTCTACTGTAATAAGACTATAATATCTTGCAAGAGTAGAGCAGCTGGAGAAGAAAGGTGAATGAAGATGCGAAGATGCAGAGATTGGAACCATGATTTTTATGCCATGTTGTCCTTTTTTCAGTTGATTACATTTTAGTTTTTGGTTGAGTTTAACAAAATGGCTGAACGATGATTTTCCATTATAGCATACATCATTTTATCAATCTTATTTTTGTAATATTTTGAAATTTCAATTAATTTGCTTTCTTCTGAATATTCAGATGCTTCAAAAGGTACCCAAACGATGCAATTAGACCCTAGGGAAAAATGTTATTATGTGCACATATCATGTTTTGCATAGGCTTTCCATCATCTACATAATTTATGTTTTTCTGCATAATTTTCCCTTTTTATGTTTTCTATGTGTTTGTGAGATAATGCAGAAGTCAGTTTCTTACCACCAAATATACAGAAAGAACTTAAGTCAGTATTTTTACTTCACCCAATCTGCTTTACTTCCTGTGAAACCCTTGGAAAAACCCCTTGAGAAATCCTTTCATATGTATCAAACTTCAATGCATGAAGAAAAAAATTAGAAGGTTCAGGAAGCTTTCTGAAATGAAATAGAACCTTGTCCATTCTCATAATCATCTGGGTATTCATAAGTGCCTCTGATGAATAATGTTAAAATGTTAAAGCTTTTAAACGGTTTATAATCCTTCCTTTGGATTTGAAATATACAAAAAAATAATGCTCAAAAACTTTTATGTTGTTTTTTAACTTTTAGTGCAAGTTGCAAGTTTGTCTTTAATACCACGGGGAGAAAAAAACCAGGGAGAGTCTTCGGTTAGAAGATAGGTAAAGTTTTTTGCTACACCATCCTTTATAAACTGTTAGGAAGTGGAGCCTGAACATTGTTTGGGGTTATTTTAATATAAGAAACTGAAGATCTGGAAAAGTGTCCATCCCGTGATCTCTTATTAATTCAAATCATGAACTGGCTCTGGTCTTCTGACAGAAATGTCTCTTGGGACAACAGTGACACCTAGCATTGAGAACTGAGTTGTTTCTAGTACGACTGGTGGACTGAAATTATGACCCCTGTGAAGTCAGTTGCAGTTTTACCATTGACTTCAATGGGACCAAGGTTTTAATCCCAGAATTTCTATTTTCCAGTTAATATTTGTTTCAGTTTAACACTGACTATATCCTCTAACACGTGTATTATAGAAATTGAATCTTTTAATATCAGGGTAGTGAACCACATTATCACATAGATCTTTTCCATTATTGCCAAAAACTCAACTAACTTTTGTTTTTCTTTATTTAAATCATTGCTCTGGGGTGGGGCTGGGAATGAAGGTTCAATCTGCAGGCTGCCCCAAGGAGAGAGGACAACCCCGGCCCTCTTTCACCACAGCAGCCTGGGGCCAGGTGAGAAGCACTTCACCATGGCTCAAATGGGCACAGCTGGGGGAAGGTGTGCATGTCCCTTAGCTAGGGGACAACAGACAACAGACACACAAACAGAAAAACTCTCTCAAATTTATAATAGATAATTGTCCCTTTCTCTACCCCTGTCCCCACTGGTCTAAGGGTGTTATAGCTGTCTCTGTCCCAATCTCTGGCCCCTTGCTATCCCCATGATCATTCTGCAATACAATTTCCTCCTTCCAGACCCTCCCTTTCCATTTTATGAGAAACAATCATATTCCAGATACATCCCATTATCCTGGCACAATGAAACCCTGACCTTGTTTTAAGTTATAACAAGAGAAAGCTGCATGCAAAAAGAAGTAAACTTCTACCTTTCATGATTGCTTCAGAATGTGGCTCTTAAACCTTTAAACCAATAAGTCACATATAAAAAAGCCCAGTTCATTAATTTTACCAATGATGTTATGGTAGTCTTATGATTTTTTGTGGAAATAACTCAGGATTTTTTAACATGTGGGGTTGACAATACAATTCCTATGATTTATAATCAAATGGGCCACTGTTTTCTTTCAGATTTAATAGTCAGATAAATCAGCTAACATTATATAAATATTTGTTTGTGTTAATGTGGCTGTGCTGTTTCAGAAGATCCTTCTTTGCGAGCCGAATTATCTAAAAACTCTGTGTGTGTGTGTGTGTGTGTGTGTGTGTGTGTGTGTGTGTGTGTGCGCGCACACGTGTGAGCAGCCTAGAGAAAGAAATGACCATCTAGATATTCATATTTATCTAAACAAACACTTCCACCATTCTTGAAGAAATCCCATAAAGAGATATAGTTCTTGAAATATTTCTTGCAAAAGAAACCAGCTAGAAAATGTGACCAGAAAGACTATTTCTCCTCACACTCAATGTAACAAAGTAACCCACTAAAGTAAAACCTACTCTTGAGTCCATATAAAGTCAGTCATGGACCAGGAGAAAGAGGCTGCTATATGCTTTTCCCCTCAACTCATGTTAGCCTCTAGAAAACAGAATATTTACTTTATGAAACACACAGGAACAAACCAATCTGGTAAAATTTCAAGATTAAATTTTTGGTAGAATACAGGTGAGAATACCTGATACTTTCCTAATTTTTTATTTATTGTAACAAAAAGCAGAAAAAATAATACTTTTCATTATAAAGTTAATTTGAAGTTGAAAAAAAGTATGATCAACTGATCGCAATATAGTCTTGCTATTTAAAAGCCTACTGACATATTTTTAAATCATTCAGGACATGTCTCCATTAGGAAATTTTTTCAAAATAACTTATTTTGAAATAATAACTCCTGTAATAACTATTTCAAAATAATGTGTCCACGCTACAGGGAATCCTCAAAATTAGTCCAAGGCAGGTTTCCTTTGGCTACCTCAACACTGCAATGCTATTTTGGGATACTTTTGGTATTCTGAATTACATGTTCTGCATCTTTTGAGCGTGCCCATTATTTCAAAATATAATGGGCTCGCTATTCCAACATCCCTTCTAAACCTCATTCCACAATGAGTAAGGGATGTTTTAGAATACAAATTTATTTTGAAATAAGTGCTATATAGACAGCGCCAAATTTTGAAATAAGCTATTTTGAAATCAACTCAAAATAAGCTATGCAATTTGCATAGCTCAAATTTTGTAGTTTATTTTGAGCTCTGGATGAATGTTGACACACCCTTAATTTGGACACACTACCTCGGCTTAGATCCCCAGGAAGCACTGGGAAGTAATTACTTTAAATTACTCTGGGGAGTAGTTATTTTGAAATAGCAGCAGTGGAGCATTCACACTACTACTATTTCGAAATAACTATTTTGAAATAAGCACTATTCCTTCTGGAAAGCAGGAGTCATTATTTTGAAATAACCAGCCCCTTATTTCAAAATAACGGGTTTGGTAGTATGGAAGCTCTTCTCTTTATTTCAAAATAAGGGGAGTTATTTCAAAATAATTCCCTAGTAACCAGGGCTCACATAGCAGTGAATCTACTAAGGAGAACCATTGACAATCAAAGTCATTTACAGACCACAATAAAGTATTCTACCTTTGGTAATAAAATACTGTGAAATATTTTTAAACCACCAGTCCTATTAAACAGGAGGAGAGATATGCGGTCAGTTAATGGTGAGAGATAACTTGTATTAAGATCAGAACTACAGACCAGTAGAAAAGCTTTGCAGAGGGTATTTTAGATTCCTTCAATGGCTGTATTTGCTTGCTACAATTAGTACAGGAAGCACTCATATAGACAAATACACATGTAATAAGATAATCATTTGGTATAATTAACTTAAACTTAGAAAACAAAGTTTCTATTGATGCAAATGAGATATTTTTCTGTTAAAAAGCTTTGATATTTTGAATTAATGTTCCGTTTTAATCACACAGAAACTGTAGACAGAATTATATACAAAAACAAAAACTACCAACTCTGACAGGCCAATTACAATACCATCAGAAATCAATGAAGTCAATGGGAGATTTGGAAGTACGAGCAAGAAGGATGTGAGCTTTGCTTTATTTTGGCTTGTTTAGCTTCGATTGTTTTGACCGAGTGAAGACTTCAGGATTTGGCTAGGATAAATTCATTGAAGAGAAATGAAAAATCTTTATGAAAAACTTAAGCATGGTGGCCAAATTCTGTCCTCAGTTAAATTTAGGTTAGTTAAACCAGTGAAATGACACTTCCTGGAAAATATGGACATAAAAGGTAATTTTGGGACTCAAGTAGAATTGATATGCTGTAAAATGAGTCACATAGATTAAATCATTTTGGCTTTTCAAGTGCTTCACCCTGTACTAAGTATTTTCTAAGACTCAATGCTTAATTATAGGCATCAATCTTAAAAATGCTTCTCATTGCATGCTGTGTAAAAATAGCTTATTCTTCAGCAGAGGCTGACATTTCAAAAGAGCCTAAAACCATTTATACTAAGCTGTTCAGCTTCACACTTGTATTTTTGAAAGGAATCCTACATAGTTACAACAGCATTGATTCCTTCTGTCTCTACGATACTACTGTAATCTAGAAATTCAAAGAGACTCTATCATACATATGCTGCATCATTTTTCCCAGGGCATTAAAATTAAAAGCAACCCCCACCCAAAAAAACCCTCTGTGGGATAAACAGCCCTTGATCTCAATTTTATTTCTTTACATTCAAGTAGGAATAAGAAGTCCTCCAGAAAAGGGCTTATTTTCCGGAGAATCGCATCTAGACTGGCACTTTTCTCCAGCTTATCCCCAAGCCGGAAAAAAGCGGCAGCCATGTAAATGCAAATGCCGCGGGGAATATTTAAATCCCCCGCGGATTTGCAATTCCGACTCGTCTCATTAGCATCCCTTTTCCGGAAAGGGATGCCAATGTAGACGAAGCCAGTGAGTCTTAACTAGACTGGTTAAATCAAACTCCTGAAGATCAATCACATCAGCGGTGATCTTCTGTGAAGACGTGACCTCAGTGAAGAATAGAGTCTGTATGAATCTAGGTCTATTTAGAGCCACACACTGCTGTCTTGTGCTAGCAGTGTTATAACACATACTTGTCAATATTTTTAGGGTATGTCTACACTAACCCCCTAGTTCGAACTCAGGAGGCTAATGTAGGCATTCGAAGTTGCAAATGAAGCCTGGGATTTAAATATCCCGGGGTTTATTTGCATCTTCCCATCCGGGCGCCATTTTTACATCCCCCAGGTCCGAACTAACTGCCCACGGCTACACGCGGCAGACAAACATTAACTTGAACTAAATCCTTAGTTCGAGTTAACTGTTACCATGAGGTGTAATATTTGCAAGTTCAAATGCCTACATTAGCCTCCCTAGTTCGAACTAGGGGGCTAGTGTAGACATACCCTTAAAGACAAAACAAGTTTTCAGAATTTTCAGAATTAAAAATTCTGAAAATTAAAGCTTTTGAAAATATATAAAATATGTATCCATTTGAATACATGTGCCTGAGATACTGAGAATGGGAGATAATTCAAGGGAAGAGATTGTAAGATATTTGAGAATCTCCTTCCTTCTGCTTGCCAACCTCTCCTTTCAAAACATTACATACTTTTCATCAGCATTTCAAACCAGTCTCCCCAAACCAGCTCCACTACAAAACAAAAGCAAAACTCACACAAAAAATGAAAGCTAAGCAATTTCATGGAGGAAAACAAACAAACAAAAAAACCTATCAAATCCCACTGCATAAATATCACAAATCGGCTCCACCACAAAAGATAAAAATAAATAAAAATCCAAACCAGCTCCATTGTAAAACTAAGACCCTCTCAACTAATAACTCCACCACAAAAACAATCTACATCATGCAAAAAATCCCTCTCAAAAATATCAATTAAAATTAAAAAACTCACCAAGCTCATTGCAGATCAAAAAATGAAAAGTACCATCACTTTCTCTAGCCAATTTCACCTCAAAAACTTACTCCCCAAATTATTCTATTGCAATTCTCCCCAACCATTTCACTGTGTAAAGCAACTTTTTGCCCTCTCCCACTTCCCCAGCACATGCACGCGCGCGCACACACACACACACACACACACACACAACTGTAGATCTTAGGAAGCTAGAAGCGTTATAGAGGCACAGTCTGAGGGTAAGGGGACACAGTAGAAGTAGGTACAGAATTACCATTTGAACCTCCCAAGTTAAATGGAGGAAACATGGCAGCAGAGCCCAACCAATGTTCCCTCTAACCTTTTTTGTGGATTTTTTCCATTCATGTTAGGAATAAATTTTGTGTACATTGAGGCATGTGCAAATGTGCACCACCAGTAGAAACAACAAACCACGCTGTGATTGCTTTGCTATTCAGCTGGACAGTATTTGAATCTCAAGAGAGTGGTCACCCCAAGTGCACAGCTTACAGGGAACACTGCACCCAACCTCCTTGCTGGGAGAAGAAGCAATATTAGAAGCCTAAGGGTATATCTACACTGCAAAATGTTTCCAGGAAAATGGCCATTTTTCCAGAAAAACTATACTTACTTCTACACTGCAAATGAGTTCTTTTGACAGAAAGTCAAAAGAGCAGAGGGGTTTTTCCAACAGCGGTAAACCTCTTTCTATGAGAAAGAAGCCTCTTTCCGAAAGAGCTCTTTCGGAAAAAGGCATGAGTGGATGGGGAAGAGGGTTTTTTGAAAGAAGAGACTTCCAGGAAAGAGCACAGGTGCCCTGGTGGCCATTCTGTCCATAATAATCACAACTTAAATGCGAGATAGCGTCGAATCAATGTGGACGCTAGCTTTCAAAAAAGCACATCGGTTTTTCCTTACGCTTTTGCTTTGTGGAGGCTCTCTTTAGAAAGAAGCTTTTCCGGAAGATCTCTTCCAGAAAAGCTTCTTCCAAAAGAAGACTGCAGTCTAGACATAGCCTGAGTAGCAGTTTCAGAGCTCCATGTGCTGAGGGAGACCAGAATGCCACACAGCACAAGGAGCAGTTCTGATTGGCTGCCCTTCCCCATAATGGTCCACCTGATGGGAATTTCTCTGTAGATTAGGGGATTTTTGGACACCCACAGGAGGATCGCAAAACCAGCACTTTGTGCGGAAGGATAGAATCAGCAGCTCTGCGGTAGAGTTGATCAAACAAAAACAAAAAAAAGTGTGGGTGAAATGTCTGAAATTTGTCATGAAAACTTTTCAATGACATTTGTAATTAAAAATGAAACCCAGATGTGCTGGCCAACCAACAGGGGATTGGGGTTGGGGCAGGAGATCACATTTTTTGCAAGAACAAGTAGTCAAAACTTCTAAAACTTAGACACTTGTGATCAACTCTAGTCAGCAGAATCACTGCAAAGTCCCATCCTGAGACCTACTCTTTTAAATTTCTCTGCAGGCTGAAGAAAGGAAATTCCCAATATGTAACTGAGTTATTCAGCTAGCCATTTGCCCCCCCCTTTACCTGGCAGCTGCTCTGCACAGCACAATTATCCTCCTTTCTCCCTCCCTCCCCCCCTTCCCCATCCCTCCCTCTTCTCACAGGTTGAACCTCTCTAGTTCAATACCCTCAAGACTTGACCGGTGCCAAACCAGAGAATTTGATGATCCACAGGTGGTCAATATTGTCTAGCAGTATTACCAACTCTACCCCAGCTTACTGGGCTTTTAGAAGACATTTAGGGGTAAATTAGAGCTAAATAATAGCACAGAACACTGAGAGCCAAGACTGGAGGATGTAAACAAACTTTATAGGATGGCAGAAAATTTGGTGGACATTTGGCTAACTAAAATCATGCAAGACCATGGATGCTGCCAGACCAGAGCTTGCCGGACTAGAAAAGGTCAACCTGCACAGCATTTACATTAAGATACTGCATCCCTTTGAAAGAAGCCTTAATCACGAGGCTGCTGGCCCGGTATTCCATCAATTTGGCTGTAAGCTGGCACCTGGTTAGATGAATGGGAGCCCTGTTGTGCAAAGAGCATCCACCACTATGGAGGGGTATTGTAAAGTCCTGAGGTGGGTTTGTCATCACTAATGTGCATTGTTACAGCACTGAGCTGTAGCAGTCAACTTAATATTCACAAAATGTTACCCTTGTCTTGGCATTATGATATCATCATATGTTTTTCTGTAGCCCACTAAAAGTTCTCTAGTCCCTTTGATACTGTTTCCAGTTCATTTTGCTGGCTTTCTGAATTCAGTTCAAGAACCATAATCAGCCTTTATGGGTTGGGTTGCTGGTTTGTTGCCTTTAAATGGAGTAGTCTGAGAAGGAAGGCAATGTTTTTAGTCTTCGTCCAGAGAAACAGAACAGGTTAAGTATGAAATATGACATATCACTGACAAAAAATAGTTAATGTGGCAAATTGCTGTACTGATTAATGGCAGTTTGCAAGTTTCCCTTTTAAATCAAACACATTCTAACTGTTCATTTCCTCTCACATCTGGCTGGTATTCAGATTACTCTGTGTTATGTTTCAATAAGTGACACAAGTTGCTGATGACACCATAGTAAAGTAATTGCTGTCTGCCTCCATCTGAAAGCATAGCTGAAACTCATTTTACCTCTCCTTTTGTTATTCTGTTCAGTTCCCTACCTCAGCAATACTGAGAATTTTCTTCTCCTCAAAATGCTTTTTTTTAAGTTAAATGTCATTTTTTGTCATGGTAGGCTATGAGGCTGGCTTTTGAAGGAGTTGTCAATGGGCTAAATTAAAGGACCTCTTGGGAGACTGGTGGGAAGAGCAAGTTGAGACTTCATCTAAGGACAGTCAGGAAGTCCCATGTGGGAGATTGTACCTTGTACAGAAAATCTTCCACTCCTGATCGCCTCTTCCTATGTTGCAAATATACTCTACCTCCCTACAAAGTGGCCTGACTGCTTTATGACCCCATCCCAGGTGCAACATTCCTTTTGCCTTCTCAGGAGGGGCAGTTCTTTCCTGGCAGCCTGGAAAAAGCTACCTACAGGCAGATCCTGAAGTTCTTTAATACTATTTTGACAGCTCTGGATTTTTCAATACTATCCTGTTCATCCCTTTTGGTGTGTTCCCCCTTTTCTTGAAACCAATGGTACGCAATGTGTGTTTAATGCATTAGTGACAATGTTCAAGGCATCATTGTATCATGTGTTTCTCATTTACAAGGCACTTCATTGCCAAGTTGTGTACCCTGCATAGCTGGATGTGTGCACACCTTAGTCTCTTCTCTGGCTCTCTACTATAGAAAGCTTCTTTGTTACACCCTCTCACAGAACATTAGAGGGTTGTTTCATTTATTACAATCTGAGAATGCATTATTACAGTCCTCCATCTGAAATGTGATCTTAAATAACAGCTTGTGCAATAATTAAATGTAGTAGTGAGAACATTGTTAAAATCAATGACCCAGTGCATTAGCAGTTTAAACGCATTTTAAGTTAACTTGATTATGGCAAATGTAATTCAGGAGAAGTTAAATAAATGCGAACAAAGTGTATGACTGTCTAGAAGCAGTATCTTCATGCTTCTGAAAATGCTCTGTTCACTTCAAGTAAACTCACCTCATACCTGTATTGTAACAGTACACCCAATGCTCTATCAGACTTGTGTTTGACTATAATTATCAGTTTAGTATTTCAGGAATATTTCACAAATAATACAAATACATAAAACATATTAGCAGAAATAGTTTAACGACAGTAAGAAGGAGAACAACAACTTTACTCAATATTATGATGCCCAAAGCACTGAAGGCAGAGGATGTTGAAATATGGGAAATGTTAGAGTAGCTGATGAGCCAATTTGATTTGTACCAGAGTTAAGTGAATGCCACAATATTTTTCTATGAGCTTTTTCCTAATTCAAAAGTGTTCACTTCAGCCATGCTCATGGTCTTTTTGTGTTTCCTGCCTGCAAGCATTCTAGGCATTGATTTTTATTCATACTAATGCTCACATAAAGTGAAAATTAAGCTTACGTGCTTGGATATTTGCACTGAAAGGGTATATTTTATATGGGAGTGTGACTGTTAGAAACAGCAGCACAACTGTGTTCCCAAAACCTCTTACCAGAGCCCTTTCTCAGAGGACAAGGATTTGGCCACATTCTCTGATAATATTATGTTTTGATGACTGCAGTAAACAATGCATCTTCCTCTAATACTGGGCAGACTCATTCTGGGGGACTTGTATGGAATAGCCGTACAGAGGTTACAGTACCTTTGGTATTAACAGACTGCTATGGAAATGAGAAATGAAGTGAAGCTCCAAAATCATATCAGTACACTTAGGTCATATAGTTCTTAAAATAGGCCAGCTCTTTCTTTAACTCTTTAATTAATATGTATTAAAGTGCATTCAAAGTGTTGTAAATAAAGTGTGTTCACTATAAAGAAATAAGACTAACTGGGGAGGGAGAGTCTTCAGTCTTAATTTCAAACCTAGAAAGAGGCAGCCTGTTAAATCTATTCTGAAGAATTCAACTGGGTGAATATGCAGAAAAACGCAACCAAAGGTCTTGCTGATCCATTCAGTGAACTTATGAGGTTCTCAGAATTTGAACAGCATATTCATGGTAGGAAATAAAGAACCCTCAGGCTCTCGAGGAATCCATGATCCAGACGATGGAGACCATTATGTCTGAGAAAATTACGAAACAATTGCTATGTAAAATGTAACCTGGAGCCAATGCAAATTGTGCATACTGAGGACAAGCTTAATCCTACTGAGAAAACAAGAGTTTTGCACAATTTTAAGACATACCCATATGACTGGTCTTTCCACTGGTCAAATTCAATTATTGCAGTCTAAGCATGAAAAGAGGGCACAAATCAACACTTTCAACTATCAGCTAGGTACTACTGCTTCCAGTATTCTTATCTTCAGCTGCAAAATTACTGTTAAATATCTGTACTACTCACCAAGTTCTGCCCTCAGTTACAAAAGTCCTTCTCCCATTGAAGTCAACAGCAATTAAGTGCATGTGCATGAGGTAGAATTTGACCTTATGTTACAATTTCAAAGAGGAACTGAATTCATCCAAATTAAACATATTAAAGGATTTTTGCCTTTGAGTTTAGGTTCTCTCCAGGAAAGATATCAAAAGTAGAGATGGGTAGGAAATAGTTTTAATGTCCCTCTACAGTTTGGGTGGGCAGAGAGAGCGAAAAGAGGGAGTTCACATCCCAAAATGAGACAAAGTCAGCAATCTCAAAAAAAAAAAATCATGTACCAATAATCTGAAGAAAAATGGATTGAGTCAATTGAAACATTTTAGTTTGATAATCATTATTTCTTTTACATATTTTTAAAAGTATAAATAAATTAACATAAATTGAATTCTGGTACTTTTTATTCAAAAATATCAAAATGCCCCATTTTGATAATGTTCAAACTTTTAAAAAAAATTAATAAGAGAAATTCATCAAAATTTCTGACCAGATCTAATCAAAATTTCTGACCAGATCTGATCTGACCAGATCTGATCAGAAATTAGCATAGAAACCCAAAGAGTAAGAATCTAAATATTTAAAATCAATGGGAATGGCTGAGAGCATTGGTTAAAGGACTTTTTTTGTATTTTGGACAACTGCCTGATATATCAAACCCAATATTATTTAGAAGAAACAGAGTAATATATAAATAACATTCTATTTGTTAAAGATTTAGAAGTTTACTGGACAAATCCCAAACTTTCTTTACTTCTGCTATTTTAAGGACCTTCCCTGGCTTAGAGTCTGATCCCATTTATGGTAAATAGATGTAGTTTCTCACTCGACATTTTATTTATAAGATTATGAAAAATAAATATATGTTTACAAAATCTGTCAACATTTTAAAGGAACTCAAACATGGCAAGTTTTGGACTCTATATTTTTAGATTGTGCCCTTATTAAAATACTGTTCCATAAATATATTTCTACAAAGAAAATAGAAAACTGTCACACAAACGTCACAATAGAAATCTGCATCTTCTGAAAGTAAAAACTCATATATATGTGCTCTTTGAATGAATGAAGAATCCTGGTAGACCTCAGTGATATTAATAATGACAAAATGCACCTTTCTATTTTGTACCAAGGAGCCAGAAGTCATCACTGAAATTTCCTTCTTATCTGCTGGAAGCTGAGACTGTCTATATACAAAAGAGTAGCCAAGTGAATAAGAACAAGATCTTTCAGCAGATGGCAAACTATCATTACCCTTCTAAGCAGACCATCAGTCATAAATCTGAAATAAAAAATAATAATGATATATTTTATTCATTTAGTCTCTCTCAACCCAAAATTTTACAACCTAAATTTGCAGGTAAACTGTAACCACTTCTGGGGTGGTCTATAATAGTGGTTAAAACAGCAAATATTCTATTTCAGTTTCTAACATATTTTGAGGAATATTTCTGAAATCTACTGAAATGACAATGGAAATTTAAGTACAGATTGCACTTCCCAAAACCGGCACTCTGGTTAAGCAACATCCATGGTGCAGCAGGACCATGGATGTTCTTGGATCGGAAAGCATGGTTACCTATAGGCAGGAGGGCAATCCAGGAGTGGGATGGGCTGAAGGGTCAGGAAGGGGCAGGGGCTTGGGCTGGCAGCAGCCCATAGCAGTGGGACCAGAGCCAACAGCAGCCCTCAACAGCCTGCGGCACTGCGATCGGGTCCGGAGCAGCCCACAGCAACATAAGACTGGGCTGGCGACAGCCCCTGGCAGTGCCAGGCTGGGCCAGAACCCCAGGCAGCCTGCAGCTGGGTGAGGCCAGAGTCCATAGGCTACACAGGGCTGGGGTCACAGCCCTAGCCCTCAGCAGCCCCCAGCAACCTCCAGCAGCCTATAGCAGCAGGACTGGAGCTATAGTTAGCCCACAGCAAGCAGGCCAGCTGGGGCAGCAACAGTGGGGCCAGCAGCCCAGACAAGGTTGAGGGTAGTAGGGACACTCTGGAGCTGACAGCACTGAGGGTCAGCAGCTGGGGGAACTGTGGCAGAGATCCTTCCGTGGTCTGGCGAATTTCCTGGTTCAGGACTGGTCAGATCCTGAGGGTGCCACACCAGGGAGGCCCAACCTGTATTCAGAACATAACTTTACATGAACATTCTTTAGAACACTTGAGTAAGTTCCTCACTAGCTGTTAGATATAGACTCATTTTAAAAAAACTGATATCCAAAACTTCATCTCTATCTCTCATCAAAAAACCCATACTTTCAGCAGTGCATTCCTTCTTACCCAATAGATCATAAATAGACAGTTATTTCTATCCAGGATATTTATATAAGCAGAGGCCAAACCTACAGATATGAATGTCTGCCTCTGTTCGTCACTCGCTACTCCTGCTCAAATGCTTGGCCTATCTGTTCTGTTGCTCTCTTCTCTGAAAGCAACTACTGTTGGGATTTTCACTTTTCCCCCTCGTAAGTATGACAACAGATTGCTGAAACTCACTCATGAAGACCACAGGAAGAGGAATTTCCAGTATTTTCTGCACAGAACATTGTAATAGAACACAGGCCTAAGTATTGTTGCATCAGAGAAGACTCATGGTGGCAGAAGACTTCTTGTCATGTCTGCTATTGGGGAGTAGGGTTGCCAACCTTCCAGGATTGACCTGGAATCTCCCAGAATCAGCACAGACATCTCGGTGTCTACTGAAAGCAATCCAAGATATTTTAATAGGATATTAAAGAAAATGATGTTATGTCATGTTGGGGAAAAAAAACTCTCAACAGCTTCCATCAGTGTTGGCAACTGAAGCCAGGAGATGTAGTTTTAGGGTTCCCTTTCTTCTCTGAGTGCTGGGTAGAGGAAGGGTACTGGACTGTGCTGGTTTAAACATCACTGGCTGAGATGATTCATTACGAACAATATGGCTGTGTAGTGTCAAAGACGCAAGCCCCGATCAATAAATTCCTAGCTCAGGTCTGTGTTTTATAGTGACTATTACTATCCATAACAGTAAGAACAAGCTGACTATCTGGCATGACAAATATCAGCCAGTATTATTTGCTACAGTTGGAAGACCACAAATATATGAAACTTTGCACATTCAGAATATTTTTCTTCATTTCATCAGTCCCTTACCCTTAAAGCGCAGTTCTCTTCTGCAATGGACTCTCCAAAATGCATTCTGGGATTCTGTGTTCAATTGTTTCTCTCACTCTGTGATTTTAGATCAAATTGTCTCAATTTGCCAGTTAAATAATATTTTGTTTTGCTTTTCCTATATGCCAGCTCTACAAACTCAGCCTGGAATATGACAGTTAAGCTGGACTGGTTTTGGCTCACCCATCATCACTGGGAATAAGAATTCTGTGAATTTGCCAATTTGGTATTATCAGTGTCTAGTGCTTAAAATGAAAACACATACACATACAGAGCCCATTTGATCAACCGATGCTAGGTCATTCATCATTAATGACACACCTGATAGAAACAAAAATTATGCAGCTTTTTATGGGGCTCCACGCTGACCATTATTGTGCTCAAAAAAGCCTATGCTACTATGTCCTCTTGCTGGCATTATCAGCATCAGTTGAGCCAGTTGTTATAAATGAGAGCGTTTGGAGGGAAAATAGAATCTTGTAATTGATTATTTAGTGCAGAAGAGGAAGAAAATTATCACAGGTGGTGATGGCAGATGTGACAGCCCGGGATACTTGGCAAAATACAGAACATTTTTGACTACTGATATGGATGTTTCTGTGTGGGATTGACTGTTCAACTTGTTCTTACTCCTTTCCACGATAATGAGTTAGCCACTAAAAAAAAAAAATCCTGGTTAGCAACATTTATATATTCCCATTTTAAATACCTAAATCATTGACATTGATAGCAGCTGCTGTGTGAATGTAGATGGATAAGTAAGGCTATAAAATTCCTTCAATAAAACAATAGCAGCAATTAAATGTTTAAAAACTGATCATCACTGTCAGATCTCAAAATGGATGCATGGCCACATGAAAGACAGCTACCATAGATATTATAATTGGCACAGGGCCAAAATGACTGTATTTCCAGGCACTGATTCAAAATGTTATTATTATAGTTAATTAGCCTACACTAATTATTTTTATGAATTTTCTCTTTTTTTCCCTTCTCCAATATTCTAAAATTTCATCTGGTGGAATTTCAGCAAGAAGCACTTGCTCCCAGTTTGTATGAAATATTTACATACACTCTATCAGCAGTTGCTCCAATCCAGCCACTAAGGTAATTGGGAAGAAAATTCCCAGACCCTGCCTTAAAAGGGAAGATAGGGCAGTGTTACTCCACAGATCCAGTCTAAAATTAAATGGATATGAAAATGCCTTTTTGAAAAGTCAGAGTGGACATATATTTGTGTAAAGATTTCTGAAAAGTTACTTTGTGGGAGAGAGCAACACTTTAAGCATGCTTGGCAGCTAGTCCTCCAGAAAAGAAACATTAATAAGTGTCTTCAATAATGGACTCAATTTTTCTCTGCCATCTTTAATCATCCATGAAGGACATGGATTCATCTCACATGTGGCTGGTTAGTCATACACACACACACACCCAAAACCCTTAGTTAGCAGAACTCTGCAAAAAACACAACCAGTTCCCCATTTCAAGTTTCATTAAGGTAGGTTGATGACAATTAAACACCATTTTCGAAGTGAAGAAACAAGATATATCAAGTTATCCTTGCATCAATTAACTGGTTGTGAATATCCCAGATTTAGGAATATATGTTTTTCTATGCTGGATCAGAAGTTCATCTAGTCCAGTATCCTGTCTCCAGCAAGAGTAAGCAACCAGTATTTTAGCAGGTGTACAGATGCACAATTGGCAGCTGTAGGATAATCTGCCCCCTCACACACGCATGCCCCTCATCTTCAGGCATCATCCTAATCAATTAGGGTGTGTTACACAGCACACTTAGTTTGAAATAAGCTATGCAATTATTTTGATGCTACTTCAAAATAGCTTATTTCATAATTGGGCACTATATACATGTGAAATTTCAAAATAACTCATTATTCCAAAATTCCCTTTAAGCCTCGTGGAATGAGGGTTACCGGGATGTCAGAGTAAGCTGACTGTTATTTTAAAATCAATTTTAAAATAACAGGCTACTTCAGTAGAGGTGGAATAGCTATGTCAGGATACTTCTGGTATCTCAAAACAGCTCCGCAGTGTAGACATACCCTGAGAGATCAGTTTGAGCTCTGAAGCATAAGGTTTAATATCCGTGCACTTTTTTTGCAGGACTAACCATGATAGCTCTGGAATGTTTTGTTATCTGTATAAATGTTCAATCACTTTTTGAATCTTGTTAATTTCTTGACTTCAACCAATTCCTGTAACAACAAGTTCCACATTTTGCATGATCTGTGTGATATATAATTTCTTTTCAGCCCTCTTTAGAATATTTATTCTTGGGATTGCATAAGTATTACAGGAACATCACAGCCAAGAACTGAGGTAGAAACTAGCTTTTTCTACCCTTTC
This sequence comes from Pelodiscus sinensis, assembly GCF_052426305.1. NCBI lineage: Eukaryota > Metazoa > Chordata > Testudines > Trionychidae > Pelodiscus > Pelodiscus sinensis. The sequence continues at coordinate 50,054,951 of NC_143059.1, forward strand.
CCTTCCTCCCCCTGCCAATTAAATTAACCAGAATTCAAATACAGACATGCTATTCTTTAGAAAATATCTCCAGTTGTATATGTACTTAACTCAATATATTGGCTGGGTAAAAGGCATCATAATGATTTAAATAAAGGCAAAATATTCACCTGGGGTATGTAAATGAGATGGAAATATAATTTGTATGCTGGTGCATTTCATCTAAATATTGGCCTTGGGAGTGTGGGGAACACTGGCAGAAAAAAAAAGGGGAATGTCTTTTCCAAAGGGCCATTCATACAGAGGTGATATATGATGCAATAAAGGTAATTAAACTCAGTATCAAAACAGAAGCATTCCTTCACACACACAATTTAAGTTGGACATAGCACTGCTTTCCAGGTAGTACTGTCCTTAGGGATGTAAAATCCATTTTAATTGGTTAACCAGTTAAACATGAAGTTTAACTGGTTAACCAATTAAGGGGGGGATGCCACATCTGGGCTGGAGCGACCCCAGACCACAGGTACGAGCTGCTCCAGCCCAGCCAGTGCAGCCCCTACCTGCAGCCCCCTCTCGGCCCCTATGGCGGGCAGGGAGCTGCTCCAGCCCTCACTGTTTAACTGGTTAACCTTTCACATCTCTACTATCTGCACCAGCTCCAACACACAGATTTGTAGCAAGCTACATTGGAACACTGACCTCTGACCAGCCATTACAAAGCATAGTATAATTTTCAATAAATGTTCTGAAAACAAGTTGCCAACATACTCCACAATAGATTAAGCTCTAGCTTCAGTTGTGTGACTCCTCTTCACCTTAGTGACAAACTGCATGGTGTCTTTGGCTATATTATTAACACCACAAGTCATTAGTACAGGAAGTGATCCTGGTTTTGTACAACTATATACATTCTGGGTCACACCAATGATTCCTATGTAGCTGTTGCTTCTCAAGCACCATGCAGATTCGTACCAGTTCCTGACTGCTTAAGTACTGCAACTATCTTCATACTATGTGACTACTCTACTCACAGTTTGCACCCTTACTGGTTCCGAGTTGCACAAGGAAAAGGGGGTTAGGTGCAGATTAGATTCTGAATATGAGTTACTCTGATTTTTTCCTGTTTAATTTTATTAATTCAAAATACATTTCAGACTAATTTTTTCTTTAAAATCCTAAAAACGCAAACCTCACAGTGATGAGATTTCCTTTCAACATATGAAAGCAGGAAATACAGTCAGACACATTAGTCCAGTCCACCACCTCTAAGTAGGTCTCTTTCAGTTCCCCAGAAGGTAGAGCCTTCTGTTTGGCTAAATGGTAAAGGTGGTTAACATTTTACATTATCCTCAAAGTTAAATGGCAATAAGTCCTAGACAGAAGCAGAGTGGTAAAATTCACAAATAAATTAGTGGTTTATTAGGTAGCTAGCCCCCAGTCTTTGATAGAATTTTACAAATTAAAGACAGTTATTTGGATTGCATCTGCAGGCAAACTGGTAACCAGTGCAGGCTGCAGAGCCCAGAGGTAATATAATCCACATAGGAGCCACCAAAAACTAAGCAAGCAGATGTGTTCTGCACTAGCTAAGAGTTAAGAGTAAACCCATGTAGGGCACACTGCAGTACTTACAAAGACATAGATAACAGTGGCTATGTTTGCATCTGTGAGGTCAACATCAGAGAGGAGATCTTAAACCTCCTACCGAGGCACAGATGAAAAACAAAAACTCTTGGCTACACATCTGTTCATGGATTTTCTGATAGTAGCAATAGTCAGGAAGACCCACAGACTGAAAAACTCAATAGCAAAGGAAAATTATGTGCCTTCATTAAAAAGAGAATATCACACCGTCACCATATATTCAAAGTGCTTCCCTTTCCCCGCATCATTACCTCAATTTTGTCTGCACTGAGCTCATTGCTGCCTAACTCCATCAAACAACAAAAGCATCCAGCCCCCCAGGAAATGGGGCACAGACTGTTGTCACTCTCTCAGTGTCAGTGGTAGGGGAAAGAGAAAGCTTAAGAGCTTCGTGGGGGTTAAGTTCCTCTAACTCATTGTGGCACCAATGCAAATCAAAGCCAATGTTTAAATCCAAATTTAAAGTACTTGTGCAGGAGGAACTTTTCACACATTAAGAATGAGGTTAATGGTTCAGAATAAAAACTGGGTTGAACTTCAACCCAAACAAATGGATCATGAAACATTTGTAAAAGATACAATCGGAAAAGAAAATGACCAGCACTCATTACTGCAAATACTTCCCTTTTGTATGGTGTACAGCACTAGACAGATCTGTTTAATGTTAGGCATGGACAAACAATCAATACAGTTATTTCTCATGCATTATGTTTTAGGCATTGTTCTCTATCAGCATCATGAACCTGCATTCTCTTCTGTCTTCTGACATCTCTCTATGGTTTTTGGAGATGTAAGAAAGAAGCAGAAAAGGCACTTGCAAATATCTGCTTGAGTTTGCAGTCAGGAAATTCTTGTTGTTCTCTCTAATTCTTGGAAATTTTTGTGTTCTTTTTTTAAAAATAAATGATTAAAATTGAATAAATATGTTACTCAAACATGTCATCCGTTTTACAGCATTACTTTTCTAACCCTAACAGTACTTTAGGTTATTTATTTTACTTACAACCTTGTTCACTGGCACAGCCTCAAGAGATACAGATCTCAATATGTGAGGGTCCCAGGGGGCAACCCTCATACCATGTACAATACAAACAGTATTATCAGGACACTCAATCTGAACAGACAACCAACATCAATGAGCAGTCAGAATTTTAGTTGATAGTACACAAGAAGGCTTCTTAAGCTAAACAGTTAAGGGAGGCTATCTTTAAACCAGGTAACGTTGGGTGCTTATTTGCAATAAATCAGGCAAATTATTTCAGCTGTTGAAACTCGGACAACTTTCACATATCTCCATCTCGTTCCCAGCACCTATCCTGTCATCCTGATAAAATCCATCAATAGATCTTAAACAGGCTATATAATGTTAGCTGATGGCTTCCTGGGCTCTCCCTGATATCAGGGTTGTAATTCATGCTACAGCACTCTTTAAATTTGGAAAGCCATGTGAACATGAAAGAGTTAACTGAAAAATATTGTGAGATAATGAAATAAAAACAGAGATAAATAAGGACTAGACAGGATCAGATTTATAAACAAGGAGTACAATACTGTGTTAACTTGTTACCTTTTTCTTTATTTATGACACATACTTGTAAGTATTATCCAGATACTGTATGTTTAATAAACTCAGAGCATTACCTTAATTGTGTTGCATTTGTCTAATTTTTGCCAATATTTTGCTTACAATTACATCTAATATATTCGCATGCATACTTTCATACTTATTCAATAAATAAACATCTTGGCTGTGTCTAGACTGGCAGCTGCTTTTGCGGAAAAACTTGCCAGCTGTCTACACTGGCCGCTTGAATTTCCACAAGAACACTGACGATCTCATGTAAGAAATCAGTGCTTCTTGCGGAAATACTATGCTGCTCTTATTCGGGCAAAAGTCCTTTTGCGCAAAGCTTTTGCACAAAAGGGCCAGTGTAGACAGCTCAGATTTGTTTTGTGCAAAAAAGCCCCAAACGTGAAAATGGTGATCGGGGCTTTTTTGCGGAAAAGCGCGTCTAGATTGGCACGGACGCTTTTCTGCAAAAAGTGCTTTTGCGGAAAAGCCTCCATGCCAATCTAGACTCTCTTTTCCGCAAATGCTTTTAACGGAAAACTTTTCTGTTAAAAGCATTTGCGGAAAATCATGCCAGTCTAGACGTAGGCCTTGTGATGGAAAAACAAAGTGATGTTAAGCAATTTGATACTAATGGATATGTACCAAGTATTAAGCAGACACACTAGAAATAGGAAATTTTCAATCCCACTTACAATTAGTAGAGAAATGGCATGAAATTATATAGTAATCAAATCAGTGCTTCAGCAGGTTCTATATTATACATTGTTAACTAAGTGCTCAGAGAAAAAACAGAAAACGAGTAACAAATTTCCTTTTTATGTCAATAAACAGCCAGCTTTCCACTGTGCATTAAGAACACTGTGAGCTACAATTCTGTGAAATTTGCAATAATTGACATAAAGTATCTTAGTAAGAAGTCAATTGCATTCAATTCTACCAGCCATTACTATCTGTGTAAACTACCCTTTCTGAGGTTTCCAGGCTGACTATGAGATCCCTTAAATATAAACTTTACAAAATGACTGTTGCTCAGTGCACTTATTTCAGAAACGGGAATGGGTCAAATCTATTTAGTAATAAGGAAAAATTATTGCTATCTATTAAGACTAGATTCCTACTACCTGTCATGAATTTCATGTGGAGAAAAAGTATGTGACAACTTTTTTTCCTTACTATGCAGACTTACAACCTGCCATTTCTGCCCAAGCTTGTCATTGCCTTAAGAACTTGCTTGCCTGCCTGAGGACTTTATTGTAGCGAAGCAAAGATAGTCCTTTCATTCCTCTATAATTCCTCTTGCATATCTGCACTTTTCTGACTTCTTCTTATTCAGATGCCGTTAAGAAATCTTTGACCGGATTAGCTTAGTAACACACATCAACATGGATCCTGACACTTTATAAATACAAATTTTTGTTTAATTTGTTACACGACCATTTCAACAGGATTTTCCCCATCTGTATCTATCTAGAGCTTAACATAATAAAATTCCTAAGAGGCAGGTAACAACATCCTGTGATCAAGTCAGATCAAACCATTAAGAAGTCACCCTTAGGTAACATCCAAAAGGGTTGCAATCCTTATTAACTCCAGGTTCAAAAACATAAGAATGTGAATGGCATAGCCTAGATTTTGAATGACGTGCTCATTGAAAGAACAAAAAAAAATCAATTTTGACTCCTTTTATACAGGAAGTGTCCTCCCTGACCCTACTGCCATCCCATTTATACGGGAGATTTGCAGGCTGACGAGTAGGCCAAATATTATGGGAGAAATCAGCCTCTAGACCAGCCAATGCAATAGGTAAATTTTGACATTTTCATCCCATAAAAGTTATTGATGCTTTGCTGAAAATTTCTTTAACACAAACGCTCTGAGGAACTATGAAGAAACTGAGATGAAAACTTGCCACATCACTAGCTTCTTTCTCCTTCCTGCTTCCAGTTAAATTTGCTTAATAATATTGTAACCCCTCCTGTTGGCTAGCCCAGTGTGAGCTTATTCAGCATAGGGGAAGCTTGTGACTTCTTACACCACTGTGGGGGGAGGGCTAGGCCTGAGGCTGCTTGGTGTGCTCTGCGTTGTGTGTGTGTGAGTGCACCTCAGACCAGACCCACTCCGACAAATCACCAGGAACAGGCTTTATTCTGTAAAAAACATAGAACAGGAAAACAGTTCAGCAGCCCCTTCTCTCAGCATGCTGCCTGTGGGCTGCTTCTAGCACAGTCCTTGCTGAGACCCTGCTGGGGGCAGAGGGCACATCCTGGCAGGAACCAGGAAGTTCTCCCAACATGCCGCAGTTTGTAGTCCACAACTTGTAGTTCCCAGGGCTGCTGCTGAAACACACTGGACCTTGGGCTACAATATTAACCTACTATAATACCGGGTTATCATAATTTAAGTCCTATAAATATAATTGTAATTAAAAATACTATTAAGACAAAATGCAATACTTTGATTCATATTCCAACCCAATGCATTTCCAATCAACAAATAAAAAATTAGAAATTCTGAACATTACTGTAAACTGATTGCTTACATTGATTCAGTAGATACTTAGCACAGGGGTTTTAATCAGCCTTGTGGACTTGATTCTGGCTACAGATGGCCAGCAAAAACTTCCTTTGCAGAGATATAAACTCGGTAATGGTTTCAGTGCCAGCCATCCTTCATTTCATCACAGGAGACAGGGAGCAACGCGAAGAGTGGAGTAGCAGAGTGGCACTCTGTTAAACTGATCTCTACTGGCATAAATTAGAAAAATTCCCAGGATTGATCTCAATTTGCTTCCAAGTTGATGATGAATCAGAGAACAGTAACCAGCCTCTTGAAACCCTGCAACTTTCATACCTATGCTGAATAGAAAAGGGGCACATACACAGTAATTTCTCAGTCACCCTAATAATGCTTAGTATTTGTTAATCTGCTTCATTTCCAAAGCACTGAACAAACATTCACCTGTTTCATCTTTAGAACTTCAATCCTTCATAATATAACGGGGAAAATTAAGCAGGAAAATTAAGCAGGAAAGAAAGATGAAATGACTGTAGAAGGTCACAGAAAATCAATGGCAGAACAAAATTAGAACTCAGGACTTGCAAACGCCTAACTGTTCATTTTTTCCCAGATGTTATTGCCTCTATTTTTGTATCTAAAATCATGGAATATTATCTGTGAGTATCAGAGACTTGACCTTAGTAATGTTAATATGTAAAAAGTTCCTATGTTGTCAACTGTCTGTAAAGCACAGCTGGGCAAAGAATGGCAAAAAATATTTGCAAACATTTTCAGGGTTGCCAATTCTCTGGTTTATCATGAGTCTTATATTAGATTTTTTTTCATAAAGCTTCAGCTCCTGAAGGCAAGCAAATACATGTTTGGAGAAAAAAGCTTGAAAATATTTCCCCAGTGCATATTAAATAGTCTAAACCAGAAGGCAAATAAAAAACCACACATTTTTTTAAATCTCATAATTTTAGTGCACTGATTCCTGATTTTTGATCACTTGGGGGTGGCAAATACAGCATTGTTGCAAATTCTGAATCACATTTTAATTTGCCCAAGTTGGGACCCATTCCACCTCTTTTTACCATATATATAGCTCATAAAAAATAGTCCAATCTATGGAATGATACAAAAAAGGGAGTGAATGGCACTTTGTACAACAATCAGTGGGGGGAGTATAGTGAAACTATTGTGGTAGAAATATTATGAATTGGGATTGTTGATAATTTTGGCATGAAACTTGGTCCCTCTCTTCACCTATCTTCAAACTTTAGATGGAAGGGGGAAAAAGCCAACTTTTGTCTGAAAAAGAGGTTTCCAGATTTTAGGTTTGGGCATTGAATTTGCAACTCAAAACTGTGGCTCATGCACAAAGAACTGATTTTTTTGGTATGCACAAATACTGAGCTGCCTGAGATGACTCATGGTGAAAAATGAAGACAACCTGTCTATAAAGTTCCCATTTTTTTTATTTAACTCAGCTTTTGGAAGTCCAAATTTTGTACCTATACTTGTCCAGGGGAAGCAGATGGGAGTTCATGAGAATAAAAGGGTCGTAGAGAAAGAGGCAGAGTGAGAGTGACATGGACTGCACGAACCACAGCAGTTACTAAAGTAGCTTTGAATAAAAAGATAGAACAGTCCAAACATAATTTACATACTGTGCTTTGGTTTATACTAAAAAAAGAATCATGATACATACAAATGAAAACAAAATTAGATTAGTTTCTACTGTAATACAGTAGTGTCTAATTAACCCTTAGAATCTCTGATTGCTCATTCCCAACCCCATGCTTGTCCTGAGCTGGCACTAGGGTAATATGGGCTGGAGCTCTGTAAAACATAGAAAGCATACTTATTTCTATCACTTTTCATGTGCTAGCAGACTTCCTGATTAAAGTATACTGCTATGCTTCCTGAGATCTGAAATGGTACATCAAGACCATCTCTGATAATTCAGCTCCAAGGATGATAGGTATTCTAGAGCTGGACCAACAGTACCAGAAATTTCTTTTTGTATGTTGGCTGATTCCTGGATGGCTGAATTAAAATGTCTTGCCCTTTATTTTTTATTTTTTTATTTTTTTTTTGTCTTTATCAATTCAAAAATAGCTCATACACATTTGCAAGGCCCAAGTGACAAAAACCCTTTGAATGAGCACAGTTGTGTAATCTGCCAACTCATCTCTTGTGTGGGCATTCATCAGCAGTGGCACAGGCTGGTTGGATGTCAGGGGAAATCTAAGTTTGGAGACTGGAGATGCCTGGAAGTCATTGCCTCTTGGCTCACCTCCAGTAATCCACTAAAAATCAGTATTGGTAAAGTTCACACATTGTGAGCACTGAGATGGGTTGTGAAATGTAAGGAAAACCTGGGAAATGTTATATCTGTTGGGAAGTAGTTAAATAAATGTTTAAGGAAACCACTGTTGTCGGGATCCAGTTCCTCGTCATAAAATTGTGATTTTTAGATTTTTGTTATCCAACTTGTTTGTTCTAAAACTGGAGCTGTCTCTGTGTATTTGTGTGAGCATGTGTGATTTTCACATGTTTATACATAATGTGTTGATGACATGTTGCAATGTGATTTGCCTTGAATCCTCTGTAAGCTTCCTCTATTGTCCCTCTGCAATGAACATGGAAAACATTTTTAGCTGAGTGGCATGTATTTTAAATCAGAGTAAAATTGAGTGGTTTGGATGACTCCATTCAAAATGCAAATGGAAAAGTATTTTGGAGATGCATTTTATATCTTCTTCCTGAGGTATAACTACATTATTTGCACAGCTATTTGTATACAAATAAAATGACATAAGGATGTTGTTAGATTTACTAGTAAATGATGCTGTAAAATCCACAAATGCATCTGACTTGTGTACCTTGATGTAATTTCACCATTCTTAGTAGCCTTGATTTTGCACAGATTTGATTTGAGAACATACAGAAAGAAGCTGGAATCTCCTAGCAACACAGTCCATTCATTTAAAGTGCTCGTACAGATTTTGTGTCTCCCCCATTTTTCTCCCACACACACACATCTTGAGAACTTTCAAAGTAGAATTCGTCTGAGCAAATACCAGAGAAAGACATATTGATCTCATAAATTTCTCCTCTCCAATTATCCCACCACAGAGAATATCATATGAAACACTAATGGAAGAGTCCGTTTCTTTTCAGTATGGGGATTGAGATCAGGCTACTAGCTATCGAGCCTTTACCGGGAGAACAGAAGTGTAAATACAGGAAAGGTTAATAGTGGCCAAAAGTTATCTGATGGCTACATGAGATATGTGAAGGGAGTTGATGGTTTTGGTGCAGGTCTAATTGTCTACCCCACAGAAATCACTGTGACAACTGATGCTAACTGGATTCCTATTTGGCAATCTTCATGGAGTGGTCAAAAATGGAAATATCCATTTGATTTCTACATATATTCTTTTGTTAAGAAGCTGTCACATTCAAATTATTCAGTTTAGTTAAACAAAACTACTTTCCTATGTAGCTTACAGAAATCAGTGGGACAAGCTCCTTGAATTTTCAGAGGGAACATCAAAAGGGCAAAATGTAAACTATTTTAATTTAAAAGATCACATGGAACATATTGGATGTCTGCTCCCCTGCAAAAATGTGGATTTAGGACCCAATCCTGCAAGATACAAAGTATCCCTTGGGAAATGGTGAGTGCCCCTAATTCCAACTGATTGATTCATGCAGGATTTAGTGATTTAGGCCTAAATTTGTAAAGGTATCCAAGGTTTGCTTTGTTCAGGATTGTAATGCCTAATCATTAGGATCCTGCCCCTTACCTGAATCACTGCACCAATAGCAGATAGTCTAGGGTTGCCAGGTGTCCGGTATTGGCCCGGACAGTCTGGTATTTGTGGCCTCTGTCCGGTAAAAAAAACAGAAAATATTGGACCTGTAGAATGTGTGGGTTTGTTTTTTGCTTAACAACTTTGGTCTCCTGTATTTGTTGTGAAAGTATCTGGCAACTCTAGCAGATACCCAGGCTTCCTATGCTATGCTTGAGGAGAATTGAACATCTAAGAAAACAATAAGTCAATGCACAGCACGTTGTATGGAAAACATATACACTACTCATCCCAGTCATTTAAAAATATGTTTACTAACATGTGTCTTTTAATTATGAAGAAGAAAAAAGACATTTATCAGGAAGATATAATGTAGTAAATATTTAAGAACATTCCTTATAGTAAAATAACTTTCCAACTGGTTGCAGAAGTATCAGAGCTATTAGTGAAAGTTATAAATTACCATATAAGGTAGGTTGTGGATTTAAAGTGCTATAGTTATACTGGTAAAAGTCCCTGCATGGACATCTTACTCCGGGCAAAAAAGTACCTTTTTCCAGTTCAACATATTTCACTTTGGAAAGGGCTCAAGCTAAACTGGAGAAAAAGCCACTCCTAATCTGGAATAAGAGCATCCACGCAGCAGCATGGGTTATATCAATTTATGTACACCAACTTATTTACAGCTGGTACAACTTTCCCAAATACATACATCCTCCACTTCTGTTTAAAGACTATGTCAGAGTTTATAATTCAGCCCATAAAGAAGTCAGTCTACAATTATGAAAAGTGTACAAGATGTTAATGGAAAATAATTGGTGATTTAAAAAAAAATAGTTTAGCAGTTTTTGAGCTACAGCTATGGATGGAAGTAAGACCAAAATTTTACTGGAGTCTCATAATTAGTGTTCCTGTGCAATGATTTAAATAGGTTCTTGCTTCAGAATGAAATTTTTCAGGTTCATTGGGAACTGACACTCTAACTCAGGGTTGAGCAATAATATTTTACTGAGGGCCACTTCAAAAATGTTGAGGCATGGGGCCTCAAGTGGAAGAGGCGGGGCAGGGATACTTCCCGGCTTCCCCACCCACTGACCATGATTGGTCTGGGGACTGGGTAGCACGTGAAGTCTTTGCCTTCGCCCAGAGGTTCCCCCTAGGCACCCATGCTCAGGTAGTGGGAGAAGACTACGCGTGTTCCCTCTTCTGACCCCAGACCCTAACTGGGCTGGGAGCGGGGGAATGGCAGGGCCTCCACGGGCTGAATCAACCTGCTGGGTGGGCTACATCCAGCCCCTTTTGCCCACCCCTGCTCTAACTCCTACCAGAAATAAGTGCATAGAAAGACTGAATGTACTGTTTGGTCATGTGTAAGCAGACCAGAAAATAATGCATTTTAAACCAAAACACACAGCATATTATAGAAATACCAGTACCATTTATAGTAGAACTGTGTTTTGTATCAAAACTGAGAACAAGAGGAGTACGTTGCTTTTTCTCTTCTATAGTTGTCAGCTGATGGTCAGGGCAGTGTGTGTGTGTGTGTGTGTTACACCCGAGTCTTCAGCTGCTGGGACACAAGTTCCCGTCGTAGCGGTCAGCCTAGCGAAGGCCGACGGGTGCCCCAAGAAATTTAACATCCGTGTCTTTGACCGCTAGGACCAGGTCCCTTCGTGGTGGGCAGCCAACAGGCTGACAGACACCCCAGACTTTACAGAGAGAGCTTATTACACCTCAGATTTTGACTGCTAGGATACATGATCCCTTCACAGCGGGCAGCCTAGGGAAGGCTGTGAGATGCCCCCTACAGATCTGTCCTCTGGAAGTGACACAATCCAAATGCCCAACTCTGCCTGTGTCTGCTCCCTATGACCAGCTGGAGTTCTTTTAAATTGTGCTTGGTTCTGTTACAGCAACTGAAGGAGTCAGGTTAAAGCTTAAACAGTTACAGGTTTATTAAAGAAGCTTATAAATCATATGGTTACAATGGCTATTGCTCTATTTCTTAACTGCTAGCAAATATAGATCTTAAAAATGATTACAAAGAAAATAAAGATAGAAAATAGAAATAATGGTACCTAGTGACAGCTTAATCTTTAAAGAGCTCTAAGTCTATGTGTACACTTAAGACAAAGGACAAATCCAGGTACAATTTTTACCCCCTTCTGTGCCTCTCGACTCCAGCGTATCAGATCAGTCCCTCAAATCCTAGGAAAGACCAATACGAGGTGGGCATACCCGTGGAACCTCGGGAGGCCAATCACCTAACCCGACCAGCAGATAGATGGTAGATTGACGCTCAGAGTAAGTGTGCTGCTGGTCCCATCTTTATACCCATAGGGGCCCATATCCCATATACCCATAGGGGCCCATATACCCATAGGGGCCCATTTCCTATATAAGATGCCAAATTGTGTTGGTCCATCTTTGTGATGCCAGTTCTTACAAGGGAGTTTCAACTTAATTTGCACTTGCAAGAGAGTTAACTAAATTGTGAGTATTGGACATTTATTACTGGGCGGGAGATTCCTCCCACCACGGATGGCTGTGTGTTCGTATCAATATAGGTGCCAGCCAAGGCAGTTCTCGCAGCCTCTTGGTCAGCAATTGGCGTATCTCTGTTTACAGCCATCCAGGGTCACAGCAGCCAGCATATCCGGGCCTTCTGTCAAGTCTTCAAAGACTGCTCTGTGTGTCCTGTGTGCTCCAGGTAAGCAAAAATGGATGTTACAGGGGGTGGTTCCTGTCTGGCTACAATAGTGAGGCCGCATTGAATAATGAGGTGATAGGCTTTCACAATTCCACCTTAGCACAGTCTCTTTCCCCCTTAGCTAAGATTCTGCCCAGTTAAGGGCTTATTAGTTTAATTAACAAAGCCAGATTTTAACATGACCGGCTTCTACAGGGCTGTTCGTTATGGTAGCAATTAGATGTTATTCGCCTGTTCAGAAATAGGATGCTTTCTCTTCCGCACAAACTTCACCTTTAAAAATGAGTTGAGGTAGGATTTTATGGACCCAATTATGGAGTGACTCCTGTCAATTTTTAAAACACAGGACTTGATTTATATATATCCTGTATCTACCCTTTTATTTTTATTTAAGGGGATTAAATGACATCCTGCATGGTCTGACCTACAATGAATGATAGGCACTGAAATAGTATTCAGTACCTGCATGAATTATACATATCTGGAAGTTGTAGAATATTTGTATATACATCGTATAATGGTTGCAATTATGCAGTATTTTTTAATTAATGATTCACAAAGCACTGCACATGGTGATTAAGAATTAGTATTCCCATTTTGTTGGTTGTTCTTGCGCAAGAATCTGCAGAGCATCCACACTGCCCACCCACTCTTGCACAAGGAAATTTACTGTACAGCATGGTAAGAGAGGGCTTCTTGCACAAGAGCTACGCTCTTTTTTAACAGGTATAAGCCCTCTTGCACAGGAGCTCTTGCTCAAGAGGGCAGTGTGGACACTCAGCAGGGATTTCTTGCGCAAGAAAGCCCTATGGCTAAAATGGCCATCAGAGCGTTCTTATGCAAGAAAGCGTCCACACTGCCATGGGCACTCTTGCACCAAAGCACAGCTCGCACATGGCAGTGTGGACGTTTTCTTGCAAAAGACTTCTTGCACAATAACCCTTGCGCAAGATGTTCTTGAGCAAGAAGCCACCAGTGTAGACATAGCCAAAGTGGTCCTCATTGTTCTACCCTTTCTTCCCCCCACCCCGATTTGTATAGTTATTTTTGTTGAATATTAGCAAATTCAGGGTTTCTCGGTTGTGGTTCAGATTTCTGCAGACAGGAGAGTTTGAGAGGGACACAACAGATCCTGCTGGTGAACAGGCCTCCAGGAGAGTGAATTAGCTTTGAGTGAGTGAGTTTGCTCGACTGTTTGTTTGCATTTTGTTTCTGTTTCTGTTGTGCTGCAGGTGATTTCAGTTACTGTGGCAGTTGGGATTTGTTCCCTTGATTACTTTTGATCAGCCTCACTCAGCCTTGGGATTAGCCTCCCCCTGTGTGGCTAACGAGGTGACTTGCTCATCTAACCTAGGTGAGCAGGCTTTAAAAGCTAGAGGCAGAGCGACCTTGGAAGCGAAGCAGACAAGGAGCTGCAGGCAGTGGTGTTTTGAGAGGGAGTCCTAATATGCTTAGGAAGACCTGAAACAACTGTAACAGCACCGTTTCTGTTTCCTCCACCTTCCCCTGTAGCTAGCGAGACCACCTGACCATGGATGCTTCTACCTAGATCCTGGTGTGGTTTTTCAGGGACTGTAGCTTGCAATTCCCACTTACTGAAATCCAGGCTGGGGAGACCATCCAATGTGAAAGGTGCCTGCTGGTGGAATCTGTCAGGAAGCAAGTGGGAAAGATACAAGAGGAGGTGGCTAGGCAGAGGTACATCCGAATTCACAGGTATTCATGTTGAGACTGCTGAGGCTGAGGAAGCTATTCCATTAAAAAAGACTGCTGTCACACCACTTGTGGAGGAGGATATGGCTCGGTCTCAGGAGAGACACTGGCAGCTGGTCATTCTGGCAGCGGGCAGTGCTCCATCCCCGCTTCCCACCCTCCCACCATAATTCTGGAGAACCATTATGCTGTTCTGGACACAGGAAATAAGGAATCACCCCCTACAGCAGAAGAGGAGAAACCTTGTACCCCCAAGGCTGGGAGATCTGCAGCCACAACTATGAGGAGGAAACGTAGGGTAGTGGTGGTTGGAGACTCCCTTCTGAGGGTGATGGAGGCCCCATCTGTTGACCTAACATGTCATCTCAGGAGGTATGCTGCCTGCCAGAGGCCTGAATCCAAGACATTACAGAGGGATTGTTGAGGATTATCCATCTGTCTGACAACTACCCCAAGCTACTCATCCATGTGGGCACAAATGATATCGCAAGGTGTGACCTTGAGCAGATCAAGTGTGACTACAGGGCTCTGAGGGTAAGGGTGAAGTTTGGAGCACAGGTGGTATTCTCTTCAATCCTTTCTGCTAAAGATAGAGGCCCAGGCAGAGACAGGTGCATCCTGGAAGTGAATGCCTAGCTGCGAAGATGGTGTCACAAAGAAGCCTTTGGCTTCATTGACCATGGGATGCTGTTCCAAAAAGAAGGAATGCTAATCAGGGATGGGATTCACCTTTCAAGGAAGGGGAAGAGAGTATTTGAATTCAGACTGGGTAACCGAGTGAGGAGGGCTTTAAACTAATTTTTACAGGGGCAGGTGACCAAAGCCCACATTAAGTGAAAAACATAGAGATCTTGGAGATGGCTCACAAATGGGAGGGAGCACGGGCTAGAATAGCAGAGATAAAGGAGGGACAAATCAGAACTGGGAGGCAAATTCAAATCAGTATCTTAGATGCTGTTGGGGGGGCGGTTCTCTGTTTTCTCCCCCAGGGGGTAGAATCCCATGTCCCTGGGCTGCCTGAGTCTGAGACCCATCCCGCATGACCTGTAATATGTCTCTAGTTAGGCCTTTCCCCACGGGGCTGAAAAGTCTGGTAACCAGAGTCTGTAAACTAAAATCCAGGCTCGCCTCTTAATGCAGGGCTGGATGGCCCAATGGCCAGAGTCAGTAAACTCAAGTCAGAGATGGCCCTTTAATGCAGGGCTGATCAGCCCAATGGCCAGAGTCAGCAAGTTGAAGTCAAGGCTGGCCCTTTAATGCAAGGCTGGACAGCCCACTGGCCAGAGTCCCTGTGGGAGGGTGGGAATGAGCCCTCGTTGAGGAACCCTGGCCCTCCCTACTCCACTGGGTCCTAACCCAGGTCCCTGTGAGTGGCAGAACAGTCCACCACTCCCTCATTAGGGAATCTGAGCAAAACAGGCCAAGTATCTCAGGGTGGGAGAGGACACTCCTGCACCCTCCCTGGACTGCTACCCACCAACTCCGTCAGGTCAGCTTCCCACACAGCAGCCCGGTCCTCTGGCTCTTTGGGGACCATGTATCCCAGGGAATCTGCTGGGGCTGCGTTCCTGCCTTCGCTGGAGCCTCTGCTGCTCTTGGTTCGGGTGGCTGTTAAACCTCATTTTATAAGGAATAAGGGTTATTTCGGAAGAAGGGTTTTCTTTCAAAATAACCTCATCTACACAGCATTTTTATTTTGAAATAGCACCATAATTTGAGTATGCAAATGAAATGCAGGATATTTAAATCCTGGCTTCATTTACAATTTGAAATGTCTGCATTTGCATCCCTCTATCGAAAGAGGGTGCAAGTGTAGACAGGCCCATAGAGAAAGCTAGTGGAAATGGGGTAGGTTTAGAAGTTAAAATAAAAGAACAAGTTAAAAATCACTAAGAAAAGTTAGATGTTTGCAAGTCACCAGGGCCTGATGAAATGCATCCTAGAATACTCAAGGAACAGATAGAGAAGCTATCTGAGCTTTTGGCTATCATCTTTGAAAAATCATGGAAGTTGAGAGAAATTCCAGAAGTCTGGAAAAGGGAAAATATAGTGCCCATCTATAAAAAGGAAAATAAGAACAACCCAGGAAACTATAGACCAGTCAGTTTAACTTCTGTGCCAGGGAAAATAATGGAGCAAGTAATTAAGGAATCCATCTGCAAACATCTGGAAGATAAGAAGGTAATAGGTAACAGCCAGCATGGATTTGTAAAGAACATATCATGTCTAATCAATCTACTAGCTTTCTTTGATAGGATATCAAGCTTTGTAGATAAGAGAAAAGCATTGGACATGGTATACCTAAACTTTAGTAAGGCATTTGACATAGTCTCACATGACCTTCTTATCAATAAACTAGAGAAATGCAATCTAGATGGAGCTACTATAAGATTCATGCAAAACTGGCTGAACAACAATACTCGGGGTATGTCTACACTTCAGCACTAATTCGAACTAACTTAATTCAAATTAGTTAATTCAAACTAAGCTAATTTGAATTAGTGCATCTAGACCTAAAAACTAGTTCGAATTAGCATTTTGCTAATTCGAACTAGCATGTCCACATTGAGTGGACCCTGAACCAAAGTTAAGGCTGGCCAGAACCAGTGCCGGCAGGGCATCAGGTTAAGACTTAGAGCGCGGAGCTGCTGCCTCATGTTAGCCGAGAGCTGTGCTTTAAGGGACCCGACCCCCACCCTGGACACAGTTCTCAGGGTTCCCTGCTTGCTTGTTTACCTCGATGAAGGACAGCAAAGCAGTCCTGGCTTGGAGTGCCCTGAATGCCCACACTCGGCACATCACAGCACTCGGCCATCAGCCCGGCTGCACTTGCCGCAGGCTGCCATCCGGGGGGCCAATCGGGGGGCTGTAGAAGAGTTTCCACCCTGAGGAGCCCTCAGAGCCACCCCAGTCCTCCCCATCGGGGGCTTGTACCCCATTCCTCCCTCTCCTCCTTCCACTTACCCCTCCCTAGCCCCCCTTCCTGATGTAAAAAATAAAGGACACGTGTGTTCAAAAATAAAAACTCTCTTTATTTAACAAAACTGGGGGGGAGGATTAACCTCTGGGGAGACTGGGAAAAGGAGGTGGGAGACGGGAAGAGAGAGGGTGGGAGAGGGGAGGGGGAAACCCGGGAGGAGGGAGATGGAAGGGGGAAGCCAGGGGAAGAAGGAGGAGGGGAAGTATCAAACTATGGTACGCCATATCTTCAGTACTGTGTACAGATGTGATCTCCTCACCCCAGAAAAGATATTTTGGTCTTGGAAAGGGTTCAGAAAAGTGCAACTAAAATGATCAGGGGTTTGGAACAGGTCCCATATGAAGAGAGGCAGGGGGTAGAAATGGTGTCCCTGGCCACTATTTGTGGAAGGCTGGAGATGGATGGCACGAGACAAATGCCTTGGCCATTGTCTTCGGTCCATCCCCTCCAGGGTACCTAGCATGGGCCGCTGTCAGCAGACAGGCTACTGGGCTAGATGGACCTTTGGTCTGACCTCGTACGGCCATTCTTATGTTCTTATGTTCTAAGCTCAGGGTCAGGGGTCTCACTGGACCACCTTGATTTTCATGCAGACCTGCTCCTGGGTTTGCATGTGGCCTTTGGTGGCCAGGCTGGCAGCTATCCTGCCCTACACGGCCACTTTCCTGTGCCTAGTGCGGAGGTCGTGGACGTTGGAGGCCTCCCCCTAAACCTGGATGAGGTCCACGATCGCCACACTAGACCAGGCGGGCGCCCGCCTCTTGCGGCCCCGGGCAGGCTCCTGGGAGCCGCCAGCCTGGTCCCGGGAAGAGGCGGAGGGCTGGGTGGCAGTGGGTGGCTGGCTCGTGCCATCTAGCCTCACAGGTGCAGGGTCTGCTTGCTGGATGCTGGCAGGCTTGAACCTGGCATGGGCACCGTAGCCAGACCATGCCCCTTTAAAGGCTCCGGGGTTGGGAGGGGGGCAGACGAGTTTCCCTGGTGGTGCCCAGAGTGGCCACCAGGGCAAGCTGGGGAGGGCTACTTCCCACTAGTTCGAATTAATTGGCTACACAGCCCTTAATTCGAACTACTTAATTCGAACTACGCGTTAGTCCTCGTAGAATGAGGTTTATCTAGTTCGAATTAAGCGCTCCGCTAGTTTGAATTAAGTTTGAACTAGTGGTTTGCCTTTGTAGCGCCTATGAAAATGAATTCGAACTAACGGCTGTTATCTTTGTAGTGTAGACATACCCTCAGAGAGTAGTTATTAATGGGTCACAATCATGCTGAAAGGGCATAAGTGGAGATCCACAGGGGTCCATTTTGGGACTGGTTCTGGTCAATATCTTCATCAATGATTTACATGAAGGCATAGAGACTACAATTACTATGTTTGCAAATGATACCAAGCTGGGAGGGGCTACGTCGACGGAGCCATGTAGATGAGGCAGGACGACAAAGGGAAATGAAGCGGCAATTTAAATAATCGCTGCTTCATTTAAATCAAAATGGCTACCGTGCTGTACCGATCAGCTGTTTGTTGGCACAGCGCGCCAGTCTAGACAGGGATCTGCCAACCCCAGAACCCTTTGTCGGCAGGTCCTTTATGACTCGTTATCATTTCCCTTTTTCAAGTAAACTCATCTACATGGCTCCGTCAACAGAGCCATGTAGTTTAGACGTACCCATACAGAATGGGAAGTGACTGCCTAGGAAGGAGTACTGCAGAAAACGATATAGGGGGTCATAGTGAATGAGAAGTTAAACAATGTGACACTGTTGAAAAAAAAGCGAACATGATTCTGGGATGCATTAACAAGAAAGTTGTAAGCATGACACGAGAAGTCATTCTTCCACTCTAATCTGCTCTGATTAGGCCTAAATTGGAATATTATGTCCAGTTCTGGGCACCACATTTCAAGAAAGATGTGGAAAAATTGGAGACAGTCCAGAGAAGAGCAACAAAAATAACTAAAGATCTAGAAAACATGAGTTATGAGGGAAGACTGAAAGAATTGGGCTTGTTTAGTGTAGAAGAGAGAAGACTGAGAGGGGACATGATAGCAGTTTTTAAGTATTTAAAAGAGTGTTATGAGGAGGAGGGAGAAAATTTGTTCTCCTTGGCCTCTGAGGATAGGACAAGAAGCAATGGGCTTAAATTGCAGCAAGGGAGATTTATGTTGGGCATTAAGAAAAACTTCCTAACTGTCAGGGTAGTTAAACACTGGAATAAATTGTCTAGGGGAGTTGTGGAATCTCCATTACTGGAGATATTTAGGAGCAGGGTTAGACAGACCCCTGCTAGGGATGATCTAGACTGTACTTGGTCCTGCCATGAGGGCAGGGGACTAGACTCAATGACTTCTTCAGGTCCCTTCCTGTTCTATGATTGCATGATTCACAGGAGATTGGCTGTCTAGCTACTAATTTCTATGGCTGTGTCTACACTGCACCCCTTTTCCGGAAAAGGGATGCAGATGAGACAAGTCGGAATTTCAAATGAAGTGGGGATTTAAATTTTCCCTGCTTTATTTGTATAAACATGGCTGCCACTTTTTTCCGGCTCGGGGCTTTGCCGGAAAAATGCACCAGTCTAGACGGGGTTCTTTCGGAAAATAAAGCCTTTTCCAAAAGATCCCTTATTCCTCTTAAAATCAGGAATAAGGGATCTTTCGGAAAAGGCTTTATTTTCCGAAAGAACCTCGTCTAGACTGGCGCTTTTTTCCGGCAAAGCCCTGAGCCGGAAAAAAGCGGCAGCCATGTTTATACAAATGAAGCGTGGAAAATGTAAATCCCCCGCTTCATTTGCAATTCCGACTTGTCTCATCTGTATCCCTTTTCCGGAAAAGGAGTGCAGTGTAGACACAGCCTATGAGTCTTAGGGACAATGGGTTTGTGTGGTTAGTTATCCATTGACTTGAACACTAACAATTTGGTTATTGGCAGGACAGAGAAATTATGCATGCTTCTTTGAGATCTGAGGGAAACAGCAGATAACAGAGAACCTCATTTCATTAGACTGCTATCACCTCATCCCTTGCACTGCAATGAGGATAAGGTGTCATGAGATGTCATCATGTCTATGGAATTAATACACTGGCAGTCACTTGGCCAAAAATCTAGCTCTCTTTACCCATGCTCGCTGGCTCCTGCCATCTACAAGGTCCATATACTGATATAATTGTGCTGGTATAAATATAAAATAACTAGAATAAGATTTAAAGCAGATTATTCAGGATTTCAAAAAAGGAAGACAAGGGGGTAGAACAAAGTTAAATATGCTTGTTCCACAGTTTTAATTTCATATCAATTACTTTTTAAAATGTGGATATTTGGGAGCATAAATTACTGCTGCCTCCAGGTATCTTTAACTTCCATGACTAGCACTTGTGTAGCAGAGGTCATACATCTTCTTGGCCTTGGCAGCATTAGAGGGCATATTTTCAAACAACCACATTGTGATTGAACATCATCATGTTAAGGCTAATCCTGCTAAGGCTAACAGCAGATGTGCCTCTTTTCTCTTCAGCAAATAGGTAACCCAGGAAGGAAAAAAAACCTTACTCTTCATTCATGATGGACTTTCTCAGAATCTTCACACCGTATCACAGGATATCAAATTGCTCCTAATTCATTTTAATTTATTGTTCTTTTCCAGGAGTTGTTCCTTTTTCATTCTGGGGACTCAAACATGTTTTTTCATTTGCAGATTTCTGCAGGAAATTGAATCAAATCTGCCAAATGAAAATAACATGTGAAAGCCTCAGATGTGGGTGTTTTTAGATGCATGTTGCGTTGATTCTATTCATTTATTTGTACAATGGTGTGTTTGCTGGCACAAAATATTATAAAACCTATCTATTTTCTGATAGAAATGTCAGCAAATTTTTATGGATATGAAGGGCTTATAGCACTCAATGACTGTATAACTATTCTACTGGGGCTAATGGCTCCAGCCATCAGTTCTGCCCAGCTATTCATTATTATTATTTTTACAATACTCCAAATTGTACTGCATACTTAATCACTTTGAATGAGGTGGAAATGTGGGAGGCCAGAGAGAAAGAGATTGAAATACTCAAGGAGGGAAATGAATAAGACACTAATTAACATTTTAGCTGAAAAAAATGGAAGGAAGGGAGATTTCTAAGAAACTGGGATGAATTTTTATGCTGACATTTTTTGGATAACAGCTTTCCACGCTGTTCACCTGCAAAGTCATCATTCTTAATGCTTAGAATTCACAACTACTTACTAATTCATAGGTAAATTAAAACAAATACTGCCTAATATCTTGCAGCATATAAACAATTGACTGTAGCTGCATATTGAAATGTGTTCCGTTTTTGTGAAGTAAGAATAAGGATGCACCACTGTCCCAAAATGTTAACATTTTACTGTCATTTAATAAAACTTCTATTATATACAAATCTGACAAAAATATTTAAAGAACCTTTCCTGTTGTGCTAGACTGAGTTAGGATTACCATACTTTTCTACTCTCTGCCAGAGTTTAGAGAAGTTAATGTAACATATGCAAGAGGATTCTTACAATCAGGAAAAGAATAGCCATTTCTTCATGGTTCCTCTTCCCCTTTTCTCTCTTCCACTTCAGTCATGGGATTTCTCTTACTTTCCCTCTTAATCTTTCTTCAATGATACTTTTTTTCTATTAAGGAAGCAGAGGTTAAATATTCTGTGGTTAGTTTCTGCAGATCAAGTAAAACATCTAGCATATAACTGAAAAACTCTTTCACCTTTGAAATTCTCAAGGGGCAAATTTTCTAAGGCCCAAATGGCAATTAGACACGCAGCTCACATGGCTTTTTTGAAGGGAGTTGGCCCTACCTGCCATGTGGACTTTTGAAAATCTCTTCCCAAGTCACTAGATAATTTGTTACATAAAATATCTCTAAAACAAAGAGCAAAGTAGAATTTTACTTAAGGTTGCCAGAGTATTTCTCTAATAGTGATAAAGGTGAATAAGATCATTCTAACTTTTACTGAAATTGGACCAGATTCAGTTATATTCCTGCAACCTAAAATCCCTCTCAGCTGCGCAGCTACCCAGTTACACAGCTGCCTAACAAGCCCCATGCATGGGGCTCAGAGCAGCTGCACATAGCACCACTTCTGACAACTGGCCCCAGTGCAGAGCTTCTGTGACCAGGACAGAAACACCTCTCCCTGCTCACCCCAGGATGGCAGCTCCATGCTGGGGCTGGGGGAAAGGTGTCTTCCCCTCCCAGCCACAACAGCTCAGTGCTGGGGGCAAAGGAGTGCACTTCTTCTCCAGCTGTGGCACCCAACCCAGAGCTACCCCAGAACTGCCACTGCATGCCAGGGAACAGGCACCCCTTTCTTGAATCCCCCCCAGGCAAGCCCAGACCTGCCCCAGCTGAGAAACAGGCGTCCCTCCCCTAGCTGTGCCCACTGGAGCTGTGGTGACCATGGAGAAGATCCCAGCTGAACCCAAGCTGCTGCAGTGAGAGAGAGCTGGGGATAGTCCTCTGTTCCCATGTTAACCTGCACCGCAAACCCATCATCCCCAGCCCCACCCAAAGGCCTGCATCCCCGGTCAGAGACAGAAACTTCTTTCTGAACCCAAACCCTGTCCCAGCCCTGAGCCCCGTCCCTCACTCCAACTCCTCAGCGCCACCCCCACTACACACCATCCATGTGCTGAATGAATTTCGTAATTTATACCAATATGAACATCTGAGTCACATACGACCTCCATACTGGTGCTCATAATTAAAGTCATTCTGCACGTGGACATAAAAAATTAGAGGAAACGCTGCCTGCAACAATATTAGTTTCAGCCAAGCTAAACAGGTTTAACTGAAAGTAGAATGTGCACCATTATCTTCCACTCCTCAGGAGTTAAAACCTAATGAAGTCGATGAGCTGATTTCAATCACCTTTGGGAACAGGCCTCTATCTGCCAGAATATCAGAAACATATTCCAGTGAGTTATTTTCTCTTTTATTTGTGTCTAGGCGTGTTCCTTTGTCCTGTTGTTCCAAGTAAATTTTACAAGATTTTTATAAAGCAGGTAAAATGAAGATTTGCAAGCCTCCACTAGAATGTGTTTGGTATTGTCGTCCTTCTCAAAATCATGACAAAGTAGCATGTTCAGACAGCTATCTTATTCAGCTTGTATATTTGGATATCCTAATAACCCTTTTTGCACACTTTTTTTTCTATTGGTGATAAAATCAGAAGAAGAATGATGCAAGTAACTCTGAACACTGTAATGGAGTTGGGCACCGCAGTGACTGCTCATGGCCAGTCGGGCCCCTCTGCACTGGGCACTCCAGTACGTGCTCACAGCCGACCAGCCGCTCTGCACAGGCATCAAGCACCTGCTCACAGCTGGCTGCTGTGCTCATGCTGCCCCAGCACCTGAGGAAGAAATGTGAGGCAGCAGCAGTGGCTCCGGAACCCAGGCATTAGGTTGTGGGGGGCGAGGATTGCCTGGCTCTGGGGGAGAGGGAAGGCATTAGGTAGGGGTACCTGGCTCCGGGAGAGGGGAGAGGCATTGGGCTAGAGGGGGGGATGTGCCTGGCTATGGGGGAGGGATGAGGCATTGCTTTAGAGCAGGGGGGCTCTGAGGGAACGGAGGGGGATTCGGTTAGAACAGGAGTATGGGAGTTCCTGGCTCTGGGAGAGAGGTAGAGGACATTTTGTTAACATTTTTTATTATTTATTCCCAAATAAAATCACATGTATATTAATTTTATATCAATAAATATGTCAGTTTTTGCAATTGCATGAATATTATGTTTATGCAAAATCTCAAACTTACAAAGTATCTGAAATTTTCACAGAAGTCTGTTCTATTTGATTAACCACAGTCTATACTGGTTTTTATTTCAACAAAACAAGTTATGTATCATATAAACAATTAAAAAGTACTTTAAATTTATATTAAAAATTATTTTATATGGGAAAATAACAATTTTATACATCAAATTATTGTATTATATTAATACAAGACCTGAAAAATTATAAAATATACCTAAAACATAATCTATAATAAAAAATAATTATGGCGTTCCAATAGAAGTACATTTTCCTTGGTGGCCCTGAAAACTATCAGTTTTCATTTGCAGGCTTCGAGTTTGACATGCCTGCTCTAGATGGAACCAGCGAGTGACTCTCTGCTGCATAGGAAAGAGAAAAAAAGTAGGGTATCTGATCAACCTGGGGGATTCCTTTCTGACCCTACATTTAGCAATACCCTGCTATGCTTGGATGCGGGATTGTTATGACTATCACATGAACATTGTTCAGAAAATTCTTCTCTTGGCATCTATGTAGGAGCAAGCACAGAAAATTTGGGATGGTGTTTTTTCAATAAAATTTAATAAACTCTTATATTAAAGTACTGTGGGATAATGAATGGTCATCTTTTGTTAGGGAAATCACCCTTGGGCTCGTCTACACTGGCCCCTTTTCCGGAAGGGGCATGTAAATTTCATGAGTCGTAGTAGGGAAATGCGCGGGGGATTTAAATATCCCCCGCGGCATTTAAATAAAAATGTCCGCCGCTTTTTTCCGGCTTTTAGAAAAGCCGGAAAAGAGCGTCTACACTGGCCCCGATCCTCCGGAAAAAGCGCCCTTTTCCGGAGGCTCTTATTCCTACTTCAAAGAGGAATTCCTACTGCAGGAGGAGTGTGCTTCAGAACTGCAGATCTGTAAGGATCTCCCAGAGCTAGAATCTAACAGTGAAATCCCTAGTGCTGACCGGGAAGATTTCAGATTGTTTTTCAATGGAACGATCTGTAGCTAATCAGGAGATTTGCCCAAGTATTTCCCAAACAATAGAATTTTTAGACATCAGTCTCTCAGAGACTAAAGCCTAGATTTTTAAAGATATTTATATATTGCTTCACTCAGTGATGCAACATTTATCTTCATAAGCCAAAATCTCATTTTCAAAAGGTAGTTAAGGCACTTAGGAGCCAAAATCCCATTCACAATTGATGGGATCTAGGTTTCTAAGTGTCACTGTTGAAAATGACTAGGCTCCTAAATCAGTTAGGTTTTGCAATGCTAAGCCCAGCAATGCCTAAATAGCTTTACAAATCGGGTCTTAATGGGAGGGAAATAATTGAAAGCACTGTTTTAATGCTGTCATTCCATCTACCCTGCCTTTCTCTCACTCTCACACTCTTAAGTAGTCACTGGTCTAGCCTCAGGCTCCCCTCACTTTGCAATTGGTGGGGAAAATAGTTTGCTGAATCTCTGGTTATAATAAATCCTTCAAAAGAGACTCTCATAATGGAAACTCTGACAGACTCTTACCTACAGCACTGCTAGCAGCCTGTACAACAGCACTGGATTACACGAGGCTAGGAATCCATTGTATAGAAACTGGAAGCTCCTATTAAGTGACAAGCTTGAAAAATCACAGTAATCACCCAAGCCATTTGGGACTGCCCATTCATGAGGGTGGAGGTGGGGAAGAAATCATAGGGTTTGAAATAAATACTGCAGGAGGAAGAATGACTTATTTCCAATTTGATTTAATTGAAAGAAAAATTGTCACAGCCTTTATATTCTGTATGACCTAGCTATTGCATTTCAATATCAAGCACTAACTGGGGGAAAACATATCACCTATCAGTCACTTCACTTGAAAACTTTGCTTACTCCTGGGAAAGTTTATCTACCATAGTAAAAACTTTGAGAAAGACTTGCAAGTACTAATGATTTTCAGATTTTCGCTGTGCAAGCTAGGATTTGACTGAGATCACTCCACTGGTTTAGAAATGGTCTCTAAGCAACAAGCACTAAAATGTTTTCAAATCTTTTTTTTTTTTTAATTTGACCCAGGATTTGTGCTGAGTTAGATGAGTAAACACTGGCATGATGTGACATTCCTGTTATTTATGTTACATCTAAATAAATGGAAGATAACCTAGGCAAATTTCCATTAGCTAATTATAAAAACCTTCTCATATTCCCATGAAACTAATTTTATTTTGATGAAAAACAGACAACTTGGAAATGGATTTCCTACAATTCAAGAGATAAGATTAATTCTCGGTATGTTCTCAATTTACCAAAGCCCCCAAAATTGGAGGTCGCTATTAATAAACATCACTAGGTTGCTCATGCAGTTACTTTATTTTATTGCACAAAAATGATTGCTAGATTTGGCAATTTCTGCCCTACTAGCCACATGCTCTCTCTCCTTTCCTCCCTCTGAATGTAATATTAAGTGGTTTGTACTGGGGGGTTAGCTGCAGCATGCTATTACTTGACAAACCCCTGTGGGGAAGCAAATGTGAGGTGTACCTTGGTAGAAGAGAGCTGAGCTGAATTGCTGTATGATGGTTACTCATATTTAAAATATTGTCAATAATGAATAAAATCTAAATTATATTTTGGGCACCAAATCAAATAATTATAGAAAAATAATTACAAATACAATTTACAGTGTAATGAGCATTGATTGGCAAATGATACTTTGATTCATATTTCTTATTTTAGGGCCCAATCCTATAAACCCTTACTAATGTGATAATATCAATGGGGTTCTCTTCATGAAAAAAAAAGGTTAAACTGGAACATTGTTTTCAAAAGACTGTCTTCTCTGTAATTTTTAGGTACAAAAGGGAAACTGTACAATTACGGTGAATAAAGAACAGCAAAGGGAGCACCAGAAGTACAGTAAGCATCCAGCAATGCAGAATGGGGGTTGATCACTTTTCCGGAAAAATAAACAATACAACCTCCAGATATCCTGAAAAATCTAAGAGGAAGATTAATTTCACTAATCAGGGTGAAGTGGGGGGTGGGGAGGGAAGTTCTGAATCCCTGTAGATTTCACACATATTATTTATATAATGCATTAATATTTCATTCTTTTCATCCCCAAACAGTCTTTGAGAGGAAAAAATAGCTTGAGACAGGGAACGTTAATTGAAATTAATGGAATTGGTTTGATTTTGCCTCTGAGAATATAAAAATCGTTTTTTTTAAACCTGGACAAAAAAAAATCTTAAGTGACAAAGGTAAACTGAGACTTATAAAAAAAATGTGGGTTAAAAAGAAAATCCAATCCCTGCATTTCACTGAAACTCGCTCTTTGCTTATCATCACCCTCAAGTAAGAAACTTGAAAATAAAGGTTTATTCTGAATGGTGACAATAAAGATATATTTTTGTTCTTTTTTTAATATTGGTTCTTGGATGCATAGGGAAAGAAAGGTTCTTTGGACCAGATATTGTGCAGGCAGCTGTATTACAAGCTTTTTAATGCTGACTGCCAATGACTTTAACCTTCGACCTGGAACATTAAGTATAAGAGGTCTTTATGTTACCTCTGTGCTGAGCTAGTACTAGGCTGCTAAGTGTGCCAAATTAATGTATGATATAGATTGTTGTCCATTGAACACTTTGCTGACTCTGTTGGACTGTTTACAAGAGGTTTGCCAAACCACTGAGGCACAAAGGTATTACCAAAACTGGAAGTACTAGCCAGCTACAGAGATAGTTTCATTGCTATCCTTTTTATTCATCATCCAAAGACAATGAGATTGCAAAACTAGATATATTAACCCTTTCTAGTTATAATTTTGATCGTTAAAATTATCTTTTCAGTAAAATGTAGAGGCCACTTTGAAAGTCTTGAAAATCTCACAATGTTTATTTCACCACAGAGGCCCAGGGTCCATTGCATACCTACTCCAGGTTTTTAATTGATTCCTTCCTCTTAAATATCCATTATGAAATTATTTAAGCTCTTTTTGGAAATGATTCTAGAAAAACTACTTGTTGTGTATTTCATGGCAATATACATATGCTTAAATAGAGCACCAAAGGCCATATTCAGCCCTGATTACTTCAATGAAATGGGAATTTGGTCTCAACAGAGGCATTCTTAAAACTAATTATTTATTTTCTAACCAGAAGACCTACCCAGCATTGCCTGGGCCATGCAAGCTTCTGGCCTGTGCTCCCCGGGCCCAGCCAAGGGATAGGGGGCAGTCCAGAGCCAAAGGAGGAGATCAGCCTGGGGCCAGATTGGGGGGGGGGGCAGCCCAGGCCTGAAGGGGTGGCCCAGAAGCAGCGGGGGCCATAGAGGACTCTCACCAATGCTCCCCGGTCCCAGCTTGGTGTTGGGGGGGGGAGGAGAGGCGCACCAGCTTTCCCTGGGTCTGACCCAGGGCATGGTCAAAGAAGGGGCCATGCAGACCAGCATGCCATGCTGGGTGACAAGCGGGGGTTAAGCTGTTGCTGTTGCTCCTATGGTGGGGGCCGGAGCTGCGTTGTCCTGGAGTTGGGGGGAACCACAGCAGTAGGTCTGGTAGGACTCCCTCTCCACGGTCTGGTCCGGTGGGGGTAAGGATTTGGGGCAGAGGGGCCACTTACCTAGCCCAGAGGCAGACAAGATGATGAGCCCTCTTTCCAGCTGGCCATGCTCTTGATGGTGAGGCTGCTGCCAGTGGTCACTCTGCAGTATAACTTCCCTCCCTCACCCCCCCCCCCCCAAGTGGTCAATGTGCCTTCCTCCAATCAGCCTTTTCCCTTTTCATGTTATTGAAAACAATCGAATTCCAGGCACATCCCATTTTCCTGTCATAACCAAACACTGACCTTACCTTAACTTAGGATAAGAGGAAGCTGCAAACCAAATTTAGTGACCCTAGTTCTGACCGTTTAGGAGAAGTTCTTGAACAACTGGACTCACACTCAGATGTACAGACTCACAGACAGATGCACACATCTCTAAAATATATAGAAAGATGTGGTTTGCATACTATAACAGTCAAGGTAAAAGGGGAGAGGAAGAGCATTGGTTACCCTTTATGGTTACAAGTAGGTTACTAGTATGTGTGGAGAGTCGCCTGCTTCTTCCCCGGGTATAACCGTGTAATTTTCAGAAGTTACCCGTTTACTTGATTAAACACATTTTAAACTCTCCCTTATAGAGAGTAGTTTCCCTTAGGAGTTCAGCCCTATTCGATGTACATATTACACAGGGGATTGTAGTCTGAATTCCATTTAATTACTATGCAGCATTTTTTGGTTTTGAGAAACTTAGAAAGCTTTGAAAAGAGGTGTGCCCACTTCATTTTAAATGACCCCTTACAACCTCTGTGAAGCTGAAAACTTTGCCCCTTGTACCAGTACAAGTTAGTCCTATATAGGATACTACCCCTCCCACCTTGTCCTTCTCATGAGACCCAAAATGTCTACGACACTGCAAACAACAATGGAAGATTTAGAGACCTTTCATTTCCTCAGTCATCGCTACTTGATACACTGTGTCATAGTTGATCTGTCAGACTTGGTTACAGCTAATGAAACAACCTGAACATTAACTTACTATATTAGAAAAAACTATGACATCCTGATGATGAAATGACTCTTATAAGCTTTCTCACTTTCTATTTATAGATAAGCTGGGGATAGTGAAAGTTACAAAAAAAATCCTCTCTCTCAGGAATCAAACATACTCAAAATACAATGATCATAATGAAGAACGGAACTCATACTGACATTAAAGTGACTGAAAATATCTACATTCACATTCTTTTTTAATTTGACTGTGCCAATTTAAATGGATCTTCCACCTTCATTCATGGTTAGTCAGTGCAGGTCCACTATTTCTTATAACATTAAAGTCTACTTAATATTTTTTTCATCATTTCACGTTACAGTCACAATAATTATACTCTGAGGAGCACCCTTTCCTCCTTTATATGTTTTTCAAGCATTACAGGCACCTTGTGAAATTTGTGGCCTGAAATGATTTTTTCCCCATTATTATTGTGAAATGACAAACGCTGCTGGTCACATATTATGCTCTATTTTGATCATGACTCTCTCAACTCCTTGTTGTTTCAACGCACTGTATTATCCAAATCTTTGATCTTTGTCAGTTAGACTAAACCACTTTGGGCATGCTGTGCCATTATCAGGAGAATCATTGTCAGTGTCAGTGGTGCAGGGAACTTTGGAATCCCTTCCTTCACCTTCCTGGGGTGCATGTTTGACAACTAGCACATTTTTCTGTACATGTCCCTGTTTCTGGCACTTTTTATAGTGTTTGTCCTTAAACCAAAAGTCACTTATACCCTGGAGAGCTCTGCCTGCCCACTACATAAATAATCCATCTTCTGTTTCCAAAAGATTTAGCCTTTGTTTTGGTTCTGCTAATTTTTCTAGGTTTATAATTTATCTTGCAATGAATTTGTTTTTATGGTGGTTTTGCCTATGGGGAAAGAAAAAACACCACCAGGAAATCTGTGATTGTGACACTAAGGAATTATGTAATGTTTCTAGAGTCTGAGGGTATGTCTACACTACCCCCCTAGTTCGAACTGGGGGGGGTAATGTAGTCATACAGAGTTGCAAATGAAGCCCGGGATTTGAATTTCCCGGGCTTCATTTGCATGAAGCCGCCCAGTGCCATTTTTAAATGCCGGCTAGTTCGGACTGCGTGCCGCGTGTAGCCGCGCGGCACGCAGTCCGAACTAGCCAGCATTTAAAAATGGCGCCGGCTGGCTTCATGCAAATGAAGCCTGGGAAATTCAAATCCCGAGCTTCATTTGCAACTCCGTATGACTACATTACCCCCCCCCCCAGTTCGAACTAGGGGGGTTGTATAGACATACCCTGAGTGTTTTGTCAGCTGGTTTGTCAGGAGCCTTTAAACTGAGCTACAAATTATACAATTTTATGCCCATTACATTCAATAGACTAGCACCTAGTTATCTTCTGTGATACTATTTACGGAATGCTGTTACATTTTTTGTCAATACAACCCCTCAGCAGCATTATCAAGTAAATTCATTTTCATTCTCTTATTTAAATTCTGGAACTTCATTTTAATAAGATTGCTAAGTCCTCTGCATTCACAGAACAGTCACAGATTTTGTTTGTACTAATCAGAACAACTGAAAATTCTGCGGTGGTGTTGGGCAGAACAAGAAGAATCCTGCTTTTTCCCAGAACCACTCTATGGATTACACATACTGCCTTCTTACTTGGAATTCCTTGGAAGCACTGGTACTTTCCAATAGGAGCCCTCATTTAAAGGAAGAGCTCCTATTGGCTGATGGGTATTTCAGCGCTGGGGTCTCAATTCCCCATCCCACTCTCCCATAATTGTGTGCCAACTCCAAAGGCCGGTACATCTTGTGTCTCAAAATTACAGAAATCTCTTCTATATTAATTCTCAGTATATAGAGTGCTGCAAGAGCATCCTAGAATCTATGCCTACTTGTCAAACAATGTTCCAAATACTGTCTCTGGAGAGGTATTCTAGGGTAGCTAAATTAGAAATGTATAGGAGGCATAAATCAGACCTACCCAGATTCATCAAGGAAGTGTGAAAACATTAAATGGTTAGAAATAATACTTGGAAAGGAAAGATAATACTTTGAGGTAATCAGTTAAATATAAATATGTTTATTTAGACCTGGTCCCCTTCTCTCCCCCAATCCAGACCTGGGAAGCAAAGCCAGGACAGACGTGCATGGCCTTCCCCTCCATCCCTGGCTCAGGGAGCACCACAGGAACCAGCCTGTGTAGCCCCCCCCCCCAAACCCTTCACCCTCTAGCCTGAGTAAGGAGTGCCAGTAGGAGGCCTCCATACCCTTCCTCCCTGACCCTGGGCCGCCCCCCCATTTGGGCCTGGAGAATGCCAGTGGGAGGCCAGCATGGCCCCTTACCACCCTCGGATCAGACCTAGGCAATGCCAGGTAAGTCTACTAGTAATAAATAATAAACGAAATAATAATTAATAATATTAATTAAAACAAAAATACATCAGTAGAGAAAACAAAAAGTATACTTATGAACAATGAAATAATACTGGCTAGTGCTTTAAAAATAATACTGTGAAAATGTACAAATAAATGTCAATACTACTGAAAATCAAAAGAATATGGCATGCAGAAGAAAACTCTAAAAGATTTTTTTTTCAAAACTTATCAAACTTACCCTGAAACAAAGGGAAAAATAGTAAACAGATATAGAACAGTGCATAAAACATGGCAGTATCACAAATACATAAAACAAATCAGAATAAATATGTCAGAGTACTATATTTACTTCCTTGTCCCCCTCACACTGGCTGGCTGAGTTATAAATTGAATATGGATGAGGCGGAAGGTGGTGAGCTTAGGTAACATATCCTGAGATTTCAAACATAAATATGTAGTTGTAAAATAAGGAGAACAAACCCCCTCCTCTTTGATAAGTGGCTATGGCCTGGAAACATAAGGAATAGACATGTAGTTCTAACTTGACATTTGAATCATTTATAGCTTTGAGGGGAAATGGCATGTCTTATTTTTTCTAGGACAGGACCCACATGTCTTTATAAGCAGCTAGACTGTCATTGATACTGCTCATGAGTTTTTCCATATCTGCCATAAACCATGTGTTTTGGAGCCAGTGTACTTTCTGTAGAGAAGTTATTATTCAGCAATGCCCTAATAAGTGTGAGCATCAAGCTAACAAACCACAGTTACTTTATTTCCTTCTTCCTAGGAATACAATTTTTGGCAAATTTCCACTCATTATATTTATATTCGGGTTAAATAAAACAAAGTTTCCAAGTGCCTTTATCAACTTGATTACCTTGGCAAGGTGACTTTTGTCAATCAGAATTCAGAGAGACAGAAATATCTAATGAGACACAACAAGCACCCAACATCCCTCGCAGCCTATTTTCTTCCACTCGGATCTCGTTGGGGCAATTGCTGTTGTCCAGTGGTAACAAACTAAAACCATTATGTTTGGGATGCAAATTCTTGCTTGATCTCTTGTTATTAACTGACATGGGCCCCAACATACTGGGAAGTGAAGGGAACAAGCAAATACCTCTTTCAAATCTCTTCTGTCCAAACCAGAGGTGACTATGACAAGATTTTCAAGGAGCCATATACATAGTAAGTGGCCCCTGGCTGAATTTACAGTTGATCTGTTGAAGTAATGGGGTATGGAAGCAATGTAGGGAAAGACCCTCAGGGATTTGCCTCACAAAGTACTTAATAAAAAGAAAAAGTGTATGGGGGAAAATATTTACCACACATTTTTTCTAAGGAGGGAGCTCTCTTTTTAATGGGTACAGAAACACTGTATAGAAGAGGTCTCAAAATACTCATCATTCAAATCCCTTTTGCACTTGTAATTTTGAGAAACTTTGAGGCTGAAATTTTCATACTTGGTGTTGACTGAAAAGTGTTGTTTTGTTTTTCAATTTGAGCAAAAACTGTTTAGCTCCAACCACAAAGAGTAAGAAAAATCTAATTTTAAAAAAATAATCTTACCTTTTCCTACAACTGATACTGGAAAGGTGAAAATTGGCATAGGAATTGATGATGGTTAGTACAGAGCCTTATAAGAGCTGCGGCGACTGGTTTGCATTTGATTGCCTTATGAGGATTTTAAATTTGGGACCTGATCCAATGTACATTAAAGTCAACTAGACTCTTTTCATAGACAATAGTGGACATTGGATCAAAGCCTTGAAAAACACATAGTTAGTTGTTTGTATGTTTGTTTGTTTCTTGCCAAGTTCATTCCCCTATTCAATGCACACTGCACAGTGGAAAGATGTCTATTTACTTGAATGGGCTTAGGATAATGTTCTAAGAACCATCTAAATTAGTTTCACTGTAAGCTAGCGAGGAATATAGGACTATGGCTAAGGCTTGTCCTCGTTAGGATTTTATATACTACACGGGGGTTGAAATGTGGGAATTGGGTTATGGAATTTATACACCAAAATGTTCAAAGCCAGTTGAGCTTCAAAGATCTGAGGTGAAGTCATGGACCCACTGAAGTCAATGTGAGTTTGGCCATAGATGTCAGCGGGACCAGGATTTCACCCCCCTGAAGATTGAAGCTTCTTCCAATTTCTAATTTATTTCTTCTAACTTCTAATTTATTTCCCCTCCCCCCCCATCTTTTAATCTACCCAAAGTATATTAAGTATGTTAAGGTCACACAGTTAAGAACTCTTTATAGGGAAATGCTATTAGGAAATAACTGTATAAGAATATAAATATAGCAGAATATACATGCAGCCTTAACTCTCCATTTTTGCACATACATTATTTCTCAAATATCACAAAGAGTATAGGAGTTCATTTACAATACAACTTTGCTACAGTTTGTATCCTTCAAAACTACTTGATTATTATTATTAATGTATATAATGCTGTAAATTTCCAAAGCTGCTACTTAAAGGCATGTCCCACCAATAAGAATTTACAATAAATCTGCACAATAAACCTACAATTTAAATAGTTTGAATACATTGGAAAGAGAAATGAACTTCTGAGCTTGTACCAGTCAGAGTGTGAAATTCAAAAAAGTCTTCCACACAATTTAAATTCTACTTACATTTCATTTTGAGGACTTAAGTAGTACTTCGCCCTTTTCCTGGCCCTCTGTACTGGGATCTATGTCAACCTGTGTAATTTATCCTCAGTATTCCAGCCAATATTGCATTTAGAGAGTGAATATCTTTCCAGATATGGACATGGACAGATGAGAGCAATAAATGCAGCGTATGACTCATGTATGTAAAGCTAAGCTTCTCAAACACCTGCAAATACTTCTATGGATAAGTTTTCAAGAACAAAGCTACACTAATGCCAACATCCAATGTTCAAGTGAAACACATTAATGTGGGTGCCAAGATTTTAGGATGATATGTAAAGTGAAAAAAAAATCACCTAACAAATATATTTTATTTTCATTTGGCATATGTTTAAGACATCTAGAATTAAAAAAAAAAAACATTAGATACCCCCAAAAATGTTAAAGTAACAGAGGTCATTAGCTACCAAGGCTTGAACTCATGATTTCTTTCTTAGTTTGTCAAATGATTGCAAAGATATTTCAATGTTGTGTAATAATTTCATTTTAAATTTATTGAAAATACAAATATTTTAATCTAAACAATCCTGTAATGAGATCTCCCCTCGCTAATCCTTAGTAGTATGTCTACACTACAGCGCTAATTCAAACTAACTTAGTTCGAATTACTTAATTCGAACTAAGCTAATTCGAACTCATGCATCCAGACTAAAAAACTAGTTCGAATTAGCGTTTTGCTAATTCGAACTAGCATGTCCACACAGAGTAGACCCTGAACCGGGGTTAAGGATGGCCGGAAGCAGTGCCGGCAGGGCATCAGAGTAGGACTTAGAGCGTGGAGCTGCTGTCTCAGGCTAGCCGAGGGCTGTGCTTAAAGGGACCCGACCCCCACCCCAGACAGACAGTTCTCAGGGGTGCCCCGCTTGCGAAGCAGTCCTGTCTTGGAGTGCCCTGAGTGCCCACACTGGGCACATCACAGCACTCGGCCATCAGACCGGCTGCACTTGCCACAGGCTGCCATCTGGGGAGAGGAGGCAATTGGGGGGCTGCAGGAGAGGTTCCACCCCCAGAAGCCCGCAGAGCCAGCCCAGTCCTCCCCATAGGGGGCTCGTACCCCATTCCTACCTCACCTCCTTCCACTTACCCTTCCCTAGCCCCCCTTCCTGATGTACAAAATAAAGGACAATTGTGTTCAAAAATAGAATCTCTCTTTATTGAACAAAACTGGGGGAGACTGGGAAAAGGAGGTGGGACAGGGAAAGAGAGAGGGTGGGAGAGGGGAGAGCAACTACAATGATCAGAGGTTTGGAACAGGTCCCATATGAAGAGAGGCTAAAGAGACTGGGACTTTTCAGCTTAGAAAAGAGGAGATGGAGGGGGGATAGGATAGAGGTCTATAAAAGCATGAGTGGGGTGGAGAGGGTGCATCAAGAAAAGTTCTTCATTAGTTCCCATAATAGAAGGACTAGAGGACACCAAAGGAAAGGAATGGGTAGCAGGCTTCAAACTAGTAACAGAAAGTTGTTCGTCAGAAAGCAAAGAGTCAACCTGTGGAACTCCTTGCTGCAGGAGGCTGTGAAGGCTACAACTAGAACAGAGCTTAAAGAGAAGTTAGATAAAGTCATTGAGGTTGGGTCCATGGAGTGGTATTAGCCAGGGGGTAGGAGTGGTGTCCCTGCCCAAAGTTTGTGGAAGGCTGGAGAGGTATGGCACGAGACAAATGGCTTGGTCACTGTTTTCGGTCCATCCCCTCCAGGGTCCCTAGGGTTGGCCGCTGTCGGCAGACAGGCTACTGGGCTAGATGGACCTTTGGTCTGACCCAGGACGGCCATTGTAAGCTCAGGGCTCAGGGTCGGGGGTCTCAGTAAACCACCTTGATTTTCATGCACACCTGCTCCTGGGTGGCCAGGCTGGCAGCTCTCCTGCCCTAGACGGCCACTTTCCTGTGCCTAGTGCGGAGGTCGTGGACGAGGTCCACGATGTCCGCACTAGACCAGGCGGGTGCCCGCCTCTTGCGGTCCCGGGCAAACTCAGGGGAGCCGCCAGCCTGGTCTCGGGAAGAGGGGGAGGGCTGTGGGGCATCAGGTGGCTGGCTCAAGCCGTGCCAGGTGCAGGGTCTGCTGGCTGGGTGCTGGCAGGCTTGCACCTGGCACGGGCACCGTAGCCAGCCCGTGCCCCTTTAAGGGATCAGGGGCCGGGAGGGGGGCAATAGAGTTTCCCTGGTGTTGGCCAGAGTGGCCACCAGGGCAAGCTGAGGAAGGCTAGCCTCCCACTAGTTCAAATTAAGGGGCTACACACCCCTTAATTCGAACTAGTAAGTTCGAACTAGGCTTAATCCTCGTGGAATGAGGTTTACCTAGTTCGAACTAAGCTCTCTGCTAGTTCGAATTAAGTTCGAACTAGCGGAGCGCTAGTGTAGCGCCTATGAAAGTTAATTCGAACTAACGTCTGTTAGTTCGAATTAACTTTGTAGTGTAGACATACCCTAGGACAGCCTAGAGTCCCACTAAAATTAATGATACTTTACAAGGAAGTAGAGGTCTGTCCACCAGATAAGTTCATAGAAACAGGTCCATGTAAGGCATGTTGTGATTACATCAGTGTAATGGATGTTTCATTACACATATAATACCAATACTTTGCAATTTCATCTTAGCTACAAGAATTGATGGTTTATAATCAAACTCCATAATGTCAGCAATTTTCTATTGAATGCAAAATACAGAAGCTCTGTTTGAATATTTGAGCATCAGCATGATCTAGTGATGAAAATAGAGTCATAAAATCTCTGTTCCCTTGTTATCTCTGCCATCACATTCTTGTATGACTGTACCTCAGTTTCCCAATCTGTAAAATGGAAGCAAATAATACTTATCTTTCACAGAGTGTGTTTAATTCATCTATGACTGTAACGTGTGTTGGGTTTTTTTTTATCATTGCATAAATAGCAAACTGTTATATGATATTTTTCTCATAATTTGTATGAGAAGTCAATAAGGCTGTTACTAACCACTGATTAACCATTAATTCAGTGGTTTATGCTCCATTGTTCCTTCTGTTGTTTAGGATTATATATTAGCTAACCAAGAGATGGAACCTGTAAATAGATCCAGCTGTATCTGGAAGGATTCAGTGGCAAGATTAAAGGGAGGGGCTCCTCAGCTATTTCCAAAGCTGCAACACATGCCATGAAATGACTAGATCCTGTTTCTCCAAAGTGGAATGAATTCCTGGCCTCATCCAGTCAACAGGGATACATCTACACAGAAACATTATTTTGAAATAACTTAGTCTGCGTCTACACAGCATTATTTTAAAATAATGTTGAAATACTGTCAAGCTGGAGGATGTCTTACTCTGACTCCTGTAACCCTCATTGTACAAGGAGTAAGGGAAGTCAAAGGAAGAGTGGGCTTTTCAAAACAACTGCTGTGTAAATGCTCCAATTTCTAAATAAGCTATTTCAAAATTAGCTACATAATTGATGTAGCTCAATTTGCATAGCATATTTTGAGGTAAGCCCTGCCCTGTCGATGCACACAAGGTCTAACTGCAATGGGGGCTAGTATTTCACCCAAAGACCCTGATCCTTCACTTGATACATGGACCTTGGTTCCTATTCAGAACAACACTGAAGTCAGTGGAGCTCCATGCAGACCTCAGAATCATACATACCAATCTGATAACATAATATATATTTCTCAATTGACTATCAAAATTCTGAAAAAAAACATAGATATAGATATAGAGAAAAGGTAGGAAATATGTAATATTTTGGGACTATATATTTTTAAAAGTTGTTAATAACTTTAATAGAAATGTTAAGACATTCTTAATGATTTTTTTAACATTTGCCTTTTTTTCCCCCAGGGATAATGAAAAATTAGCTTGACCACTCTACCATGGTTTTAAAAGCTTTTGGAGTTTCAATTTTTTTAAAAAATATTTATTATTAGAAGACTTATCTAGTGTTGCCCAGGTTCTTCAGGACTAGGGACTGGCTATGTGGAGAATACAGGAGTCAGGGCAGGGTTTTGGGGTGTGGGGAGGCAGGGCAGGAGGCTGGGGTCATGGGGGGTATGTGAGAGTGAAGACTGGGAAATAAGGAGGGGCTCAGGGCAGGGGTCCCATCCAGCAGGGCTTTCTCTCCCCCTCCCCCAGCCAGCAGAGCCTTCTCCACTCCTTAGCCAGCAAAGCCTTTTCTCCCCTCTCCTCCCCCCCACGTTTTTCCACCCACAAGGGACCTTCTGCTTCCCCCAGACCACCAGCCACCAGCCACCAGAGACTTTGTGTTTCCTTCCAGTCAGCCCCCGCAAGTGCCAGGGGAGTTCTCTCACTCTCAATATCCCCCCAGCCTCCGCAGCTACCAGGGGCCTTCTGTCTCCCCACTACCCCCCAGCTCCTCCCCACTGGCTACCAGGGCCTTTCTCTCTCCCACTCCAGTGCTTCAGTCAAGGGTCAAGGGGAAAGGTTTGAGGCAGGGGAGCTATTTACCCAGTATGATGGCATGTAAGATGGTGGAACCCCCACCCTGCTAGTCACTCTTTTGGCTGTACAGCTGCCCCCAGAGGTATCTCTGCATATAGCTCTTCCCTGAAGGCTTGCTGCCTCCAGTGGAGACTCTCATTATTACATCCCTCCTCTCTGTGCCCCTCCCATTCCAAGTTATGGAAAATAGTCCCATTCCCAGCACCTACATTTTTTTTTTTTTTTTTTTTTTTTTGCACAACCAAACCTTGACCTCACTTAGGATAAGAGGAAGCTGCAAACCAGATTCAATGATCCTAGTTCTTACTGTTTAGGAGGAGTTCTTAAACAAATAGACTCATAGACAGACAGATGCACATCATATATATAGTAGCCCAGTGTCTGAGAGTCTGTAACGCTGAAATGCTGGCTGTTCCCTCTGGGCGGCCTGTGCTGCATGGAGAGTGCGGGGACCAAACTGCCGCTTGCGCCACTTGCTCCCCCACGGCAGCCCAGCTGAGCAGCGCAGAAGTCAGCTGAGTGCCATGGCGGGAGGCGAAGGGGTGTGGGGCGATGACGTGCCGCGTGACAGCGGCTCCAGGCCCTGTCCCCTGGCTGTGAATGTCACCGCCCCGCCCCCCTTTACCTCCCGCCGTGGCGCTCGGCTGACTTCTGTGCTACTCAGCCAAGCCGCCACATGGGAGCAAGTGGCGCAAGTGACCATTTGGACTCCGCACCCCCATGCAGCACGGGGAGTGCAGAGTCCAAATGGCCATTTGGGATCCGCGGTCCCCCGAGTGACAAGCAGGATGGGGAGGAGAAGAGAAAGAGAGAGAATGAGAGAGAGGCAGGAGATGGAGGAGAGCTGAAAGACAGAGAGGGGGAGGCAGTAGGAGGAGGAGAGTGAGAGAGAGAGAGAGAGAGAGAGGAGGCTCAGGAGAGAAGACCGACATGGAGGAGAGACCTAAAAATCCCGTCTTATGACGGGCTAATTGGCTAGTTTCTAAAATATATAAATAATTATAGAATTTTATCATTTTGTGTAGAGATTTCACATATTTAAATTTGAAGTAGTTTATATTGATATCTGAGATTGTGAATAAATTAAAACTACATATGGCACTTAGATGTACATTTAAAACATCATCGTGTATAGGAAGAAACAAATATCATATGAATCTTCATCATTTTTGGAAACGGTTCCAAAACTTGCAGCAAGCAAATGTTTGCACGAAGAGAAATATTGTTCTGTCATGCTATTCATGATAAGATAAGAATCTTGGATTTCTGGTTTTATTTGGCTATGAATATGAAAACATTGCTTATCATTAACAAGAGCTTTATCATCTTCCATCATTGACTACGACATCAGACAATCCCTTGGAATGTGTAACAGGAAATAATGTCATGTGCCTGTACAGAATGGCATTGCTCCTTCAAGTTGGAAAAGACAGACTTATAAACTTAACAAAACTGTGCAGATCTTGCATGTTTTAGTTTGCTTAGTTGGGCCTGGTCTTTTCACAAGACAATGTGGGGGTTTTTCAACCTCTTAGGTTTTTTTCTTAATTTTGGTTCATTGGCACAGATTATGAAATTCAAAATCAAATAGTTCAGTTCCAATAAACTATGGATTATGAATGACTTCCTGAATTTTTGAAGGGATTTGTTTTACCTAGAAAACCTATCATTAATGTTGTATTTGTTCATGGAATTTGGGCTATTTTTCATAGAACAGAATAGTAAATTTTACAAGCAACACTTCACAGTCACATACTTTAACAACAGTAATGACCAAACATTGATTTGTAGGGGATAGTTTTATAGTCACTGGACTGGGACTCAGGAAATCTGTGTTCAATTTCCTACTCTGCCATGGCCTTTATCTCTGACTGTGGGTAAATCACAATCTCTCTGCACCTCGTTTCCCCATCTCTTAAATGGAGATAATAATACTTCATTTCTTTCACCCATTACCTGTCTTGTCTTTTCAGATTTTAAGTTCTCAGGGCAAGAATTCCTCACACTGTGTTTGTACAGCACCCAGTACAATGTGCCACAATGTGACTGGTTCTTTGTCTTTGTAACTAAAAAAAAAGAAGGCAGTGGTGAGCAACCTGAGGCCCACAACCCACTGTGATTCCAACTGCCGACTGTGAAACCTCTGTTTGCCTCCCTTTCCCATGTGCCTCTTGCTCACTGTGGCACTTGAGCCCCACACTCCCTACTCCTTTCCCTCCCTCCCAGCACTTTTGGCCATGTATTCATTGATTTGCACTCCATCCTACTCTTCCCCCAGAGCCTGAATGGTGCGAATCAGCTGATTCACAGAACTTCAAATGTGCTGGAGGAAGGGGGAGTAGGAAGAAGTGTGGAGCACCACTGTCCCAGTGCACAAGAGGGGAGTGGGAGAGGTGGAAGGTGGGAGGGGCAGAGAGGGGGTGCATGGGCCACAGGTGGAACCCAAGTTTGCTGTGAGCCAGAGGTTGCCCACCTCTGGTCATGCCTATTGAGACAAAAGAAAGCCACTCATGCAAGCCACTCAGTAGTTTTGGTTGCCCATCAGTGTTTTAAGGGCTCTCTTACAGCAGTTGAGGAGAAGGAAAAAGATTAACATCACTGTGTCGCCCTTCCTGCAGATCAGAAGAAGGCAGCTCTGTAGTGGTCCTCTTTATGAGGATGGGGCTGGCAGCACAATAAGGTGCTGTTCCTGTTAAGGGCCTCTAGATGCTATAATAATACAATACAAACAACAAAAACAACAAGTTGCTGAACAGACTGTCACGAAGAAAAATTTAGCTTTTTGGAGTTTCACTTGGACATATTCCAAAATTTGATAACCACATATTGCCATTTAGAAATTTGAATTAGAAATTAGAAATTTACTTTTCCAGATATTCTATAATAGTTCCTTAATCCGCATTCTCATAAAAATTCTTGTTAGAAAGATGGTTAGCCAGACTAGTTGTGGAAAGTGCAGACATAAAAGTCAAAGGGTATGTCTACACTACCCTCCTAGTTCGAACTAGGAGGGTAATGTAGGCATACCGCACTTGCTAATGAAGCCCGGGATTTGAATTTCCCGGGCTTCATTAGCATAAGCGGGGAGCCGCCATTTTTAAATCCCCGCTGCTTTGAACCCCGTGTAGCGCGGCTACACGGGGCTCGAACTAGGTAGTTCGGACTAGGGTGCCTATTCCGAACTACCGGTACACCTCGTTTCACGAGGAGTAACGGTAGTTCGGAATAGGCACCTAGTCCGAACTACCTAGTTCAAGCCTCGTGTAGCCGCGCTACCCGGGGTTCGAAGCAGCGGGGATTTAAAAATGGCGGCTCCCCGCTTATGCTAATGAAGCCCAGGAAATTCAAATCCCGGGCTTCATTAGCAAGTGCGGTATGCCTACATTACCCCGCTAGTTCGAACTAGCGGGGTAGTGTAGACATACCCAAAGTGAATTCATATTAAAAATGCAATGAACACTTGTAAAAAAATTACAGAATTCACTCTCAGCAAATATACCACAATTTTTAAAAAAGCATTGGCTGTTTGGTGTGTTTTGTGAATTTGCAATCTTAATTCACAGAAAGCATCATTCAAACACATGCATGACTTTCAATGAGCTCTAAAACCAATTAAAATCAATGGGCCTACTCTTTCTGGAGCTTAAATAAGGAAAATCTCCCATTGATGTTAATGGCAATTTTGACTGATTGCAGAATTTGGCCTAACATTTCCAAACTTTTGAATGTAAACTTCAAATTTTTCTTTAGAAAACAGCAGAAACAAATTTCTGAATGAGCACAAATAGAGTGGTTTTACCCTTGAATTCTCAAAATATCATGGACCCTCAAAATATCATGGACCACTCCTTTGTGCTGCTCTGGCAGAGCAAATGGTAACAGGGAGACTTTAATTGCCACCAAAGGAGTTTCTTGGCATAGAGGAATGACTGGGTATAAAAAAACAGCTGTGGCTCTATACCCCATTTACAGTCCGTCAGACCACCGTGTAAGGAAAAAGACCCATGGGAAAGGGAGTAAGGCCAGAATGCCACTGCACTCAATACATTTTTGGCTATCAGAATGGTTCCTTGAGGCATCTGGTAGCAGAGTGTAAATTAAAGCCTTGAAACTGCAGTAAATTTCACATGAACTGACTCTCCAATGATTTGAAAGAATATCCTTCCATCCCAGCTTCTTACCCCCAAATAATTCATGGCAGTTAGGTCCATCAATACTTATTAGATAGAATGGGTAAGAATGGTGTTCCTAGCCTTTGTTTGCCAGGGGCTAGAAAAGGATCATAGGAGGAGGTTCACTTGGGAGTCATCTAGACTACGCTAGAGTGTCAAAAAAGGACATGCAAATTCCACAGGAATTTCTAAATGAGCACAAATAGATTGGTTTTACCCTTGAAAGTAGTTTAGATGCAGCTTTTTCAGTGAGTCCCGCCCCCCCTTTTGTCAAAAAGCCACGTAAACCTCATTTTTTGAGGAAGAGCGGCTTTTCGACAAAGGGGGCGGGGGATTCGCTGAAAATGCCATGTCTAAACTACTTTCACTTTCGAAAGCGGAGAGATCGGAAGAAGACGTGAAAATTCCCATGGAATTTGCATATCCTCTTTCAACCCTCTCGTGTAGTCTAGATGAGCCCTGGATGATTACCTATTCTGTTCACACCTTCTGGACATCTGGCATTGGCCACTGTTGGAAGACAGGATACTGGGCTAGATGGTCCTTTTGGTATGGCCAGTTCTTATATTCTTATGTTCTTGTATTCCTAATGATCAAGCATAGTTTGCATAAAGGAAAGGATTTAAACCCACTGTTTCTATAACTGTGTAAACATTGACAGACCCATATATGTGTGAATAAGAAGCAATGATATGGCATGTGTACTGAGTTCAGAATATACATACATTAATCTATTGCTAGGGAGGCTCAAAACAGATTGTTTGCTTGGTATTTTGCAGAAGATAACAACCTACAGTAGGCTATTCTCTCTATCATTATTCAGAGGATGTCACCACAATTAGTAAGATTAAAGCAGTTGGAGACATGTTGGAATCATTTGGCAACTCTAAACAAAACATAATGTGAGATATGTGTGCAAATAAAACAGAATTTGCTCTTTCTTCATGCATTATTGAAATTAAGGTTTTAAAAATTAAAACTTTATTTTTCCTTTAAAAATGTAACAGATGTATGTGATGATAAAACTAGTGACTATACCACCTTGTAGAAACTATTTTATAGTTATGTTAACAGTTATGTGGTTAGAGTGCTATGGAATAACTGTATGTATCAATCATATCTTAATTAGGAAAATCTGTATAAAGCTGAGTTTTACAAGCCTGTTCCCTTTTAACAGGTTATTACAGTTACTGAGTGTGTTGGAAAATGTTATGGACATCGCTGCAGATTTGTGCACATTTTTGTTTACCCTTGTGGCTATTGGGGGCAGGGCTAATTTTATTTTGTTGTATGGCTGTATAAATACAAAAATCAGAACAAAGTTATGAAACTGTGCAAATCACAGTCATCCTAAACCACAAAGCACTCAGCAACAGACCATAATTTGATTGAGGAAAAGAAATTATAAACTCACAGATTTTAAGGTCAGAAAGGACTCTCCTGATCATTTAGACTAGCCTCCTACACATCACAGGCCACAGAACCTCACCCACCACCTCCTGTAATAGACTCCTAACCTCTGACTGAGTTACTGATGTCTTCATCTTATCTAGATGTCAGGTCTCAGAGAAGCTAACATTTATTCTAGTTTCAACCAACAAATGACCTGTACCCCATGCTGCAGAGAAAGCCCCCCCCCAAAAAAAAATAAATAAAAAAACAGCATTCCTGCCAGTCTGACCGGCGGGAAATTTTCTTCCTGACCCCAAATATAAGTTACTCCCTGCACGTGTGGGCTAGACCCACTAGCTAGATCACTGAAGTAACTCAGAGCTCTCCATATCTAGTGTCTTATTCCTGGCCATTGGGGATTTTGCTAAGTCTTAAATGCTACAACTACACTGCATGTCAATATCGAAATAAGCTTTTCCACAATAATTATTCTGAAATAGACTAATTTTAAAGCTTCCTTGCTGAGTAGATGTGCTATTTTGAAATAAACAGAGGCAGGTTTCCCTAATGTAGACAAGCTATTTCAATTTAGAGCCCCAGGAGGCACTGAGGAGGAATAACTAAGAATGGCCCTGGTGAGGGGCTATTTTGAAATAGCAGCAGTGGAATGTATTCACATGC
The DNA here is from genome assembly GCF_052426305.1 of Pelodiscus sinensis. Lineage (NCBI taxonomy): Eukaryota > Metazoa > Chordata > Testudines > Trionychidae > Pelodiscus > Pelodiscus sinensis. The sequence continues at coordinate 50,099,935 of NC_143059.1, forward strand.
CTTATTTTGAAATACAGGCAGTCCCCGGGTTACGTACAAGATAGGGACTGTAGGTTTGTTCTTAAGTTGAATCTGTATGTAAGTCGGAACTGGCGTCCAGATTCAGCCGCTGCTGAAACTGATCAGTTTCAACAGTGGCTGAATCTGGACACCAGTTCTGACTTACATACAGATTCAACTTAAGAACCCCAGGCATCCCCAAGTCAGCTGCTGCTGAAACTGATCAGTGGCTGATTCCAGGAAGCCCGGGGCAGGGGCTTCCTGTAGTCAGCCACTGGTCATTTTCAGCAGCTGCTGACTAGGGGACACCTGGGGCAGAGCAGCTGGGGTGCTGCTGGGTTGGTCCAGTGGCACCCAGAGCGGCGCTACGGGACCAACCGGCAGCGCCCCAGCTGCTGTACCACAGGCGTCCGGAGCAAAGCCACGGAGCACGGGGGCAGCGGGACAGCCCAGACGCGCCGTGGCTATCCTGCTGCCCTCGGGCTCCGTGGCTTTGCTCTGCTTTGCTCCCCGTCCCCCTGGTCTGCAGACCAGGGGGACGGGGAGCAAAGCGGCGGAACACGCGGGCAGCGGGACAGCCCAGACGCGCGCGGCTATCCTGCTGCCCTCGGGCTCCGCGGCTTTGCTCTGCTCTGCTCCCCGTCCCCCAGGTCTGCAGACCAGGGGGAGGGGGAGCAGAGTAGAGCAGAAAGGCGGAACGCGCGTCTGGGCTGTCAGCTGGCCGCGCGCTCCGCTCTGCTTCCCCCCCCCCCCCCATGGTTTGCAGACCAGGGGGAGGGGGAGCAGAGCAGAGCAGAGCGGCAGAACGCGCGGCCAGCTGACAGCCCAGACGCATCTGGGCTGTCAGCTGGCCGCGTGCTCCGCTCTGCCCCCCCCCCCCTGCAGATCAGGGGGTGGGGGAGCAGAGCGGAGCACAGCAGAGCGGCGGAACGCGCGGCCAGCTGACAGCCCAGACGCATCTGGGCTGTCAGCTGGCCGCGTGCTCCGCTCTGCTCCCCCCCCCCTGCAGATCAGGGGGAGGGGGAGCAGAGCGGAGCACAGCAGAGCGGCGGAACGCGCGGCCAGCTGACAGCCCAGACGCGTCTGGGCTGTCAGCTGGCTGCGCGTTCCGCCGCCGCTTTGCTTCCTCTCCCTGGTCTGCTCGAGACCAGGGAGAGGAAGTGCCCCATTCGTAACTGCGGATCCGACGTAAGTCGGATCCGCGTAACTCGGGGACTGCCTGTAGCTATTTTGGAATAGGCTTTATTCTTCGTAGAATGAGGTTTGCAGATTTCAGAATAAGCCGCCTGTTATTTTGAAATTATTTTGAAATAATGGAATAGCTGTGTAGATACTCACATAGTTATTTTGGAATAACAGCCATTATGCTGAAATAACTTTGTTGTGTAGACATACCCAAAGGGACCACATGCTACAGTAGGCAATCCTCAGACCATCCCCTCTATACACCTATTGAGCTCAGTCCTGAAACAAGGTAGGTGTTTTTTGCCCCCACTGCTCTTGATGGAAGGTTGTCCCAGAACTTTACTCTTCTGATAGTTGATAAAGCCTTCAGTAACCGTGATTCTTCCAATCATATCTAATTATTAATATAGGTTTTATTGAATGCATAGGATAGTAAGAAATGAATACATATCTCAAATCTAAATGGTGAATCCTGCAGCCCTTACTCAGACAAAATTCTCATTCTGCATTTTGACTCAGGATTGCAGGTCAAGCCCTGACAAAGAGAGATTTGGGTGAAAATGTTTTTTATAAAATAGAAGAGTTCCCTGCAAGCAAAAAGAAAAGAAAAGAAAAAAGAAAATGCAGTACTTTCCATACAGTTATTCTATAATTATATCATACATAGTCATATCCAGTTTATTTTTCTCATATGAATTATCATGTTAACTTTAATGTGACTACTCATGTGAGTAATGCAAGCAAGGTTAGATTCAGTATTTCCTTACAGGTTAGACTGGAACACAAATCAACATAATGGTATTCTATGGGAATTCCTTGTGGCTGAAATATATAACCATATTCTATACAATTATGATATTTAAAATATAACATTTACTTTGGAAGATACAAAATATATCAGCAACAAATCATATTTTCTATAATAAAAATGTGAATTTGTGCACTGATATTTTCCACTTTTCACAATCAAATGCTTCCTATCAATCTTGTTTTTCTGAGCAGCAAACACAACAGTGAAATTTAAATTAACGTTGAATACAGTTACAGTTATTGGTTCCCTTTTGGGGATTTATTAAGCATGTGTTAGGAATTAGGGCTAAAATGAAATTGTTGTTTTTCTACATGGATGTCTTCTGTGACTCTCTGTAAAATTTCATTAAGGAGTTAGACTTGATATTGAAGATCAAAGTAATCCCAAGAGATTAAGGAGACCCTGCTAATTGACTAAGGTCATGTACTGCACTTCCCACTGGCACTTTAGCCTACATTGACAACAGAGCAGTAGTCCCATCTCAAAGGACTGTTCTATCAAAATACCATTTTCTTTATCCATAGTCCAGTTTTCACACAGCTATGATAACAAGGGATTTCACAAGTCCAGGTGGACTGATTAGAGTTTTGAGTATGTAACTTTCTGAGTAAAAATATATACATGATACTTTTGAACAGTTTTGACATTTTATTTTACCCTTTAAAACTCCCGGGAATATATTGCACATTAGGTGTTTAAGTATAAAAAGTGTCAGCACCTATATCAAGTTCCATCATTCAAACCTGGCAATCAGAGAATACTACAAGTAATGCAGTTAAATCATTAAAGCCAGCTAATTCACAACCAGCAAAGACATTGTTGCACGAAGTTCCAGCTTGGTCAATACTTAGGCCCTGATCTATCTAGATGTTGAAAGATAAAGTTTCTGAAAAATCTTTTCCTCCTGATTAACATGTAAATAATTGTAACTCCCTGTTGGACAGGCATCATCACTATCATGTTGCATACTACTGAAGTATAAGTAGGTAAAAAGAAGTGATATTACTGCTGGATATAAAATTGGGAGACAATTGTATTTCTATAATACTGTGTCCCATTTTTTGTGTCTCCTACATTTTATAAACAAGTTTTAAAAATTGGAGAAGACTCCAAAAAACCATGGTCAAGATTTACAAGTGTCTAGGGGTATGTCTAGACTACATCCCTTTTTTGGTAAAAGGATGTAAATTAGGTATGTTGATATTGCAAATGAAGCTGGGATTTAAATATCCCACGCTTCATTTGCATAACGGCAGCTGCTGCTTTTTTTCGAAATGGGGCTTTTTCGAAAAAAATCTGTCAGTTTAGATGGGAATATTTTGAAAATAAACCCTTTTTCGAAAGATCCTGTACTTCTGAAAAAATGAGGTTTACAGGATCTTTTAAAAAAGGGTTTTATTTTCGAAAGCTTCCCGACTAAACTGCCTTTTTTTTTCCGAAAAAACCCCGTTTTGAAAAAAAGCGGCAGTTGCCATTATGCAAATGGAGCATGGGATATTTAAATCCTGACTTCATTTGCAATATCGACATGCCTAATTTACATCCCTTTACCGAAAAAGGGATGTAGTCTAGACACAGCCTAGGAGAGAGAGGGAACAGCTGATTTACAGGGCTCTTCAATTTATAAATGCATGACAAGATTCAATGACTGGCGGTTGAAGCTCTAAAATTTCAAATTGGAAATTAAGTACTTTTTTTTTTTTAAAAAAGCAGGTAATTAACCACTGGAACAATTTACCAAAGGATGGGGTTGATCTCTACCACTTGAAACCTTTAAATTAAGACCAGATGTCTGACCAAAAGATATGCTGTAGTTTCAACCACAAGTTATTATGTTCAATGTCGGAAGAAAGCTCTATGATTCTGTATTATGCATGAGGGCAGACTAGTTAAGAATAATGGCTCCTTCTAGCCTTAAAACCTATGAAACAGCTCTTGACAAAGCATATTTCTGATTCTTATTAGGCATGTTTTTAGCATATCTATAGAAAATACCTTCATGAAATGCAAACTTTTTTAGAAGAAGTGGCTGAATAATTTAACACCTTTTATGTCATTTCAGTGACTGGGACTACCCATGTTGGGAAACCTTTATCACTTCTGAAATTGTCCTTTAGAAGCTAGACTCCAATTTCCTGAATCCACCCCATTGGCCAGAAATAGGATTTCTCAAACTGAAGTGCATGAGGGACCGCCAGGGTGATCCATGGGCCTTCCTAATCACCTCCCTCCCTCCCTCTCAGTGCTTTCTGGTGCTTCCTACTTGCCCTCATTCCATGTGGCTGACAGGTTCCTGCAATCATAAGTGCACAGGACAGCCAGAAGGCTCTGTGCACTGGCCCCACTCAGGTGCTGGCTCCACCAGTCCCCTTGACTGAGAAACATGACTAATGAGAGCTACCTGTGGGTACAAGCATCCCTGATCTCCCTTGCACCAAGTGCTGTAGAGATCTGACAGCCATTTCCTGGAGCTACAGTAAGTACTGCCAGGATTCTGTATCCCAACCCCCTGCCCAAGCCTGGTGCCCCCTTCTGTACCCCAACTCTCACCCCTGCCCACACCCATTCCCCAGCCCAGAGTGTCCTCTCACCCCCAACTCCCTCACAGAGCCCACACTCCCCAGTACTTCCAGCCCCATCATAAAGCCCACACCCCCAACTAGAACCTTTACATCTTTCTCACACCACAATTCCCTGCCCAGATCCAGAGTTCCCTCACATACCATCATCTCTGCCTCCACTCCAGAGACTGTACACCCAAACAGAGCACTCACCCCCCCTCACACACACACAATTTCTTGCACCAGCCTAGTGAAAGTGAGTGTACGTCTACACTACAACGTCAATTCGAACTAACTTAGTTCGAATTAGTTAATTCGAACTAAGCTAATTCGAACTAACGGATCCAGACTAAAAAACTAGTTCGAATTAGCATTTTGCTAATTCGAACTAGCATGTCCACATTAAGTGGACCCTGAACCGGGGTTAAGGATGGCCGGAAGCAGTGTCGGCAGGGCATCCGAATATGACTTAGAGCGTGGAGCTGCTGTCTCAGGCTAGCCAAGGGCTGTGCTTAAAGGGACCCGACCCGCACCCCGGAAAGACAGTTCTCAGGGGTGCCCCGCTTGCAAAGCAGTCCTGGCTTGGATTGCCCGGACTACCCACACTGGTCACACTACAGCACTCGGCCATCAGACCGGCTGCACTTGCCGCAGGCTGCCATCTGGGGAGAGGGGGCAATTGGGGGGCTGCAGGAGAGCTTCTACCCCCAGAAGCCCACAGAGCCAGCCCAGTCCTCCCCATCGGGGACGCGTACCCCATTCCTCCCTCACCTCCTTCCACTTACCCTTCCCTAGCCTCCCTTCCTCATGTACAAAATAAAGAAAACGTGTGGTCAAAAATAGAATCTCTCTTTATTAAACAAAACTCGGGGAGACTGGGAAAAGGAGGTGGGAGAGGGGAAGAGAGAGGGTGGGAGAGGGGAGGGCAACTAAAATGATCAGAGGTTTGGAACAGGTCACATATGAAGAGAGGCTAAAGAGACTGGGACTTTTCAGTTTAGAAAAGAGGAGACGGAGGGGGGATAGGATAGAGGTCTATAAAAGCATGAGTGGGGTGGAGAGGGTGCATCAAGAAAAGTTCTTCATTAGTTCCCATAATAGAAGGACTAGACGACACCAAAGGAAAGGAATGGGTAGCAGGCTTCAAACTAGTAACAGAAAGTTGTTCTTCACAGAGCAAAGAGTCAACCTGTGAAACTCCTTGCTGCAGGAGGCTGTGAAGGATAGAACTAGAACAGAGTTTAAAGAAAAGTGAGATAAAGTGATGAAGTTTGGGTCCATGGAGTGGTATTAGCCAGAGGGTAGGAGTGGTGTCCCTGCCCAAAGTTTGTGGAAGGCTGGAGAGGGATGGCATGAGACAAATGGCTTGGTCACTGTCTTCGGTCCATCCCCTCCAAGGTCCCTAGGGTTGGCCACTGTCGGCAGACAGGCTACTGGGCTAGATGGACCTTTGGTCTGACCCAGTACGGCCATTCTAAGCTCAGGGCTCAGGGTTGGGGGTCTCAGTGGACCACCTTGATTTTCCTGCAAACCTGCTCCTGGGTGGCCAGGCTGGCAGCTCCCCTGCCCTAGACGGCCACTTTCCTGTGCCTAGTGCGGAGGTCGTGGACGAGGTACACAATGTCCGCACTAGCCCAGGCGGGTGCCCACCTCTTGTGGTCCCGGGCAAGCTCCCGGGAGCCGCCAGCCTGGTCCCAGGAAGAGGGGAAGGGCTGGGGGGCATCGGGTGGCTGACTTGAGCCATGCCAGGTGCAGGGTCTGCTAGCTGGGTGCTGGCAGGCTTGCACCTGGCATGGGCATCGTAGCCAGCCCGTGCCCCTTTAAGGGGTCCGGAGCCGGGAGGGGGGCAATAGAGTTTCCCTGGTGTTGGCCAGAGTGGCCACCAGGGAAAGCTGGGAAGGGCTAGCCTCCCACTAGTTCGAATTAAGAGTCTACACAGCCCTTAATTCGAACTAGTAAGTTCAAACTAGGCTTAATCCTCGTGGAATGAGGATTACCTAGTTCGAACTAAGCGCTCCGTTAGTTCGAATTAAATTCGAACTAACGGAGCACTAGTGTAGCACCTATGAAAGTTAGTTCGAACTAACGGACGTTAGTTCGAACTAACTTTGTAGTGTAGACATACCCTGAATGAGTGACAGAGGGAGGAGGGATGGAGCAAGTGGAGAGTGGGACTTTAAAGAAGGGGTAGAGCACGGGCAGACCTCAGAGAAGGATTGAGACAGGGGGTCCTTGAAAATATTTAAATCAAAATAGGAATCTTTGGGTTGCTAAAGTTTGAGATCCGCTGTCCTAACATGTACAGTAGTTCCTCTGATCTTTTTCCTGCTAAGGCAACAAACTTCCATATTCCTAGACACACAAAAAGAAAATAATGGTCTCTACTTTCTCCAGTGGGTACAACAGTGATATTAATTGAGATGTCACAATAGCAGTGACCCATTACAAGAGTGAATTAAGACCCAAATTTCCAAAAGTGGCTTTTGAAGGTAAATGTTTCAGATTTTGAGTATCTAGGTAGAGACCGCTAGACATTTGGGCTTAAATGTTTCAAAGAAGGGCAATTACTTTATCTGCACAATCAGAATCATAGTTGTCTTCAAAAATATGTAGTTCATTAATTCTTCCACATTTACTGGAATTATACCAAAATTGTTACATTTTTGCAAGTGACAGTCTGAAACTACACTCTTGAAGATATTATAATAATTCTACATTTAGCCTGATGGTAGGGAAGCTTTAAAGCACAGATAATGGTATAAATGAAAAAAGGGTGATAGTATGGACATTTAGCAGAACCACGGAATGGAAAGATTACACATTCTTTTGGGGGTTTTTTAATCCACTTTCCCCCATCATTTTTTGGGTATAATTGATTTTACAGTGAAATAACTTCCACAGTGGAATTTACTGCACACTTTTATGATGATCTAATTAACATTTGTTTTGTAAATACAATGCATAGTGTCCAGCATAAACTTTATCTCTTTTCTGAGGGTATGTGTACACTACGGAGAAGATCAAAGCTGCCACTGTGGATCTTTGAATTACTGGGTCTAGTGAAGACATGCTAATTCAAACTGAGAGGGGCACTCTGGTCAATGCCAGTAGTACTGCTTCTATGAGGAGTCATGGAAGTTGAAGGGAGAGTGTTCTCCCCTAGACTTCCTGCAGTGTGGACAGTGCCTAAAGTCAAGTTAAGGTACTTCAATTTCAGCTACTCAATTAACATAGTTAAGATGCATATCTTAATTCAATTTTATCCCGTAGAGTAGACATACCCTTTCTTAATGCTGAAGTCATTTACATATGGTTTGATTTGCCAAAGCACCTGCTAAGAGTCTATTTGACCCATTTAGTCTGTTCAAGCATTTCTTGTGTTATCATCTACCATTTACAATTATACCTTGTCAAAATTTAGAATTTCCAATTGGGAAATTGTGATATTTCAAAAAAAAATGTTTTTGGTCTGAATTTGAACAAAGTAAACGTTAGAGTTTCCTGTGCAACTAAAAACTTTCAAAAAAGTTATTTGGGGGGGTTAAATGATGTATTTTTCTTTGATCAAATTGAAACCTTTCATTCTGATTGATTTTTTATTTGATGTTATAATTTTAAATATAAAATCAAATTTTGAAATATACAATTGTTTTGGGGAAAAAACCCTAAAATTACTTTTCTGACAAAAGTCAAAATGTTCTTTTCCATCTTACAAAAAACTTTTAAAAAATATTGTACATGATAGTTTATTGAAATTGGCATGTTTGCATGGTAAGTTTGACATCCCCACACCTTATAGCATAAGGGACATTGTCTGGGCTCTCCAGAGGAAAATAGCGGTGCCTTAGTGGGTGTGTGGGGAGGGGGAGGGACAGATGCCAGAAGTTGTTGCAAAAAGATAGGTGGGAGTCAGGTGCAGAAAGTTTTAAAAGGAAAATTAGAAGCTCTTTCTCCGTATAGCAGGCAAAGCAACACCCACCCTCCCTCCTCTTGAGGTGGCAAGTACCAGATTTGGTTACTACCTGCTCTGGGCATTGAAGGGGGGTGGGGATTTTTCTCTTGCCACTCTATTGGCCTAGGTAGAGTGTATGGAAGGGGTGGTTTTCTCACAGCAGTTTACAGGGAGGACTTATGGTGAGGAGGAAAGAGAATTAGGCTATATAACTCAACTTATTTTGAAAGTGTGAAGCAGATGTCTAGTGCAGGTACTCCACGTGGTAGCCATCCAGTGACTGGGTAAATGGCTTGGTAAAGAATTTAAAAAGGAGGTGTTGGCTAAAGGAATGGGACAGGGTGGGGGGTTTTGGGACTACTCTCATTGACATGACAGGGAACCAATGTCCCTTTCTTATAGCCCACCTTAACCCTCCTACAAGGTGGTGGGATGGTCAGCTTGAAGCCATGGGTTGGTTGGGAGACCTAAATGGAAAATGAAAGAAAGCCAGTGGAAGCCCCTGGGCAATTATTGAATGAATATGGAATTACTTGCACTGTACACTTTCATCTGCTGGGTGGGCCCACACATCTAATAATAAAATTGAGGCCTGTTTAAGTCCATTTGAAGTGTCTCCTCCTGTCCTTTCATTACAGCTCACAATCAATTTTGACAAAATACCATTTTCTGATGGAAAAGCGTTGTGTTGGAAAAAGGTTGACCAGATCTAATTTCAAAACCTTCATAATTTATTTTGTTCTAGTTTGTAAATGTCCTTCTTGCCCTAAACTCCCAAACTTCATGCAATTTCAAAGCAAAATATGCATATTAGATATTTATAAAGATGTTCATAGAATCATAGGGTTGGAAGAGACCTCAGGTGATCATCGAGTTCAGGGGAATACTTGAAATAAATGTGTACTCTCACAGGGTGAAATTTACCCCTACTCTTGAGGTCAGTTATTTTACTCCTAGCTCAGTTCGAGACCTCTGACATATTTAACAATAGACATTACAAAGGGGTGAATTTCAACCTCAAAGTCTAGAGGCCAACAGATTCACATTTTCCGTTATATTCACCTCCAGAAATAATTTCATTAATCATTGAGGACTCATTTCTGCCACTACTCACACCTTATGCCACAAGAAGGTCCAGTAAGTTAAATGGGACTTCTGAGGAGTATTATTATTCTATAAGTAGCTGTAGCAAAACTACGCAGTTTCTGAACAGGATCTTTAATTGAGAAAACTCAATTCTAATTTACTCCAAACTAATCTAAAAAAGGTTAATACATGATTCAACACACTTTGCAGTTATTCAGTTAATTTAATTAGCATAGAATTGGCTAAATACTGTAACTTAAATAATTTTTTTTATACAAACAGGTAAATTCCCCAAATAAAATTTGTTTAGTTCTCACTTTCAATATTTTTTTCTTTTACAAGTTCACAGGGAAAATCTTTAACACATTGTCTTTAGTAACAAACTGAAGATTTTACTTCAGTTACAAGTAATTAAAGGAATTGGCTGAATTTGGGGTGAGCTAGTTTTCACACACAATACAAAGGAAAATAACATTTAGATCATCTACCCATTTATTTAGATATGTTCCTAATCATAGTATCTGTGTGGTTGTGTCTGTCTATTAACAGATTTCCCTTTTTCTTTCTTCATATCCAAATAGAATTTCCCTGCACTTTTGATTTTAATTCCATTATAATCTTTCTGAACTCTTGTCATTACAATTTCACTTAGCTGTGATATTCTTCTTCACTTTTTTCCTAAACTGTAGGGATGTGTCTACACTGGGCCACTTATTCCGGAAAATCAGCCGCTTTTCCGGAATAAGCTGCGAGCTGTCTACACTGGCCCCTTGAATTTCCGGAAAAGCACTGACGATCTACTGTAAGAAATCAGCTGCTTTTCTGAAAAAACTATGCTGCTCCCGCTCGGGCAAAAGTCCTTTTTCCGGAAAACTGTTCCGGAAAAGGGCCAGTGTAGGCAGTACAATAGTGTTTTCCGCAAAAAGCCCCGATCGCAAAAATGACGCTTTTCCGGAAAAAGGGCTTTTCCGGAAAAGCATCCTGCCAATGTAGACGCTCTTTTTCTGGAAATACTTATAACGGAAAACTGTTCCGTTTTAAGCATTTCCAGAAATTCATGCCAGTGTAGACATAGCCTAGTATAATTGTCATAGGGGCAAAAGAGTCCTGAATTCCCAGGTTCTAAATGTGTCTGACACTCCTTTGGTGAAACCCATGAACTCTTTGTGCTTCAATTTTATTCAATTGTAAAAAAGTATTACTATGTCTTACTCACAGAAGAATTGTGAAAAATAATAGATGAATTGTAAAATGCTATGTAGCTGGCATTATATTTGTGTTATTATGGGGTATTTTTAGTACATCATTCAATGATATATGAAGTGATTCCGAATTATAAAGGAGTTTTTTTAAACAATTTTGCATCTTTGGGATGAAAGGTGTTAAAATAAAGATAATATTCTTAATTTTCCTTGTCCGTTATTGCTATGATCTTTGGCAACACCTACTGGTGGCAAAAACAATAATATAGCCACATTGCATGCATACCCATATAATTACCACACACCTGCTTACCCAGCTGCATAGTATACCAATTCAATGAGTGAGTTTACAAATATAAAGTTAAATTTATGAAATAAATTGCATAGGGTTAATTATCTCAAATTATTCATTCATATTAAAATGTTTATTTCTGCATTGATTACACAAACACCTGAAGATACAAAGTTGCAATTTTATGCCAAGTGAATATAATGAGCAGTTTGAACAGAATGTCTCCTATATCTGTCTCATAACAAGATCTATTGAACAATAATATAAATAACCTTTAGATACTTAAAATCCAGTTTTTTTTTCTTTTGTTATCAGATGCTCCCCTTTACATAGCATAGCAGCAAGGCACTGTGCTGTACAGGAAAATCTGTAAATCTGCAGTAACTGAAAAATAACAGAAGGTGCAGCAGCATTCTTTATGTTAGTCTATATTGATCGACTCTAATGAGCACCAGTGGAGCTGTAGCTAATGGTGCTATGTCTGGTGTTAAGGGCAAATGTGGGAGAAGATTATCAACCCAAGGGGTTTAATAGTTGCTGGACTACCCTCAGCCCTCAGGGCAATGATGCACTTGAGAGGTCACTGTATCAAATGAGGGAAAAGATTCAGCTTGTGCTGCTGGAAGAAATGCAGCAGGAGCTAAATTTTAGCTGAGACTACAGACATCAACAAAACAGTTACTATATGCTGTTCATTCCCCACCCTTTGACTTCCCAGTAAGACTATTGTCTACCTGGTGTTGCATTTCTAATTAAGAATCATAACAGAACTGCAATTCCTGCTGATTTAGTTTAACTCAGGTGTGCAAAGTATGTAACTTAATGTAATCAGTATGAGAGTCTTGTGCAAAAACCAAGAGGAGTGACAACTTATAGTTTGCAGTGCTTTTATACCTGATGTCTGTTTATTACCTGGAGGGTCATGCTGCCATTTGATCTGAATTTGCTTGATATTTCATTCACTGTGTTGCTTTCCACCCCCTTCAGAGATCTGAAAGGGATAAGATGAGTGACCACAAGAGCAGAGAAGGCCACTGGCCTTCAAGGGAGAGTTAACTGGCAGATACTACAGAATGCTTGCAGTAAAATGTTAGTGTAGAAAGGAAGCTATAGGTATTAAAAAAGATAAAAAATGAACAGCGAAATGGCTTGAGGTGTGAGGCATGTTGCACATTCTGAGCTTTAATAGCATAATGGAATAATTTTAACCATGTATGATGTCAAAAAATACCAAGAAGTCTCTGTTGAGACTGAAGCATGAAATTTCAAACATTTGCCCCAATAAATACTCAGATTTTTTTAAACCAACAGAATGTCTAATGTAATGTTGTAAATAAGCAATTAAATATTATCCTAGCTCTAAAATAACATGGTACCCTGTGGTTATGGCAAATTATTTATTAGGTCTTTACACATTCTAAAACATGGAGATTCCTCTGTTCCTTAGAGACTTTTGATGGGTCAGATTATTTTTAAAAATATATTTACAACTCTTTTTTCCTCCCAGCACTAATAGGGCTAAATCCAGCATTCTTCATTCAGGGCCCTGACTTCAGTGCCTGAGCAAGAATGAAGGAGGGTGGGATTTGGTCAACAGTGAAGAACATCTAAAATACTATGATCAGGGTGCTCATGTGAAAAGTAAAAATAACTTATATGTGGCTGACTTGCACTGAAGTTGGAAATATTTGGCACATTCATTTATTGGGAGCAATAGTGATATAAATGAGGCTATAAATCATATTAAATGTTGTCCAAAAAGGGACTGGTGATGGGATTTGGAGCCAGTCACCTGGTGGAAATCTGATGGCACTCACCCATTTCTAAAAGACAGACATCCACACCAGAAAAGCCATTAATACCAGTGACACTAACCTGCTCCTTTTGCTAACCTCAGAATATAACCAGAGACAAAGGTTTACATGGTTATAGAAATAAACTACTCTTATATCCATGTCAGGGTCAAAACACTGGCAGAAAGAGTGTGAAGAAGTTTGCATTCCCACTATCTATGCTGTACCTGGTTTACAGATGAGCAGAAGATTTCAATCTACAAGTCATGATACAGCATCTTTCACAAGTATTGACATAAAATTTATGTTACCTGTTGAAATCAGGGGCAGATCCAAAACACTGACCATTTCTTTAGAGATTGCTGGTATCGAAAATACAAGATTTCTACTGACAAATATGCACCTCTGTTTAGTTTTCCTGCAGTACTCCCATTCATCACATACATTTATATGTTACATGGACTACAAAATAGGCTGGTTAGTCAAAATGATATTTTGGTAAAGGCAGACCTGTTATAGGACCACCTGCTGGTTTTTTATTCAACTGATGAAATGACAGACACCTTAGCTATGTCTACACTGGCGGCTTCTTGAACAAGAACTCTTTTGCTGAAGAGTTCTTGTGCAAAAAATCTTCCACAAGAGTGCATCCACACTGACATGTGCTTTTGCACAAGAAATGTGCTTTTGTGCAAGAGCAACCATGGCAGTGTGGACGCTCTCTTGTGCAAGAAAGCTCTGATAGTCATTTTAACCATAGGGGCTTCTTGCACAAGAAATTCATGTTGCCTGTCTACACTGCCCTCTTGTGGAAGAACTCTTGCACATGAGGGCTTATTGCTCCTGAGGAGAGGAATAACTCTTCTGGAAGAAGCCCTGTTTTACAACACTATACTGTAAATTTACTTGCACAAGAACACTCGTGCAGTATAGACAGCAGGCAAGATTTTGCACAAGAATGGCTGTTCTTGCGCAAGAAGCTGCCAGTGTAGACATAACCCTTGAGTTTTCAAGGTGGGGATTTTATTTTTATCTAACTAGCTATTCTCCCCACCACCACCACCATCATCATGATAACTGAGCACCTTTACATGAGTTCTCCCAACAACCAAGCTACTTTTATAGCTCTCTGCCACAGATCTGCAGTGTCTTGGAATATTTGCTTTAATGTCCCCTGAAATCAAATTGTGGATTAACTTTCAGAGGTCATTTTTAATCTAAAGATCAAAAATTATCTTGTAACTCCAGCCCTCTATGGAGTCTCTTGCTTAATAAACATGTTTTAGTAAATAACTGTTTTCACTTATCTTCTAAAAGAGCTTTTTTTAAAATTAGAATGTACAGTTTGGCTGACATTCTGCTTAAAGTGTGAGAAGAAAACAAGTGTTGTGTCATTTGATAGCTCAACTGCTCCATCAACTTGATTTTACATACATACAATGTGTACGTATGCAAGTTTCCCAAAGTCAGTTAAAGAATCAGTAGGAATGCACCTATTAGAACTGACAGGATAGTGAGTGTAAGCTATGCTTAAGTGGGTCTTTGCTATGTTTACCCATACCATGATTGTTACTCTGAAATCTAATTAATCCCAAGTGATACTTCCAAACAAATGCTAAAATGTAGAAGAAAGTAAACATTAATGTTTCCACAAAACTAAGCAAATAACTCAGTGCCCATAACTGTGTATATATAATGGTTCAAGAAAAGATTGGTTTGCTTAGACAGGGAGATAAGAGCTTTATCCTGCGCTCTGACTTTAATGGAGTAGGATGAGGGCGTAGGTGGGAATCTAACTGGTATAATCAGTGTTCATTAGTCATTTTGTAAATGTTTGTTTTCCCACTTTGAAAAGTACAGGGTATATACTTATTTTGCTTTCCCTTTAAAAACCTAAAATAAGAGATTTTACCCCTGTTCCAAGCAATCAGGCATTGCTTACTATAATAATTTATACAAAGGATAGCTGCCCAGCAGTTTAATAAGCCCTTATCCCTGCACAACACAAACATATTTTCAAGAAAATAACATAAGCAGACAAGAAATATATCCCCACTCAAACCTTCAGCTGTCCCCAAAAGCCCTACCAAGAAGATGGCCTTTATAGTCGATAGCACAAATAAAATTACTTTAGTATTACGTTTCTTCTCCCATATGCATTTTCTCCCAGTTAAATGAAACATAACAGTACCTCAGGTTTTTTTTAAGCAACGCACCTAATTTTGTTTCCGCTAGAGGCTTTTCATTTTTGTAATAACCTAGCTTTCACCATTTAAATGCCACTAAGTTACATTAGTGTTCCCAAGACTAAGCCATTTAGTGCAGTCTTATCATTTCCAATGATGCAGGAAGTACAGTTATGTGAACCATTCTTGTCCACACTTAAAAACAGAGGTAACTTCCCAGGTTTTGAGATAAACCCGAAACTAAGAAACCTTTACACCACAGTAAACACTTATGCCAATCTGAAGCTACCCAGAGATGCTTCCCAGTATCATCCTAGAATCTCCTTTCATATGCATACGTCCCCCCAAAACCTCTTTCCACAGTTTTAGATGTGGGAAGTGGAAAGTTCCATGTTCCACAACCCTTCTTTTTTGGTTCTGGATATCCGACACTCTGGTCATCTGAAGAAGTGGGCTATGCCCATGAAAGCTCACTATACCATCTACATGTTTTGTTAGTCTTTAAAGTGCTACCAGACTATTTGTTGGTTTTTAAGTTTTTCCTGTTACAGACTATTTCAGCTACCCCTCTGAAACAACTTCTTCTGTTGTCTTCCAGAGGCTGCAGCTGTGATGCTTTCTCTCTTCAGTTCTTTGGAGAGGTAAGACTGCTTCCAGCACAGCCTTCTGGGAAGCAAGACGCCTTTCTAATCTCATTCATAATAGCAGGTCACATAAGGTCCTTCCTCCTGATTCTTTTCTGCTTTTGGGACTTGATCCAACTTCCATTAAAATCAATAGGAATCTTTCCATTGACTTCAATGGGAACTGAACCCGGCTCTCAATCCCTGAGGGGGCAGGGGAAAATTGCTCCCTGCACAGGAGAGTCTGGGATTGCTTTAAAAAAAAAAAAAAAAAAAAAGCTTGCAAACTGAAACTGCATGTTATGCTTCTCTGAAACCATTAAAATTCAAACTAGCAAGCTTGACATACAGCATTAGCAGCAAGGCAGTTCTACCATCGAAGGCCATGCAAAGGCTGTTAATTGAAATTACAAAGCCTGTCCCTTTGGTCTGTGGAGCTATATAAATGGCAAGTATATTTAGAACAATGGCAGGAATCTTGCCACATTTGAAATTTTTCAAATATTTCTAATGTTTCAGTAAACATTTAAAATGTTTAAATTGCTCCTTTTTTGGCATATGGGTTTTTAATCTCTTGCCTTTAAAAGTGAAATCACAAGGAACCAGTAAATCAGTTTGGATAAAATAAGAGACAGCCCAAAGCTTCCATATGCCCTCCCTCCAATATATAACTTGTTTGAAGTTTGGAAAAGTTTATCTCATTATTTCAGCTTTTATGCATATTTGCACTTCTCTTGCTCCAGCAAGGACTCAAAGCAGAAATGAAACATACAAGTCAGAAATGTTCTTGCTGTGTTATTTCCTGGCTAGAGGAGATAGCAGAAATCTCATTCTTGATAGGAATCCTGTTCTCATGGGATTCCTAGTCTACCTTTGCTGATCAAAGAGATTTACTAACACCTAGGGCCTGATCTTCAGCTAACATAAATCAGAGTAGCTCCATTGACTTCAGTTGAGCTTTACTGATTTACACCAATGATTTGGCTCCAGACCTACTGGGTACTTATTTGAACCATGCCTCTAAACTTCTGGAGGTTAACTCATCAGTAGAAACAATGTACTACATGATAGGGATTTTTATTTGTATGAAGTAAATTAATTTACATCTTTTAGCATCTTAAATGAATTAAGATCTTAACTTTTAAGCCTGGTGACTGGCCCTTGGATGAATCGGATCTTTGGGCAGTTGCCTTTGGCCATAAATCCTCACTGTGTTTCCCAGACTGTGTCTCACTTTAGTTCCACCTACACAGTGAAACAATAGAGTTTGACAAAATGCCTATCAACTCTGTTTTGGCCACCGTCATAATCAAGGGCCAAATTCTGCTGTCGGTTAAGCCCATCCAACTCTACTGATTTTAATTGGGCTGAATAGGTATTATAGAACAGAATTTGGTCTTCACTCACACAAACCAGTGTGAATGAAGCCAAGTTTAAAAGCCTTTATTTTTAACCAGGCTATTATGAAGTTTTTCTCACTCAAAATTGTCCTAATCTTGTGACAATACTTTTGGCTGCAAATAAGATTAACAACCATTAAACCATGCACTATTGACCATTAATAACTGTCTCCTGTTTCAGATCTGTAGCTGGGCTTCTGTGTCTCTCATTTGTTCTTTCTAGTAGACTCTCTCACTTTATAACTTTCACTCTCTTTGTTTCATCCATACTATCTCCATTTTTACTTCTTGTCCTTTCCTTGTCTCCTCTAAAGTCTTCTTCTAGATCAAAATCCCTCCCTCACTAGTCCTTTGTTCTATCATCTGGCACCTGACTGCATTGCTTTCATGCATCTAAATTTTACAGACACGAAGCTCTGCTCTAAAACTGCTGATGGCACTCCCACTTGACACTGCCTTTTGTTTGGTTTTAGGGTTAGTTATTGTTATTCAAACATCACCTCTCTGCCTATTCTTCCCAGCAACCCAGGGCCGTACAAACAATCCTCAAAAAGTACAAGCCCATGCTACTGAAATGGGTTCTTCAAAGTCCCACTAAATACACTTTTGTGTCTGAGGCTGAAATGCTGGTCCCGGTATAGATAAAAATTACAGGAAAAAGATTTTGTTTTAAAAATAATGGCATTAAAATCAATGATACTGACATGAAAATAGAAAACAGAGATAATAAACTCAATATGGAGAAAAGTTCTTGGAATGGAAAATAAAAACAAAAATGTTATTATGTTATTACCTGACTTCATAAAATCATTAGCAGTAAAAGGAGAACATGGAGAAGAAAATCAAGTGCTGAATCATGAAAGGAGTCAGCAGATCAAGGTCTTTCATCTATGAAATCTTTAGCAAAAAATGAACATCAGATATTATTTCCAATTATTTCTCAAATTAGGGCAGAGAAAGTGGAAAAAATACACAAAACCTTCCCTGACTTGGTGTTACTTCAGTTTGTAGCTGGAAGGAAAGTCCTTGCTTATATTGAAGTAAAGTTCTGAAAATAAGCAAAGAACAGATTTATTGATTTTTGGTGAAGTCTGGGTGTAAAAAAGAGAGAGAATAAAGAAGTGCTCTTTGCCCGCTATGTCCAAATGACATCCCAAGTGGCCTTCTTAATGGTGGGGGAGGGGAGGGGGCAGGTGTCTACCCCAGTACATGGATAGAACTG
Source organism: Pelodiscus sinensis (assembly GCF_052426305.1). Lineage (NCBI taxonomy): Eukaryota > Metazoa > Chordata > Testudines > Trionychidae > Pelodiscus > Pelodiscus sinensis. The sequence goes on from NC_143059.1 coordinate 50,118,248, forward strand.
CCCTTAGGCTAGGGCTAATGGTATTGGCTGAGCCTGCTGTAAGCCTCTCTTTTCTAATAGCCAACTTTCTGTGTGCGAGAAGACAGACAGATATTGATTGGTCCAAATGCCCTTGAGTTGACAACATCTGAAATGAAAATCCACAAGGCTAGCACAAACTTTCTGCAAGTTCAATTTCTGGAATCTGATTATGAGACTGGACTGTGAAACCATTCAGACATGTACAAGGCCTTCTTTTTGTCTTTGATTTTGCACATATAATTATTGCAAGGTAAGTGAACTCATCAGATCTGCTAAATAAATGGCAATTTTTAAAAGTAAATTTAAGAATAATAGTGTTTTGATTAAAAGGAAAAAAATAAAACCATTCCCATTGTGAGATTTAACAACAAAGGAACTAATTCTGAAAGACACAAGTCACATTTCTTATCTCTAAGCAGTAATTAGGCATAAATAAATAAGATATTCTCTTTTCAGCTGCTGCTAAAAGGGATGCCTTTAAAAGTTATTTAATTATGGAGAAAGATACGCAAAATTAAGAGAGTTCATCTTTTAGGAGAGTTGCTTAAGCCATGCAAAGTCTAAGTTTTAAATTAGCCTTTTCTATATGCCATGCAAGTTTCATTTTCTAATTACTTTATGGAGCTTTTTTTCCCAGAATTGAAATGCTGAAGTTACAATTCACAAATATCAAGCTCTGGGAATTCTGAAAGCTGTAGGAGTTTATTTTATCTTCTTACACATTCTTCTGTATTCTACAAATTCCTCCTAAATCAATACATTGATGACTTAAATAAAGCTTTATTAAACTGGAAGTACTGTTCATGTGTTAGTAGGTTATTTAGAAGCCTAAAAGATACACTCAAGAATCAGACTCATGCCAAGTAAACTACAGTTGGAATACACGTTAAATTTATTCAGTCATTGATTTGTAATGTTGATCCTCTATGGCTTCATGTTTCTTTCCTCATTAATCTTATTTAACCCTCTCCAAACAATGCCAGCATTGTTGTTTGATATATTGAAGATCCAACATACAGAGGATGCTGCTTTTTAGGATTGTGTACTGGAAAATCCCTTATTTGTTCTTATATTAAAACTTACAAGATTGTTTTCTTCCAGAGATGAGTCCAGAGGAAGGGAATCTGAATAACATGGCTACTGAATTTTAGCCGATCTATGAAAGGTCTCCTCTGAGGCAGGCTGCAGGCTTGTTGTGGCAACCACATCCAGAAGGAGAAAATCTACATTCAAAGAAAGCACCAGGCTATGTCTGGGATAAATAACGTCAAGAGGCAGGAAACCAATAATTTTAGAAAATTGGTTTGAAATTTTTAGAAAAAGGCTGCAAATTAATAATAAAAAATACATTCATGTCTAGAACAAACATTTTCACCTACCCATTTCTCCAGTTCCCTCTTTCCTACCTACCACACACTAGAACGTCTCTCTTTGCCCTTTCAACTACTACAGGTTGAACCTCTCTAGTCTGGCGTCCTTGGGACCTGACCAGTGCCAAACCAGAGAAGGTCAATATTGTCTAGCAGCATTACCAACACTTCCACTGCCTACTGGGCTCTTAGTAGATGGTTAGGAGTAAATTAGAGCTAAATAACAGTACAGAACACTGAGAGCCAAGACTGGTGGCTGTAAACAAGCTTTATGGGACCACAGGAAACTTGGTCACACCTATGTTAAACAGACATCCAGCTAACTAAAATCTTGCCAGACCAGAGAGTGCCAGACAAGAGAGGTTCAACTTGTAGCAGAATCCATCTTATCAGGATTCAATTACAAATGGAATCATGCTTGGATATGACTCTTATCTTGGGCATCAAAGCAACAGAAAATTATCTGTGATGATTCTTGCACATATACACATGGCAGCACCGATGGTTAAATATTCATTCCCGCTCCCATTTAACTGGATTTCTGCCATTGACTTCTGTTAAAAAAGACTGAGGTCCCTACATTTGGGGTTGAAAAGAAGATTTCACTCATAGCTATTTATTGGGCCTTTAAATGTTTCAACCTTCCATGGAATATTCGTGAGGGACCATCCATGAGGATCAGGTGGACATATCTCACATGTAATTGCAAGGATGGACATCAAGTGACTTTAGTTCTCCATCTCACTTAACATGATTTTCTGACTCTGTTTTGTCTAATTAGAGCTTTTATTTCTCATGAAATGAGCCCATTTTGCAATACTTTGAGACCGAGTTTTTTAAAAAGTCACTAGTAATTTTGGATGATTAACTTAAAATCTTTTAAAGAGGCCTATCTTTCTGAAAGTGCTGGGCCTCTGCCATGGAAATCATGCTCCTTTATTGGGCTCCTAGAAATTGAGTCAACCAAGCCACCAGGAACAAATGCCTTGACTGTCTTGGCATGTGTACCTAATAAATATTTGTCATATTTTATAAAGATATGAAGAATAGCAGATTGACTATGGATATGTCTACACTGAAAAAAAAAGTGTCTCTCTACTTCAGGTTAGTCAATCCACATAAACTAACATGGATTAAAATAGCAGTGAGAAAACAATAATTCAGCTTGTAAATCAGGTTAGCAACTGAAGTTTACAAGAGTATGTCTACACTGCAGCTATGAGTGAGCCTCCAAGCCAGGGGTAGGCAATAATTTTTTATCAGAGGCCTCTCCAAGATTTTGGAAAGTGTCAATGGCTACACTTCTCTATGGAACGGGTGTAGAGTTTGGGACGGAGGTTGAGTGCAGAAGGGAACTTGGAGTAGGGGACTTGGGTGCAGGAGAGGGTGTGGGGGTCTGAGAGGGAGCTTAGGTGAAATAGTGGTTGGTGGCCTTCGGCAGGGGGTTAGAGTTCTGGGACTGGAAGGAAGTAGGGATGAAGGAGTGAATTTTGACCTGGGGGAGGAGGAGGTGTAGGCTCTGGGAGGGAATTGTAATCTGGGATGGTGTGCAGAGGATTTAGTTAGAGTCCTAGGGCACAGGCAGGTGATGACCCATGGCAGGGAGTTAAGAAATGGGAAGGGCTTGGATGTAAGGGTATGTCTACACTTGCAGCCTATTTTGGAATAGGGCTGCAAATGTAGGCATTCGGAATTGCAAATCAAGCCTGGGATTTAAATATCCCAAGCTTGATTTGCATCTTCCCGGCCGGGCGTCATTTTTGAAATTTACAAGCCCGGAAAAACTGCCTGTGAATACATGCGGCAGTGAAACGGGCGTTCGAAATAAAACCCTATTTCGAACTACCTGCTAAACCTTATTGCAGGAGGAATAACAGGTAGTTCAAAATAGGGCTTTATTTTGAATGCCTGTTTCACTGCCGCGTGTAGACGCGGGCAGTTATTCCGGGCTTGTAAATTTCAATAATGGCACCCGGCCGGGAAGATGCAAATCAAGCATGGGATATTTAAATCCCGAGCTTGATTTGCAATTCCGAATGCCTACATTTGCAGCCCTATTCCAAAATAGGCTGCAAGTGTAGACATGCCCTAAGAGGCTGAGGTGCCACAGGCAGATTCTAGCTGGGAGTCACATACCTTAGGCAACTCCCAGCCAGCAGTCCAACAGGGTCCTTGAGGAAGGCGCCCTCCTGCAGCAGCCCCAACCACATGGGTTCTTTCCATGTACTGCTCAGTACTTTCAAGTAGGAATAAAAGATCCTCCAGAAAAGGGCTTATTTTCCAGAGAATCATGTCTAGACTGGCGCTTTTCTCTGGCTTATCGCCAAGCCAGAAAAAAGTGGCAGCCATGTTAATGCAAATACCGCGGGGGATATTTAAATCCCCCACGGATTTTGCTATTCCGATGTGTCTAATCTGCATCCCTTTTCCAGAAAAGGGGTGCAGTGTAGAGACAGCCTGTGGGTAAGTCTACACTGCAAGCTTATTTCGAAATAAGCAATTCCAGAAGAAATACTCCAAACTAGCTTATTTTGAAATAGCATGTCTATACTACAACAAAGCCTCAAAATTAGTCTGAGGGAGGCTTCTCTAATGTGGACGTGCTCTCTCAATTTAGAGCCCCAGGAGGCACTGGGAGTAATTACTTTGAATGGCCTGGGGGAGGAGCTATTTCAAAATAGCAGTCCACACTAATGTTATTCCAAAATAGCTATTTTGGAATAGGTGTTATTCCTTGTGGAATGAGGTATACAGAAGTTGATCCTTTAGAACCAAATATTCTTTCCAAATCTTTTGTCTTTTCGAATACTATTTTTAATATTAAAACAATGATTCACAGCAAAGTGTATTTCTGGAATTTCCTACAAGAGCTGGCTTTGAATAAGAAAGTGTGACTGAGTTAAAGCAGTAGGAGAGCCTGCAGTCAGTCAGTTTTGTTGTGATCAGTTGACCACTTCCCAGTAGGTATCTCTGCAGTTAACCGCACCTACCAAACACCATTTCAAGGACTATGGGAGTAATTCAGCCAAACAAAACAAAAACAAAGAAATCCCAGCATAAAATATGTTTTGTTTGTTTGTTTGTTTGTCTGTCTGTAAAAGAGCCCCACTACCATCTGAAAAGTAGAAATCTGTTAGCCTGCTTTGAATGCTTCCTGGAAAATAATGTTACTTAGCTAAGTAGAATCCAAATGGAGACATTTTCTTATTGTACATACAGATTGTGAATCCATTTTTTTTCTGCAAGCCTAGAAATCTTTCAGGGTTCATCTACAAAGCGGCATTATTTCAAAGTAACAAAATGCGCATCTACACAGCAAGCCATTACTTCAAAATAATGTCAAGCTGGAGGACTTCTTACTCCAACTCCTGTGAACCTCTTTTCACGAGACGTAAGGGAAGTCGAACGAAGAGTGTTCTTCCTTCAATTTCCTTCTATATAGATAGCGCCAAAAGCTGAATTAAGCTATTCCAACTTCAGCTACGCAATTGATACCCTACAATGTAGACATGCCCTCAGAGATAGAACATGCCAGAAGTGGCACAGTTTTCAATATTTAGTTTTAGAATATAACGTCATTCATGCAAGTATGTCACAGTACTTTAGAGAGGAAATAAGACATTATCAGAGACAATTCTGAGAGGATGATACAAGTGAAAACCTTACTAGATGCCAGCTAAAATGTGTGTCAAATTTGCCCACACTATGAATTATTCTATGTGCTCTTTCATGTATTTTTGCAGATGTGCACAAAATGCTTTTGTAGTCTGTGCTGTAATTTATAATTATTTGCATTAGGTTTAGAACATATATCACACTTTAATTGCACCTGCGTGATAACAATGGGACAAACTACTATGCTAATACAGCTGCAAAGCATGCAGATAGATCTAAAAATTATTAGATAATTGCCTTTTCAGTTAGGAGTCTCTCACTCTGATCTATCACATAAGAAATGCTGTGAAAAACCCACAGCAAGTATTTTTATATCAGCCACTTCCTTGTAAATATACATGTATTGCAAAACTGAATGAACATTATCTTGCTAATATTCTTTATCTGTATTATTACTAAGACAATACCCTTCTATCACTATAAAGAATGATAGGAAAGACAAGCTGGAGTAGCTGCAGGGGATCCTATGCCTGTTGACTGCCAAAGCTGCTTACTACTTAAGAACTGATCAACTGGCCCCCAAGGCAACAGCTTAACAAGCCCCAGTAGAAGTGGTCTCAAGATTTCTTCCTCAGCAGAGAAAATGAAACCATTTACCTGGTATGACCAATATCTAGAAATCAAGTGTAACAATACCAACACTTCAGCTCTCTAGTTCTTAAGCAAGCACAGGCTTTTTTTTAGCTGGAATCCATCATGCAAAGAAGTAACCTATTAATATTGCAATAGACCGAGTTCACAAACTGTTGTTTAATATCAATGTGTAGCCTTTACATTTGAGGATCCAAGAGCAGGATTCGCCTCTATATACTGCGTGCACATACTGCCTAAAACACCGCCTGTGGGAGGAATAGTGTATGTTGACCTAAGGGAAAAATTTGGCCCTCTGTATATATTTATATAAATAAATGATTCACTACTGAATGTGGCAATTCCTCTGAGGTGAAATGTGGCAGCTGCTTAAAGAGCAATACAATTCTATGCAACAGTTTAAGACAGGAAATGAAGAATACTGTATTCAACTGAAAATATAGGGGGGATTTTAAGAGGACAGAATTTAATTACCCAAGTTGGAATTTGGCCAGGACACTAGGGTTAACACCTCTGCACTTGTGAGTGGTGCCAGGGATCTTTAACAGTAACAAATGGCCAGGAACTTGGATTTATGTCTCATCTGAAAGATGACACTTCCAAAAGCATAGTGCTCCTTTACAACCAGCTAATTAAAACCTTATCCAAACTTCCTTGTCCTCACAAAACTGAATTTGAGATATGAAATCAAGTTGCCTTGTGAAATTTCTGGTATCTTAGGTCCAAAATACCTCTAAAGCTTTTGCAGTACTTTAACACTTCTGCTCTGATTCCAAATGAAGTGCAACTGTATTCTAAAAATGAAAATAAAAAGGGACCAAACGTTTTCAGAACCTGTGGGAAATCCAGATTGGTTCCTAATTTATCCAAAATAGTTGCTTTAATTATAAATCTGCTGATAAGCCTGAATCATTTGTAAGTGGAGCATTCTTCTATCTCCAGCACTTGTCTGGTGAATAAACAGAATAAATAGTCTGTATACATAAGTGGTGGGCAATCTGCAGGCCACGGTGCACACGTGGCCCACTAGGGTTCAACCTGCAGCCCACCCACCTCGTGTCTGTCCCCCTCCCTCATGTGCCTCTTGTCACTGGGGCACTGAAGCCCCACAATTCCTACTCATTTCCCTACCCCCATGCACTTTTGAAGCGCCACAAATCCACTGATTCATACTCCATCTCTACTCCTCATCTTCCCTCCCAGAGCTGAAATGTGGTGAATCAGCTGTTGGTTGCTGTTCCAGGTCTGGATGGGAATGGGAGGAGAGGGGCTAGAACATCAATCAGGAGATTCATTGCACTCTGAAAGTGCTGGGAGGGAGGGGGAGAAGAAGAAAGTGTGGGGAGTCAGTGCCCCAGTGTGTGAAAGGCATGGAGGAAGGGGTCAGAGAAAGAGTGGAACCCTAGTGGGCGGTGGGCTGTAGGTTGCCTCCCCCTTCCCCCACAGGCAATGAAGCAGCTCACTGAGACAAATGAGGGCCACCCATGAGATCCATTCACTAATCTTGGTTGCCCATTGCTGGTATACAGGACACCAGGGTCTTTCAAGCTCCAGGACACTTCAAGCAGGAAGTTTAATTCTGCTTTCAATACTGACAGCTCATCCCACATAGCAGCACATTTGAAACAACTAAGAAAAAGCAGCCCAGTAAGAAATATCTTCCAGTAGTTGTCTCATTGCCTGAATTAAATGTTTCAGAGGCTTGACTTTAAGATTTCCCACAAAAGCTATCAGGCACGGGGGAGGTAGGGAGAAAAGGCTTTATAAGCAAAGTTTGAGTGACCTGTTTACAACTCATCTGTTTTAATGTAGTTTTATTGGCATTGTGTTACTTGCACCAGATGTTCTAACTTATTCAAAAAGAGACAAGACTTCAGCCTTATAAAATCCAGTTAAGTGCCCACAAACTTCCTAATATCCTCCAACTTTTTTTTATTTTATGTCAAGAGGCTGCCAAAATCTCCAGCTACCTCCTAACAGTTTGCAGCAAGTCTTGGAAGGTTTGGAGTCTTCAAGAAGAAAAAATCATGTAGACTTATGATCTTTAAACCATGTCATGTCAGTCTACCAGATGGAGATTTTGGCAATACCAGCAAGTTCTTACTGCCTCCCATGTGTATGCTTAACCACCTATGGCTTGAGCAGCCCACTCTCCATGGTATGTTAGTTAAAACACAGCTGGATAGGTGGTGGGTAATGAGAGTGCACTGGGAGCCATCTCGGAAAGTAATCACATTTAAGTAATGAGAAGAAGCCCATAGTACCAAGGGCTATAAGCATGAAACACAGTACGACTAATGACAACCAAACTGGTGGTTGAAAATTGCAAGTCTATAATAATGGAAGATTGAGGGAGGAGATGCATGGTTTTAGAAAATCACCTAAATACCTAAAAAGTGAGTAAGGAACAAATATAGCCTATAGATTTACACTGAACAAAAAACAATCCTCAATGTGAACTTCTTGGCATAACACTATATCCTGAGACAATAGACAAACTGTGAACTCCATGTCTTCTTGCACCAGGATTTCCTTATCAGAAGTCCTCCTGATTTCTTTATTGCAAGATCCTCTAACAGAAAACACAGCGGTAGATCAATATAGTCATTGACTGACTTACTGTATGGATAAGTGATGCACACAAATGCAATCCAAAGTCACCTAGGCTGTTTCTTGGAATTATAACTACGGATATAACAATCCAACCTCCAACTTTAACCTCTGGCAATAGCTATTTTAACTTTCCAGCTCTGTGAGAACCTAAGGAAAAACAATATCAGTCTTTCTAAACCCACTCTGCCTCCACTCCTTCTCCTTGCATTGACCCCAGGCCATATCAAGAGGGTTCTGCAGAATCAGGGAGAGAAAGTGCCACAGAAGCCCCCAAAACTCTCTTTCACATGAAGGAGGAGATTTCCTCACACAGATTTCCTTTCCAGTCATCCATCTAGGTTAGTAATAAGATAGCATGTTTCACTTTTAAAGCATCTCCTGTTCATGGATCCACAAGCACTTTATGTCTATTATTTAGTCTCATAACTCTCCTGTGAGATAAGTATTAATACCCACCTTTGATAGAGAAGGGAAGTGGTCAAATGACATACCCAAGGCCACATAATAGATCTTTTGCACAAAGTGTTGCAGTGGAGTAATAAATAAAATCCTGAGGTCAATGGCAAAACTCCCATTGAGCCAATGGAGCCAAGATTTCACCCCCAGTTCACCTAACTGGCACAAGACTGTCCTTTCAATACACTACAACCATTGCAGCTGTGAGGTATGTGAATGTTGTGTCTTTTACCAGCCTCTCTTATTCTACAAATGCATTTATGATAGCCTTTGCAACAAGGAATACTCATGTGCAGTAATTAATTCTTATATTCTGTGTAGAAAAAATTGCCTCTGTATCCAGGTGTACACTCAGGCCTTAAGTGTTATGCTATTCATTTACATGGAAAACTTTCCAGAAGAGAACATTCCTGTGCCCAAATATGAAATCAAATGCACGCAGAGGCAAAAGGGAAGTCATTTATTTCAGATGTTTATTGGACAGGATACCAGGAAGCCAATACACTCATATCTGAAAAATATGCAGAGTAGACAAAAAAAATTAGTCACAAATTCAAGTTTAAAAAAGCCAAAATCAAGCCCTAAATATCTTCTGCCTATAAGTTCTTGTTAAAAATGGACTGGCTCAGTGTTCAGTCCCATTTTTGCACAAAAAACTGGAAAAAGTAATTTTTCTGTTCACTAGGGAATATTTGTAAAAGGAAATAAGATCAAATTTACAGAGGGAAATTTAACCTAACCACTGCCAGAATTTCAGTAAACAAGATTACAAATTGTATTTTCATGTTATTAACTCGTGTTTTTGGACACTTATTTGATATAGTTCTAGAAGTAAATATTTCTGGTTAATGAATAGGGGGGAGCAAATTATAAGGATAATGTGAAATACAATTACCCATAGCATACATACTCAAAAAAATTATTTGTTAAGATATATGTTTTTCTCTGTTGATTTATGATGTAATTTGGCAAATAATACATTATGTCATTTTGCAAACAATACACGTATATTTTATCAAAATAATGCTAAGCTCTGCATAGTAACAATTTGCTTTGTGTTTGAATTTAAAAGAACTTTTTTGTTCTCTCACTTTATATTGATATAAATAAATATTCCCATTAGAAAACAAAACAATTAAAAGATTCATTTCAATTATCAAGTTTGTTTAGTATGAACCAGTCCTAAACGTAACTCCTAGGAGACTGTTACTTTTTGATTCAATACAAAGCCTTATCAAAATTTAAGCAAGAGTTTAAAACATAACCTGGACCTCCCTGATTTAAACCTGAACTTTCACTGTATTAATTTATTTAGTATACAATCTGCATAAGTCTAGAGGGAATCATATTTTCATGTAGGTCCCTCTTAGTGATAGATTTATCAAGTAATAGTATATGCAGGATATACATATCAGATCCATTATCTAAGCTGCTTGATTTTGTAGAAATGTTAAGAAATAATTTAGTATTAAATCAGCCACCAAAGCTTTTATTTAAAAATCTAACAAACCAAGACCTTCCTATTTTGTTCAACTTCAAAAGTTCATTATACTGTCTGCATATCAGAAACTTGGATTGACACACCTTATCAGTTATTAACTATCATCTCTCATAAATAAGCCAAAATGGTGTCTTGGACTAATTGCAGAATAATAATTTTAGTGTCAGAGATACATTTACATCAGGCTAATTTGTGCATTAATATAAAAATACACTGGATCCAGCCCCTGAGGCTCAGAGCCCCTCCCCAATATTGATCCAGACCCCCTTCTGCCTCACCCCAGAGATGGAGCACACAAAATCTACTAGGAGGTGTCCCCTAGACTACACCTAGATTGCACATTTATTTCGAAATAAGCTATTTCGGAAAATACCTTCCAAAAGAGCTTACTTTGAAATAGCGCATCTACATACCAAATGTGCGTCGAAATAGGGCTTAGCTATTTCGAAATAGAATGTCCACAATGATTGGATACTAACTCGCATTTAAGGCCACCTAGAACCACTTCGGGCAGGGCATCAGGTCAGCAGTACCTTCTTGTGGCCGCTGCTGAGGCTCTTGCTTAAAAGGAGAGGTGAAGGAAGGGGGAGGAGAACCTTGAAGGGGGAAGGAGGGAGCTGCAAGGGGGAGGAGGGGTGAGGAGAGGCTCAGGGATAGGGCCAGGAGTGGCACCTGGCTATGTGGATCCCACTGCCGCCAGTCCAGGGGCCACAGTGGCCATGAGGAAGTGTTGGGGGAGGAGCAGGAATGGGAGGAGGAGCTACAGTGAGAGCAGGAGTAGGAGCAGAAGCAGAGGCAGGAGCAGGCATCATGCTGGTAATGAGGGATTGCCGGCCGTACACATGATGTGGCCCTGCTCCAGCAGCTCCCACCAGGTGACTCGCCACAGCTGGATGTCTTCCTGGAGCCTGCAGTCAATGGTCTGCTCCAGGGATCAGAGTACCATGAGGTGCTCCCTCTGGAACTGATCCATAGGTCTCCAGCAATTGCAGGTCCTTCGGGTTCGGGAGGCTGTCCCGTGTTGTGTCGACTGCCTCCCACTTGCAGCTGGTCCAGCTGTTTAGAAAAAAGAGAGATGGTCAGTCATCCCAGGGGACACTGTGTCTGAAGCCTTGCCGTCATCTGTGAGCGACAGTTCTCAGCTCAATCAAAGGCAATGTGCTTGGAGAAAGGCCATGTGATCTCTGGCCAGTGGGCCCATTCCTACAGCGTCCCAGATGGCCATGGGAGGGGGGAGCCTCATCATTCCTATGTCCCAGGGACAAGCAAGCATATGAAGGTGCCCGCCAGAGTGGGATCCTATGGGCAGGAGGGGGGGTCTTGGGGTGGTTGGGCTTCTCTCCATGCCATTAACACACTGGGCCCAGCAGTAGCAGCGTACCACAGGGAGAGGACTTGTATCCCTACCTGCTTGAGGAGAGGACAGGGTGCTGGGAGGAAGGTGTGTGTGAGCAGCAGATGCTCCTGCACCTAGCTACACTGTCCCCAGGAGTGGATGTTGCCCCAAGCATGTGGGCATGCCCCGTACCACATGTGGGACTGCTGAGTGTGTGTGAGTCTCAATGTCCTCAGCTTCCTTCAAGAGGTAGCTTGTGTAGGCAGGATGTCACCCACCCTGGGTCGTGTCCAGACTCAGGGGTTTTTTCGGGAAAAGTAGCCTTTTCCCAAAAAAACTTCCCCTGCGTCCAGACTCAAGCCGCGTTCTTTCGAAATTATTTCACGAGGAAGAACGCCTTCTTTCGAAAGTTCCTCTTTCGAAAGAAGGCGTTCTTCAATGTAAAGAGGCCGTCTTCGAAAGAGAGCATCCAGACTCGCTGGGTGCTCTCTTTCGAAAAAGCGGATTTTTCTTTCGAAAGATCTAGACGCGATCTTTCGAAAGATGCTCTTTCAAAAGATGCTTTCGAAAGAGCCTCTTTCAAAAGAAGCCTGCAGTCTAGACATAGCCCTGGTGTCATAAGCATGGCAGGCCTCTTCAGACTCCCTGTGGCCATTAGTACAAGGGTCCTTTGTGGCAACCTCCTGGTGTTGTGTGGCCAGGAGCAGTGCAGCACATGCTCCCACATGAACAGGCTGCTGCGCGATCCCCAGGCTGCAAGAGCCAAGCAAGGAGTGCCCAGCTACCTTTCGCCACCCACCACCTCCACCCCCTGTGTGAAAGGAACGTGATGGCACCCACATGATGTGCCTTCTCCGGCCTTGGATGATGCCTGGGACATGTCCGCAGTGAGGGGTACCAGCTCCAGTGTCAGGAGGGTGATCGTGCTGCCCTCATCCGGCTCCTCCTCCTCCTCCTCCTCATCTCTGTCTCCCACGAGGATGACCCCAGGCATCTCGAGCCCTGAGTCCAGTACCAGGGGCGTGAAGGGGACTGCCCCACCCCCAAGGATGCAGTCCATGTGCTCAAAGTAAGGGCAGATGTGGGGTTCTGCCCCAGAGCAGGAGCTGCCCTCCCTGGCCCTGGCATACGCCTGGTTGGGCTCTTCAACTTTTATCCACACCTATTCCTGGGTGCGGATATGTTCTTTGTTGGTCAGGCTCTCAGCCACCCAGCCATATATGTTCATGTTCCTGAATCTGGTGCAGCAATCCTGGAGGCTGGTCTCATCATCGAAAATCTCTTACTCACTTATCCTTAGATACTGTAACACCCATATCATACCAATTAAAATTGACAGGTCACCTCCAAATAAAGTTATACTTTTTACTTACCCTATAAGGTTCTGTTCATATAAAAGATACCCTTGACTAAAATGAAATTACTCGCATACTTAAAGTTAAACCTATGGCATTTCAGGATCAGGGCCTAAACCTAGGTGTGCCATTATTTCCAATAATTGCCAGTTACTCTATTAGAAGTTCCATGTACCGACAGTGGATATATTGGCTTGATAAGACGATTGCTAAAGAATAAGGAAAACAAACTAAACCAAACAAATAAGTAAACATACAAACCTGTTTCTAGTTAACAGGGATCTATACAAATCAACCACATGCTTTTACAAATGGGGATGGTCATAAAGGGAAAGGAAACACAAAAGGCCTAAAAACACTCCCTTCCCTTTAAAATGCAATTATCCCCAATCTAAATAAAGTCTTACAAGCTTGGACAACTTTGTTTAACTTTCCTGGGAGCTTGTTGAGCTTAATGTCAGTGCAGGTGATCCCAAGAGCATAAAGCTTTTATAATCAATTTCACATGTACTAGTTTATTTTTAATAAAAAGATGACTGCTTGCTACATAGCAGTGTCAGTTTATCAGAATTCAGGTCAATAGCAATATTTGTTTTTGTAGATTCACTCTGATATCCGTTAATTTGATAATTGTATATTATGCATACATACCTAATAAGAACATAAGAACAGCCGTACTGGGTCAGACCATATGTCCATCTAACCCAGTAGCCTGTCTGCCGACAGTGGCCAGCACCAGGTGCCCCAGAGGGGGTGGACCGAAGACAATGATCAAGTGATTTGTCTCGTGCCATCCTTCTCCAGCCTCTGACAAACAGAGGCCAGGGACACCATTTCTATCCCCTGGCTAATAGCCTTTTATGGACCTAACCTCCATGAAATTATCTAGCTTCTCTTTAAACTCTGTTATAGTGCTAGCCTTCACAGCCTCCTCAGGCAAGGAGTTCCACAGGTTGACTATGCGCTGTGTGAAGAACTTTTGCTTATTAGTTTAAACCTGCTACCCATTAATTTCATTTGGTGTCCTCTAGTTCTTCTATTATGGGAACTAATAAATAACTTTTCTTTATTCACCCTCTCCACACCACTCATGATTTTATATACCTCTATCATATCCCCCCTCGGTCTCCTCTTTTCTAAACTGAAAAGTCCCAGTCGCTTTAGCTTCTCTTCATATGGGACCCGTTCCAAACCCCTAATCATTTTAGTTGCCCTTTTCTGAACCCTTTCCAAGGCCAAAATACCTGTACCTACAGGAACGGATCTTAGCAAACTCAAAAATATTCTTCTGATACATGACTAATATCTGGTTTGAAATATATTTTTATCAAATAAAGATAACAGGCTTAGTTACTAAACTCTACTTGATGTAATTCAATGTAAAAATTACATAGTATTTCAAACGCTTTGGAGAAATTGAGAGGTTTTTAAAAATTATTTTATTGTTTTTAGGATTCAAAGCAGAATAGATGCAAGTTGGTATCTTATAAAACAATGAATGTATGTTCTTCCTCTTTTAAGACAATAAGACAAAATATGCTGTGGTTTCCCCTAAAATATATATTTTTACAAGCCTAGGAGATGCACTAGGACCCATTACAAGTTATCTTTAAAGTAGTCAACTCTGTTTGGTCTAATCAACTAGCTGCATGAACTGGAGCACCAAGGGATTGACAACAGTCAGGAACAGCATTTAGCACTTTGCTGACCTTGAGTCCACCTTTTCAAGACTCCTTCTGGAACCAAGATTTTTTCCAGCCATTTTCAAGTGATTTTTCTACTTTCTCCTGAGAATAAACACTTGATTGACCAGTGATGTTTAAGCCAAATTCTCTCACTGGAAAAGAGAAATTATTGATAGTCTTAGTCATTAAAATATTCATTTATTTTGTAGTTGAAATTAGACTCTTCTGAAATGTTTTCAGTATGCTCAAAATATTAAGGGTCATCTATTTTGGAGGTTTTCTTTTGTTAATAGACCAACAACTATAAACAGATATACATTTTAAAATGTTCTTTAATATTCTTGATACTACAATTATCCTCTTCATTCACTTGTTTGTCAGTGAGGAAAACATCAGCATTGTAAGGATTAATACTCCATTACCCACTGTAACTACTATTATTTATTATTATGTTTTCATTCCTCTCCAAACAGTGTGTAAAATTACTCACGTGCCTATAAGTCAGCAGAATCATGTCCAATCATTAACATACTTCTTTTATTTCTTGCAGGCATTAATCTGGGACCCTCATTATTTGAGACTTTAATGGTTTTATTTGGAAAGAACATTAACTATTGCAGAACTGCAAAATGTACAGAGGATATTGGGTGAGAAATCCAGGCCTCTTTGAAGTCAACAGCAAAACTCCCACTGCTTTCAAAGGAACCAGGATTTCATCTGTTCTACTTAGGGGACCGAAAGCTGCAATCCCTAAATGTTTACGCATGTGAATAACTTTATACATTGGTATTCCCATTAATACAAAACTATTATAGTGGGCCTATTATAATTTTTATCATAGTATATTATTCTAGGCTTGATCTTGAAAGTAGATGGGCCCATGTGGATCTCTTTCCTAATCCCCTCTCTCCCCAAGTCTTTGTGGTACTCTGTGTGGGGCAGGAGCCTGTGTTAACTTATCTTCTTAAAAGAATGTTTCTCCAGTTCGGTTATAGAGATCACATGACCTTAAAAACAAAACAAAACCAATTATCCGTAAGACACAAAGTAAGTGATGGTAACATTGCTTTAAACAGACCCAAAAATAAACTGCTGGAGTAAGAAGGCACTAAGTTCAACAGAATTGGGTTCACTTTACAAGGCATTTAATTTGACCCAGGGACTGTGGACCTGAATAATCGATTCATTATAATACTTTTGCCCCTCTTCACCAACATATGGGACCATAAATTGACCAGATTCAGGGCTACAGACAGACTTGCTGGGCCCCTGGGATAGCCTCCTCAGCCAGCCCTTCACCACCACCCAGAGTGAGCTGCTTGGGACTCCGGAAGCAATTTGAAGGGGCTAGGGACTCTGGCCACAGGCACAATAGCAACAATGGTAGTGGCTAGAGCCGTGGGCCTTTTTAAAGCACAGGGCCTCGAGGCAGCTGTCCCCTTCCCCCTCTCTCCATTAGCAGGCTTAGTCAGATGTGGCCACTGGGGATCATCCTGGCACAGGATGTTTCCATAAGTGGCATGGTGCTTGTATAATGGTTCTATACTGCTCCCCCAGGAATCCCAGGCATGGGGGGGGGAATGTCTATGGTATGAAAGAAACAAGTGGGGGGTTACAGTATGCCGTACTCTGGCTATTTTCATTGGTAGAACAAATGCAAATGTTCTTTATACACTCTGGGACAGAATTGGCTCTGGGTTGCGTAGGAAATCAAGGAAAGCAAATGTGGTAGACAGAGAAAAACCTCTTTTCTCCTGCTCCCCAGGTACTGTACTGAGTGAAGCATGGTCAAATCCCTGAGGGGAGCTTTGAAACTATACAATATGTAACCACAGAATGAAATTATTAAAATCATTTGTTTAAAATCATGATGATTCAGGGCATTTAGCAAAGTTTTTTATCTTGTATTATCTTCTCTGATATGACAAACCAGAATTTGAAGTTCCAGTCCTTCCATTACATATATGCCAAAAATGATACAATACTGCTATAATCACTTTGGCAGAGTCACACAGAATGAAACCCAAATCTGAATCATCGTCAGTGTTTGTAGATTTGAAACACCAACAAAAAAAAACCTATTTTATCTGTAACAGAGATGAGTCCTTCAGTGGCATGGAAAGAAAGTCCCAATGAAATGTAAAAGATATGGGAAGAATAACAGTTTTCATGTGAAAAAAAATTGTTTTTTAATAATAATCTTTGATTCAATTATAGTTTCTGTGGTGCTAGATGTTCACCATCTTATATGATTTCTCCATCCCTTGAACTCTTCACATCAAGGATAGCTATCTTTTTAAAAGATAAGCTGTTAAGATAAAAGATAACCCACCAGAAACTATGTGCTTTAACTATGTTTAGGAATTACGTTACTAGATGCAAATTCTATGGCCTGTGTTATGCAGGAGGTCAAACTACATCAGGGGCCTGGGATCCCTGGGAGGCCATGAGCAGGTTTAAGGGGGTTCACAAAGCAAGGTTAGCATTAGACTTTCTGAAGCAAAGGCAGAAAGGACTGAAGCCCAAGGCCACACAGCAAGGACTGAAGTCCAAAGCCCCAATCCTCCACCGCACAGGACTGAAGCTAAAGCCTAAGCCATTGCTCTACTCACTACCCACTAATACTGGCCCTGGCTTTTATATGCAGTTGTGGCACAAGTGGGACATGGTGTTGTTAGAGCACATTGAGGCAGCCTCAGAAAATTTTTTTTTGAGAACCCATGAACTAGATGACCACAATGGTAGTCGTATCTGTCCTTAAAAATCTACAGGTGAATGAATGTATGAATTTGTGATATAATTTGGAAGCTTGCTTTCATAGGTACACTTGAGGTTAAATATAATTGGTTAGCTTTAGTGATTTTAACATCTGATATTTGTCAAGTAAATTACTCCAATTCTAAACCATGACCAAGGTGACTTTTCACCGGGTCAAACTGTGGTAAAAACTTGTAATTGCATAAACTGTTAGTAAAATTAGTTCAATCTGTCTCAAATGCTTTTGGTTAGTATTAAACACTGAATAGTCTATTTATCCTCCCCAAGGATTTTAATGCTCAGTAATGTTTTCCAAGATGTGAGGAAATGGGTCCACCCACTCATAAAATATAGGCAATATAGCCAGCTATTTAGGACATTAGTTGAGTGCAGGAGAGACAGTGAGCATGTGCAGTGGAATTTGTCAAATGATTGCCATATAGAAAGCTTTCCAAAAGTGAACTAAAAGTACATCTCCTGTTGGATCAGATTGAGAACTTAATTAAAAAGAAATAAACACACACACACTAAAACAGTAAATGTATGTCTACACTGCATTCCTCTTTCGAGAGAGGAATGCAAATTCAGCTGAGGGAAATAGCAAATGAAGTGTGGATTTTAATTTCTCGTGCTTCATTTGCATAATTGTGTCTGGGCACTATTTCGAAATACCCTATTTCAAAAAAAGAAATGCTGTCTAGGGGTACGTCTAAACTACATGGCTCCGTCGACGGAGCCAAGTAGATTTGTTTGTTTGGCAAAGGGAAATGAAGCCGCGATTTAAATAGTCGCGGCTTCATTTAGATTTACATGGCTGCCGCTCTGAGCCGACAAACAGCTAATCAGCTGTTTGTCGGCTCAGCGCGCTAGTCTGGACGATCCCCTGTCAAAATGAAAGCCTTTTATAGACATCCCC
This sequence comes from Pelodiscus sinensis, assembly GCF_052426305.1. Classification (NCBI taxonomy): domain Eukaryota; kingdom Metazoa; phylum Chordata; order Testudines; family Trionychidae; genus Pelodiscus; species Pelodiscus sinensis. Next base: position 50,136,524 of record NC_143059.1, read on the forward strand.
TGTAAACCTCATCCTACGAGGCATAAGGGGGATGTCGATAAAAGGCTTTCAGGTCAGCGCGGAGCGTCCAGACTAGCGAGCTGAGCCGACAAACAGCTGATCAGCTGTTTGTCAGCTCAGCGTGGCAGCCATGTAAATTTAAATGAAGCCGCGATTATTTAAATCGCGGCTTCATTTCCCTTTGCCTATCTGTCTAATCTACATGCCTCCATCGACGGAGGCATGTAGTCTAAACACACCCTAGATGCAGTTATTTCAAGAGAAAAACCCTTTTTTCGAAATAACCATTACTCCTCATAAAATGAGGTTTAACAATTATTTTGAAAGAAGGGCTTTCTCTTGAAATAACCGCATCTAGACAGCACCTGTTATTTCAAAATACTGTCCAGACGCGATTATACAAATGAAGCATGGGATATTTAAATCACAGCTTCATTTGCAATTTCAAATGTCTACATTTATATCCCTCTCTCGAAAGAGGGTGCACGTGTAGACATATCCTTTAAGACATCTATCAAGGACAAGATACCTAAAAGTAAGGTAATAAGAAATTTTGTTTAAATAAAAACTAGAAATAATATGTAGGCAAATAAATATTGATTTAATCTTGATTTCTTAAAGATGTCTTTGCAGGAAAAAAACAGACAGTTTTTTAGTTTTGTGAATCAGATAGGGAAAGAATTAGAGGGGAAGTAAATGTATTTGTATGAACACTATCCAGTGTGCATTCTTCATCTGCAAATCTCGCACGATAAAATGCTTCCACACTGCAAAAGATTTTTGAAAGTATGAGCTTAAAGGTCTCAGAGCCAGTAAATAAGCAAATGCAATTATTTGCTTAGTAACATAATGTTGTATTAAAGTGGAAAGTTTATAAATGCTAGTGTAACACTAAATTTCATTTATAGTCATTATTGTGAGTGTGACCATAATATGTTATAGAAGCAATAATATTTCCTGTTGCTCATATAATAGCCTTTCCATGTTATTTTAAAAAAAAATCCAATATTTTCTTGAACTGCTTCATTACTGAAGGTAACAGAAAGTAGACCTTGAAAAAAGTGCTCTTAAAGTGCTACAGTGAAATCTGGATTTGATTTGAGTAAGTTATGAAAGTTTGAAAATCACACACTATGTATGTATATTACAGTCCTCTATGCCACCAATGTATGTGTATGCAGGTCTGAAGGACCAGCTAGCTGGAATGGGAGAAAAACCCTGGGGCTACGTCTAGACTGGCATGATTTTCCACAAATGCTTTTAATGAAAAAGTTTTCCGTTAAAAGCATTTGCGGAAAAGAGTGTCTAGATTGGCACGGATGCTTTGTCCGTGGCCAATCTAGATGCGCTTTTCCGCAAAAAAGACCCGATCGCCATTTTCACAATCAGGGCTTTTTGCGCAAAACAAATCTGGGCTGTCTACACTGGCCCTTTTGTGCAAAAGGACTTTTGCCCGAACGGGAGCAGCATAGATCTTACATGAGATCATCAGTGTTCTTGCGGAAATTCAAGAGGCCAGTGCAGACAGCTGGCAAGTTGCCAGTCTAAACACAGCCTGGATGTGTCTATGCCAGCGTTTCCCAAACTATGGGCTGCGGCCCAAAAAATACCAGGCCTCAGCATAAGCAGAAGTCAATAAGGGTATGTCTACACTACAGTGTTATTTCGAAATAGTTATTTTGAAATAGCTTATTTTGAAATAACGCGTCTACACACAAAATTAATTTCAAAATAGCACGTCCACATTGAGTGGATGCTGAATCGCATTTAAGGCTGGCAGGGCACCAGGTCAGGACTACTATATGGGGCTGCTGCATGAGGTCTGTGCTTAAAGGGACCCACCCAGACAGCTAGTTCTCAGGTTGCCCTACTTGCTTGCCTACCTCGATGAGGGGCAGCAAAGCATTTTGTCTCTGTATACTCTGGTTGCCCTCACTCGGGACACCACAGCACTCTGCAACATGGAGCCAGAGCCGCCTCTGGGCACCCTGGTGCTTCTCTTGCATGCGTTGCTGTGAGCCTGGCTGCACTTTCTGCAGACTGCCATCCGGGAGGTCCATTGGGGGGCTGTCAGTATCCAGGAGGCCCTGCGGAAGAGCTTCCACCTTGAGGAGCACTAGGAGCCTCCCTGGTCTGCCCCACTGGGGACTTGTGCCTCATTCCTCCCTCACATCCTTCCACTTACCCTCCCTAACCCCCCTTCCTAATGTCAAATAAAATACACGTATTTTCATGAACACAAACTCTCTTTATTTAACAAAACTGGGGGAGAGGGAATGAAACTCTGGTGATACTGGGGAAAGAAGGCGGGATAGGGGAGAAGAGAGGTTGGGAGAGGGGGAGGGAAACCTGGGAGGAGGGAGCTGGAAGGGGGAAGCAAGGGGAAGAAGGCAGAGGGGAAGCTCAGGGCTCAGGGTTGGGGGTCTCGCCAGAGACTTGATTTTCATGCGAACCTGCTCCTGAGTTCGGATGTGGCCTTTAGCAGCTAGGCTGGCAGCTATCCTGCCATAGACAGCCGTATTCCTCTGTCTAGTGCAGAGATCATAGATGTTGGGGGTATCCCCCCCAAACCTGAATAAGGTCGATGAACTCCACCCTGGGCCAGGAGGGCACCCACCTTCTCCAGGCCCTGGCAGGCTCCTGGGAGCTGGCAGACTGCTCCTGGGGAGCGGTGGAGGGCTGGCTGCCAGTGGCTTGCTGGCTCATGTTTTGGGTCCACTAGGTCAGGGGCAGGGACTGCTGGCTCTGGGATGGCAGGCTTGGAGTTGGCACAGGCACTGTGGCCAGAGTCTATCCCTTTAAGGGCCCTGGGGATGGGGGAGGGAGTGGAGTGTTCTTGACTGAAGCTGGAGTGGCCACCAGGGCACCCTGGGAAGGCTGGAGGCCCCCTATTTCAAAATAAGTCTCTTCACAGCACTTATTTCAAAATAGCTATTTCAAATTTGGCATTATTCCTCGTAGAATGAGGTTTACCAGATTCAAAATAAGTGCTCCGCTATTTCAAATTTATTTTGAAATAGCAGTTTGGCTGTGTAGATGCTAGGAAAGTTATTTCGAAATAAGGGGTGTTATTTCAAAATAACTTTGCTATATAGACATACCCTTCAGGAATAATAAAAAGGAAATGATCACCACTTTCTGCTCCTACTTTGTAACCTTATATGACAGGCCAAAAGTAAATAAAAAAATTAGTCACAAGCAAAACAAGAGGTCTTCATAAGCCCTCCAGCAAACAATTTAATGATTTCAGGTACCCTTTAAACTAAGTGGCCAATCACTGTTAATTCACTTGGTATTCATTATGATAACATTGATCATGATGAATTCTTTTGGTATTAATGTGAGCGTAATATATACCTTTTTAATTATAGAACAAGAAAATCTAATTACCCCTTTGCCTCATCAAAGTTCTTTGCTGGCTATGACTGTTTAAACATACATTATAAAACATTTAAGAGAAGAAGACATTTTGCAAACTAAGGGCCAGATCCTGCTAGATTCTGACAAACCTCAGCTCTCAGGAATGATAGTGGTAAGCACCTTGTCGGAAATTATCTGCATTTTAAAATCACATAACTTGATACAAAATTTAATAATGAGAGTGAGAAAACCATTGACTAAAAAGCCAGAAAACATCTATTTATATAAGAGAGTGGAGGCTGCTATGAATAGCTAAAATGGCTCGGTTGGGAGAAAATCATTTAGGCAGCAGCAAAAAAAAAAAAAAAAAAAAAAAAGACAAGAATAAGTTGTTTTTGTTTTAACCTTTTTAGTATAGCTTAACCCCACACACCGTTAGATTGGCATCAGCTGAAGCAGAGGTTCACAACCTTTTTCTTCCTGAGCCTCCCTCCTCCCAATATATTATAAGAACTCAACTCCATAGCACACATGTGCCATTATAACTATTTTTTCTGCATATCCAATTGATTACAAACCAGGGCAAGGTTTATGGTATAAAAAGCAGGACAATTGCCTGGGACCCCACTCCATAGGAGGCCTGCAAAGCTAATTTCCTCGGGCTTGACTATCAGCCCCAGAGTCAGGGTTTGGGCTTCAGTTTTTTGCGTTGGGCCCCAGTGCATCTAATGCTGGCCCTTCACTGTATCTTATCTTCAGCAAGCGATAGTCTAGCTACACAATAATCTGAAAATATTCTTTGGAGAAAAACAAACAGAATCATAGAACACTATAACTGGAAGGGACCTTGAGAGGTCATCGAGTCCAGTCCCTGCCCCCATGGCAGGACCAAATACTGTCTAGACCATCCCTGATAGACATTTATCTAACCTGCTCTTAAATATCTCCAGAGATGGGGATTCCACAACCTCTCTGGGCAACTTATTCCAGTGTTTGACTATCCTGACAGTTAGGAACTTTTTCCTAATGTCCAACCTAAACCTCCCTTGCTGCAGTTTAAGCCCATCGCTTCTTGTTTTATCCTCAGAGGCCAAAATGAACAAGTTTTCTCCCTCCTCCTTATAACACCCTTTTAGATACCTGAAAACTGCTATCATCTCCCCCCTCAGTCTTCTCTTTTCTAAACTAAACACACCTAATTCCTTCAGCCTTCCCTCATAGGTCATGTTCTCTAGACCTTTAATCATTCTCATTGCTCTTCTCTGGACCCTCTCCAATTTCTCCACATCTTTCTTGAAATGCAGTGCCCAGAACTGAACACAATACTCCAATTGAGGCCCAACCAGTGCAGAGTAGAGCGGAAGAATGACTTCTTGTGTCTTGCTCACAACACAGCTGTTAATGCATCCCAGAATCATGTTTGCTTTCTTTGCAACAGCATCACACTGCTGACTCATATTTAACTTGTGGTCCACTCTAACCTCTAGATTCCTTTCTGCCATATTCCTTCCCAGACAATCGCTTCCCATTCTGTATGTATGAAACTGATTGTTCCTTCCTAAGTGGAGCACTTTGCATTTGTCTTTATTAAACTTCATCCTAACATAGCTGCACCATGGACCAATACTGCTGCTCCTGGGTAGTGCTTATGCTGGGAAAACTCCCATAAATTAAGTAAAGATTACAAGATTTAGCCATAGAGATGTAAGAGCAACATTACTCTTTGGGGCAGAGATCATATTTATATTCTGTGTTTGCACATTGCCCAGTAAAAATGGGGTTCTGACATGTGACTGGAGCTCTGAAATGCTACTGTAGTACATATAATAAACACTACCCCACATACCATGGTAGTAGTACAGGCAGTACCAGCATTTCTGCTATAAATCCCATTGAAGATACTCAGTTGATGTAAATCATAATAGTGCTATTGAATTCTATGAGTCAGACATTTTAAAATCATGAGAGGTCAGTGGAAGCCAACAGAGCTTTGCCAATCTACACCAGCTAGTTATCTAGCCCTCTCATTATCAAGTGGTCATAATTTAGTTATATAAATTAGCATTTGTCTAACTAGACACAAAGTCCCAGGTCTAGAGTTATTCCTCTTCCTCCCTTTCCAAAATTTAAAATTGTTGGTTTAAGCATTTTTAAATTACAAGAGAGCAAAACAGCCTCTGTTACTTACTGCTGTCAGATATCAGTAAGGCTATATGTAAACTACATTCCTCTTCTGAAAGAGGAATGTAAATAAGCCCAATCAAAAACGCAAATGAAACGCGGATTTACAAATCGCGTGTGTCATTTGCATAATTGTGCAAGAGCGCTTTTTCGACAAAGGGTTTTTTGAAAAAGAAACTGCAGTCTAGACGGGATTCTTTTGAAATAAAACACCCTTTTTTTAAATAACCTGTACTCATTTTGTCAGGAGTACAGGTTCTTTCGAAAAAGGGGGTTTTGTAGTATACTAGATCATTTTGATCCTGAATTCCTAAAGTGTCCATAAAAAGTGAACGGGAATATGTGGATGCTCAAGGAATGCAGGCCCATAAAATAATGCTATATTTAACAGTTTTGAAGATGAAAATGACTACATATCCATTAGAAAACCAGCTACAATGCATGCACAGTAACTGTTTGAAATCCCAAGTTTCCCTGCTAACTTGCTTAAAGGTGAAGCACTATAAGAGCTTTGATGTAGCCCTTATAGCACATTATACAATAACCTGCATCTTGAAGTCATCATTAAATACCAGAAGCCTGCTTTCACCTCTTTGACATTTTCTGGTCTATTAAGTGGCTAAGTCCAAATGATGGAGGTGGAGGTTGACAATGATTTCTAAACATTCCTAAATAAGTTTTTACTTGTTCTTGTGCGGTATTGGGTGAGAACAGTGTAATTCAGAAATATGTATTTACATCATATATCAAGAGGGAACCAATACGTAGGGTCAATTAAATACCTACCTCAAGGATTGCAGTAGTCTTTTAGAAATTCCATATCAGGTATTGCACAATGATGGAATTTAATTAGTTCATCACAAAATATTGGGGTTTGGTCAAAATTATTTATAATGGCCTCTCACTAGCAACTAGTCTGACACAGCCTTATTTTGAAGATGTTTAATTTTTATTTTATTTTATTTTTATTTTATATTTGGCCATGTCTACAATTCAGCCCTATATAAGGGATGCTTATATGAATGAATCATTTTGATCTGTAGAGTTAACAACATATGTTTTAAAATATCCCGAGGTATGCAATATGCATTTTAAGTTAATTTATTTTCTTTTAATTTCAGCACGGCCATGAAATCTGCGCACAAAGGAAAATATGACAGTTTTGATTAATTTGATCACCGTTAACACAATGGCAAATTAAAATGGAGATAGCATGGTGTACAGTACATACATAGATGTAATATCAGACTAAATATAAAATGAATATGGCATACAAGTATATTTAAATAATGTATGCTCTTGCAACAAAATAGTATTGTAAGTGTTGTAAAATATGAACTAATTTATGAACTAATTGCCTGATATCTGTATCTCCATTCCATCTAGAACCTGTTAAACTTGAAAGTTGTATCCAAAAGAACAATATCAGATTTCACAATGAAAAATCCTATTTTAATGCTACATGGGACAATATAGAATTAATAAAGATATTTTCAAAATATTAAACATTGGTCTTTTTCTAAAAATTATGTTATAAATACCTTTCTTAAACATTATTTGAATAAAGCCTCATTACTCACAGTCCAAAGAAGTTCATTAGGAGAAGATCACTTTGGAAAGAATTCAACTAACTAGCCTTTCTTCTCAGCAGTGAATTACATTAGCTACTTCCTAGTTATTTAAATCTTAAAATAAAAGATGTAAACGCTACAGTGACATCTTAAGATCATTGGTAAGGCAGGTCTTGCATGCACAAAAATGCCCAGCTGGTCTGGAGATAAAACAGATTGATAATTAGTTGCAAAATGTAACATTTCATCAGGAATATTTTGAATAATCCAATTTATCTTTGTCAGATATGCAGCACATATTTTTCTTTGGAGACTCTTTGTTCTTTAACATAATATTATAATTTCAGCCTCCTAATTAAAGCACCAGTCGGTTGGACCTGCCTTGATGTCATGCTGCAGATTGTAGACTGACTGTATTGCACAGAGATAAGGTGCATGCCCTAAGCCACATGCCACCACTAACTACTGTGGTGCCTGCTGCCTGCTTACCATCCTACTGAGGCTTTAACTAGTTTGATATTGATGAGATCAAAGATAGTCAGTTTGAAGGGAGGAGGGTTTCACTCTGCTGGCTAGTTTGAGTGATTGGGGCCAGTGTAGAGCAGCTGGGACCACTATTTCTTTGCACTCTCAAAGCGGAAAGCAGCCCACTAGCGTGAGCTCCTACTGGCTCAGGTTTCTAATTAACTGATAAAAATGCATTGTCCCTCCTTACTGTCTGAATGCAGCCAGGGAGATAGAGAAATCAGACTGGATGTCCCTTAGCTGAACCTCCAACTCCCCCAGTGAACAAATGTACAGGCTTTTGATGTTCCTGATTGTGCTGTGTTAATTCCCCTCAGTGGCAGTCTAAAGGGTGAGTGAGGGCTACATGTCTTTACAGGGAGAGAAAGGAAAAGTGTTATGGGGGGAGGGTGAGAAGTTGAAGAAAGCAATAGCAGTTTGAATGACACAGGAGTGGTTGTAAATACATCTTAAAGAGCTGCCAATGCCATCTCCACAGATCCCCTAGTGACATGAGACACTTATTGTCACACGTGCTGATACTTCCTTTCTTGTAATAACTTAACACTTTACATAATGCCTGTTTGAAAAGAAGAAAATTCATTGTATTTGCACTGACTAGTAAGAGCTACTTAACATTTGTAATGGGACCTGCAGTGCTTTTCCCCAAGAGTGAACCATCTTAAAAACAAAGAGAAACTGGACTGTCCAGTTATAAACATTTTGGCCCTGGCTCGAAAATAATCAGTAATATGGACTTGCTTCAGGCAAGTCTTATCAAGGTAAAGACTGCTATTGACTAAGTGGAGCCATTATTATATAGGGTAAAATCCTGACTCCACTGAAGTAAGTGGTAAAATTCCCATTGGCTTTGTTGGGGCTAGGATTTCACATATGTACTATAAGGAATGCTTCTTAAGTGAACACACCTCTTAAACAGGCACAACATAGGGCTCGACTATATCATCAAACCTTTACAGAACAAAATCTCATTAAGCTAGAAGTTGATTAAAGGTTTTAAAGTTTTAACTACATGATAGCATTTCCCATTCATGTGTGAGTAAGTGCTCCAAGCACTGCAGATTTGAATCACCAAGTCATAACTAAAAGTAAGTAATTGCAATTCATATGTTAGTAAGTCATTGTCTCAAAGAGAGTACAATAACTGAACTTCTTGTCTGGCAGAAACAAGGTGGCATGCTGAAAGGGTTTTCATTGGCTGTTGTGAAATAGAAGGCATTTTATTCTGCCTTGCATCCTGAGTTGTCTTTTACTCTTGTGCAAAGTGCCACTAGATCAGAATGCTCATGTGCTGCACATTTTTGGAAAAGGCATAAACAAGTATGCAACATCCAAGACAATGAAAAACCAGGACTATCATATTTCTTCAGGACATTCACTGTTGGTAACACCAGCTATACTATTCTTGAACAAATTCTTCTTCAAATACAGTTTATTATTTATTAATTTAAACTGATATTTCAAAAAAACAATTATATCCATGAACCTAGATTAAAGTTTCTTGTTCAGCATATTACAAACTATCTTCAAGAAAAGACGCAAGTCATCTCCTCTTATCGTTTTGTACTTCTAATATGATAATGATATCTGAACCTTCCAGAAAGTAGGTCACTAATTCTTCATAGCAGTTATTATAACCTACTCAGGGACTACTAGGCCAGCTATTTTAAAGATAATCTGAATTTCTTTAATAAGATTTTATTGGATTCAGATAATTGATCCGATTATTGAAACCTGGGGAAAGTATGGTATGATTGACCTGAATACAAATCATTAGCTTCCTTTTAAATGAATGTAGGTCATTGAAAACTTATTGCCTGTGCACAATGTCAGGAACAGCACTGACTATACTACTGATAAACATGAGAAATCCATTTCACATTTTCACGCTTTATATAGCCTTGTACTGTGTCTGTACATACAACAGTCCAAACTACACAGTTGGCTCATTCTTCATTATTTTAAAATGTGTCAAATGTTTTTAATACTAAGTTAAGACAAGTAGGAGTTGTTTCACTTATAACATTTAGAATATGTGTTGCCTGCTTTAATATCTTCTCTTGTGGGTTACATCTGTAGGGATTTAAACAGAGCTGGCGGTAGACATAAGCAGACTAAGCAACTGCTTAGGGCCTCAATTAGCAGAAGAGGGGCCCTCTATTCACTTAGGTTATGTCTACACTACGAAGTTTTTGCACAAAAGAATAACCGGCAGAGTGTCCACACCTCAAGCGCATTTTTGCACAAGTAAATTGGCAGCATAGAGGGCTTTTGCCAGTAGAGTTATACCTCTCCCCACAAGGAATAACTCCTTTTTGCGCTACAGCTCTTGCACAAAAAGGCAGGTGTGGACTCTCCAGAGGGGTTTTTGTGCAAGATACCCCTATCGGCAAAAGCACAGGTGCTCTGATGGCCATTCTGTGAATGGCCATCAGAGCTTTCTTGCACACGACTGTCCATGCAGAGTGGACACTCTCTTGCACAAAAGCACATTGCTTTTGCAATGCACTTTGAGGTCTGGATGCGCTTTTGTGCAAGAAGTTTTTGCAGAAAGGCTTCTTGCACAAAAACCCTGTAGTGTAGACAAAGCCTTACTGTGTTGTGAATATTCCCAAAATATTCCTGCTTAGTGTCTCCAACAGCTAACACAGCCTCAGCCGCTAACTCTCAAATCACCTCTTCTAAATTATCTCAATTCCTACCTGATTTTGCACTGTGCCTCAGCTTGATTTTTCTACTGATTGCCTGGCCCATCTGCAGTTTGGAGTCTGACAAAATATATTGGTTCTATTCCTATTGCTTTCTATTTCTGTGTTGCCCTTTACATAGGTATTACTCCCTGTATAACAAGCACAATGAGATTTTCTCCATAATTTTGGTTTGGGAATTTTGTATGGAAAAACTAAATGATCTGGCCATTCTGCCCTCACTATCCACTTTCTGTCCTTTCTTGCCATGAGAAATGTAGACTGTCAATCATTTCTAATTACATCTCCTCATAGTCCCTCTTGTTCATTACCTGCCTCATTGCCCAATCTATTTCAGTGTTGTTAAGAGGATGCAACTATTTCACTACATCCTTGTGATCACCAACCACTTAGAATTCTGACCACTGGTTCTGTGTTAGCACTTGGATCCCAAATACACCTTCTTGACCATATGAGGTTGTGTCTAGAGGATTCTTTGTTAGGATTCCACAAGGTCTTAAAGGTTTTTGCAAAGGCTACATAATTCCCTGCTAGGTAACTTCGGGTAAGTTACAGTGGACATTGCACAATGAAATTTCAAACTGAGACACCTCTCAAAATAGGTTATTGTGGTTCAAATCCTACCTGTCCTTACTTTATCACGTGCTCAAGTCTATTCAACAGTAGAAATAAAAAGACAAAGATACTTGGCCAGGGAAGAGAAAAGGTAACTCACTACTTCTTGTAGTTTATTTAGTCTCAGTTGGGGAGGATTAGCCTGTTCTATTTGTTTGGGTATGCCCTACTCACATAAATTTTATTGGCAGATCTTCTGCGCTCATCATAATTCTACTCTTTAATTCACTTCACTTGAAGAGATTATATAAACAAAATGCAGTAGTGATGGGAATGATAAAAAATAGACACACACACGCACGCACACAGAAATTGGACATTCTCATTTTTTCTCATTCCCACTGGTGATGTATGTTATTGAAATTATTTGTGCAACCAGTTCTTGGACCCACCTCTATCGTTGTAGATCAGTTACTGACTGACCATCTGGTAAAATAATACATAAGAAACAGAAGAAGCTGGTAGTTAAGCAATTCACCATTTTTCCTCCTTGATGTCTTTTATTTAAGAATTAATCTCTTCATTGAACATTAAACCCTATTTTAATTTGATTATACTCATTAATTACTGTGTTTATATTGATTGTATTTTGCATGTAGCTTTCCCTTTCTTTATTCAAGTCAAAATATCATTCATGACAGTTTCAGTGTCTTCTTTTAATACATTTTCTCTTGTGCAGTCTTCCTTCACAAACTCCCCCAGATCATACAAAATACAGGACTATGTAGCACTTTAAAGACGAACATGATGGTTTATTAGATGATGAGCTTTCATGGACCAGATCCACTTCCTCAGATCAAATAGTGGAAGAAAATTGTCACAACCATATATACCAAAGGATACAATTTAAAAAATGAACACATATGATCCCCCAGATCATATGATTCTACTTCTCTAGCAACTCCAAAGCAAGACCCAATCCAACCTTTCATACTGATACATTTAAAATAGTGCTCTCCTAAACAACTTCTTCATATTGATATATGAAAATTATAAAAGTGATCTTTGTAAATATGTACAAAGTATAATTATACATAGTATTGCCTATCACATAGCTAACGTCTCTGACCTTCCTTAACTATTATATTTTATATGACTCAAATACACAGGCTAGGAGTTCTGGCCACTCTAATACAGACCTCATAATTGTCTTCCACACTTTGGGTACCTCCAAACTAGACTCTTACGATGAGTTTATTTAAAAATACCCTTCAAGGCCACCAGGAAACAACAGATAGTTTAGAACACTTCAAGGCCACCTTACAAACAGGACGATATGATGAGAATTTAACACAGATCTTTGTATGAACTCCTTATTCACTTCCAGATGCTATTCAGCGTGATAATGAAAATACTGGCCTTGGATTCCATTAATTTCAACTCAGAGGTTGCTGCGTGGCATGTAGGTCTGAATATCACACTCACATCAGAAAACATTAGGAAAGAGTTTTAAAGAGACAGGAGGGCTAAAGCCGAAATAAGCTACACAACTTCAGCAACATCAATTGCATAGCTTAAGTTGAAATAGCTTATTTCAATTTTTACACAGCAGAAAGTCAGAGAGTGAGCACTTCACTTACTCCTCGTAAAATGAGGCTTACAGGAGTCAGAATAAGAAGTCCTTCAGCTCAACATTATTTTGATATTAAGTCAAAATAACCGCTTGTAGTATAGACGCGGACTATGTTATTTTGAAATAACACTGCTGTGTAGACGTACCCTAAGACTTAAAAATCAAAGCAACAAAAGTAAGAATGGAAAAATAACTAACATTATTTTATATATACTAACCATAAAAACACTTCAAACTAGAGCTGTATAAAGTTTTTCAGCCAAAATAGTTTATTCCCCCAAAAAGCCCCGGTAATTTTGGGCCATTCAAAACCATCCACAAATTACAATCCAATTGGTAAACAGATATTGGGTGAAAAATAATGAAAAAAGTTTTTAAAAGGTCTAAATATTTCATTTTGATATTTTCAAAATGAAGCTGATTTTCCATTTCAAAATTATGTTTCTTTTCAAACAGTAGCTAAATTGATCTAAAACAAAACAATGACCACAACAAAAAGGCCAGGACAGGTAAAATCCCTGAAAATGAAAACAACAAAAAGAACAAAGAAATCTTTTTAGTTCAAATGAAACATTTTTAATTTATAACTGTTTTCTGGGTTTTGTTTTTGTTTTGTTTGTTTGATTTCATAAGACTAAGCAAAAAAAAATGGTTTTTGTTTCAGGCCAAACCAAAATTAAAACTCAGATGTATTGGGTTCACAACGAACAAAAAAAAAAATTCTACACTCAAGTCTGTTTCATACGTGTATAATTAAGGTCCCATCTAAGACCATAGGAATTTGCCACTGTCTTAGATAAAATCAAGATTTGATCTACAAGTTTTAACTTTTGTACAGTGCTCAAAGTGATTTACAAAGTTTCAAGTTAGTCTGTAACAGGAAAAACTTAAAAAACAATAAATAGTCTGGTAGCACTTTAAAGACTAACAAAACATGTAGATGGTATCATGAGCTTTCATGGGCACAGCCCACTTCTGTGCCCACAAAAGCTCATGATACCATCTACATATTTTGTTAGTCTTAAAGTGATACCAGACTATCTGTTGTTTTTTAAAGTTTTTCCTGATTTACAAAGGTAATTATTATCTCCATTTTACACATGGAAAAACTGAGACCCAGACACACACAGTGGCAGAGACAGAAAGCCAGACCTCCTGGATTGTAATCTTTTTCCCTATTCTTTGAACTACACTGCTTCCCTAAATACACTATTAGGTAGTCTTTTCTGAACACTCACAAGATGAAAAGATCTGCACATTTTTTCAATTAAAAAAGATTGACCAGTTCTAGAGTGACATAATTGAGGCTGTCCTTTCTTACCACATACCACATCAGGTCACTGACATCTAGAAGGAGCTCAGGTCCAGAGCACCAGCATCCCTTCCAGGCCATTCTAGCAGCAGCAGCATAGGCAAGGGAAGTATACCGCTGGAGATCCTGAGAGGGCCACAATAAGACAGCAGGCTGGGAACATGCCAAAAACAATTCTGTGGGGAAATGAGCTGACAATGGCCATGAAGAAAAGGAACCTGGGATTTTCCCCATGGGCAATGAACTCCAAAACATGAGTTGAGACCTTAATTAGATGAAAGGAATGTTTTTCAATCTCTAGAAGTTCTCAACTCCATCAAAAAGGGTAGCAGGGTTTTGGAGACATGGCACTTACAGAAAGTAGAAGAAAGGAATGCTAAAACTTACCAGAATGCATTATGCAATCTTTTACTAGCAGGAGCTCTAGACTAGAAAGTGACATTCACAGGAAAAAAATTGATTCATGTTATCAAGCATGGGAACACAGAAGAGAACTAGCTGCTTCTAAATAGTTGAAGATGGTTTTCTGCAAAGTTCCTGAATACATGGGGAAAATATGTATTTTATACTGGGCTGGAGAACTAACTGTTTCATTAAGATATTTACATTCTGTTAGAGTTTGTTGGGAATTTTTTGACAAAACATTTTGTTATTGGAATATGCCAATTTGTCAAACACAAAATTTTTTTGTGGAAATTCATTGAAATTTTCATCTGTAAGATTTTTTAGGTCCAGGATAAAATAGAAAAAGAGAAAAAACTCTTTAATAAAGACTAGATAATAGCCCAGTGATTAGGGCTATCACCTGGGTTGCAGGAACCCAGAATCACCCCTTTATTTGATTTGGAGCAGTCCTTGGAATCTGGACCGTAGAGTCCAACTTTCTTTGGCCCATCGAATATTTAATTTTTTTTTAAATGGAACAGCGCCAACAAGAAGAGACTGACTGAGAGAGACACTTCACTTTATTGCCTGGTGGTTAGGCACCCAGTGGCATGTGAAAGAACCATCATGAACTCCTGGCTCCTCCTGATTCCAAGCAACATGTCCTAAGCATTGGGTTATGGGCTATCCTGAGATGGGTGTCTCTTGTTTATTCCATGGGAAATTTTGAAGGACTTGATTTAATTCTGGTGCACAGACACAACACACTGAACTTTTCACTAAAGAGAATTCCTATTTTCTGGCTTGCTCTATATCTGTGGTCCTTCAGAATAACCTTTCAGCAGCACGTGCAGAAGGGAAATGTTGCTGTAATGCCACAGACTAAATTTTAGCAGGATTCGTAAAAACCTTAAGTGCCAGCTGAGCATGCTCAGAGGTTTTTTTTATAATCACAATTTTAATTGTTAATTTTATTTTCTTCCCAGACTTGTCAAGACTGCAATCCTCATTACATACTATTTATGTGCAAAATTTAGAGCTTTTTCTCTAGATATCTTCTCCTTGCTCACTACCAGCATATTGTACCTCAGGGCCATCATCAGCATGATTCCAGCCGCCTTTCTCACTGTGACCCTGTCAGAATCGCCACCATGAAGGTGGACCCAGATTTTGTTTTTTGTTTTGTTTTTTTAATAGTCAAAACTATTAAATCCTACAGAATTTAATGGGTTGATTCCTATAGGTTTCTAAATAATGTAATAGTTTTCTATTTACATTACTCTAAACACCACCAGAACTTAGTAGAGAATGATAACATTTATCTGTTAGGGTATGTCTACACTACCCCCCTAGTTCGAACTAGGGGGGTAATGTATGCATACCGAACTTGCTAATGAAGCCCGGGATTTGAATTTCCCGGGCTTCATTAGCATAAAGCCGGCGCCACCATTTTTAAAAGCCGGCTAGTGCGAACCCCGTGCCGCGTGGCTACACGCGGCACGGGCTAGATAGTTTGGACTAGCAAGCTATTCCGAACTATCTGTACGCCTCGTTCCACGTTCTTCATGAGGCGTACAGATAGTTCGGAATAGCTTGCTAGTCCGAACTATCTAGCCCGTGCCGCGTGTAGCCGTGCGGCACGGGGTTCGCACTAGCCGGCTTTTAAAAATGGCGGCGCCGGCTTTATGCTAATGAAGCCCGGGAAATTCAAATCCCGGGCTTCATTAGCAAGTTCGGTATGCATACATTACCCCCCTAGTTCGAACTAGGGGGGTAGTGTAGACATACCCATAGTTTATAAGGTACCACAGGACTCCTTGTCGCTTTTGCAGATCCAGACTAACACAGCTACCCCTCTGATACTTGACACCATGCAAGGCACTGCATTTAGCCGTATGGAGTGGAAATCTATCAACCTCATGAAGAAACTTGCACAAGTACAAACAGATATCATCTTTCTCTCCAAATGCAAGTGGATGGACAACATACCAAATAGACTGAAGGTGAAAAATTCATTGCAATCAACATACTGCACAGCCTACAGTGAGAGATTATGCCATACTCTATCAAAGAAACTGAGGAACCAACAGATCAGCATCCTGTACTGAGAACAGGAAAACATCAAAAAAAGAGCTCTCCAATCTAGAGACTTTCATAAAAAACCAACCTTCCACACAAACTTCCACACAGCTGGACTTTACTAAAATAAGACAGGAGATCTACATTACACACTACAGAGGAAAAAGGACTGTAAGCTGTCTAAAATCCTACCTGCCACATGGGGCCACAACAGTGGTACCCCTAACTCACCCAGCAATATCGTCAATCTATCCAACTACACTCTCAGCCCGGCAGAAGAGTCTGTCCTATCTCGGGGACTCACTTTTTGCCCCACTACCTCCACAAACATGTTACAGTTCCGCGGTGATCTGGAACCCTACTTTCACTGTCTCCAACTCAAAGAATACTTTCAACACAATACTGAACAGCGCACTGACACACAAATACTCTCCCACCAACAGCACAAGAAGAACTCCTCCTGAGGGTCAAAATGACAGTCTGGACCTATACAGAGAATGTTTCCACCGACATGCACAGGCATAAATTGTGGAAAAACAGCATTGCTTGCCTCATAACCTCAGTCATGCAGAATGCAATGCCATCCACAGCCTCAGAAACAACTCTGACATTATAATCAAAGAGGCTGACAAAGGAGGTGCTGTTGTCATCATGAACAGGCCTGACTATCTAAAGGAGGCTGCCAGACAACTCTCCAATACCAAATTTTACAGGCCTCCTTCCTCAGATCCCACTAAGGAATACACTAAGAAACTGCACCATCTGCTCAGGACATCCCTACATAAGCACAGGAACAAATCGACACACCCTTAGAACCCCGACCAGGGTTGTTCTATCTATTACCCAAGATCCACGAACCTGGAAATCCCAGACGCCCCATCATCTCGGGCATTGGCATTCTCACTGAAGGATTGTCCGGCTATGTGGACTCTCTACTCAGACCCTACGCCACGGATTTCCTGAGAAAACTTCAATGCATAGGTGATCTTCCAGAAAACACCTAGCCACCATGGATGTAGAGGCTCTCTACACAAACATCCCACATGCAGATGGAGTACAAGCTGTCAGGAACAGTATCCCCGATGATGCCACAGCACAACTGGTGGCTGAACTCTGTGAATTTATCCTCACACACAACTATCTCAGATTTGGTGACAATATATACATCCAGACCAGTGGCACTGCTATGGGCACCCGCATGGCCCCACAATATGCCAACATTTTTATGGCTGACCTGGAACAACGCTTCCTCAGCTCTAGTCCACTTACACCCCTTCTCTACGTACTCTATATCAATGACATCATCATCTGGACCCATGGGAAGGAGACTCTGGAAGAATTTCACCATGATTTCAACAGCTTCCACCCCACCATCAACCTCGGCATGGACCAGTCTACATGGGAGGTCCATTTCCTGGACACCACGGTGCAAATAAGTGATGGTCACATCAATACCACCCTATACAGAAAGCCTACCAACTGCTATGCTTACCTGCATGCCTCCAGCTTCCATCCCGGACATACCACACGATCCATTGTTTACAGCCAAGCACTGAGATACAACCACATATGCTCCAACCCCTCAGACAGAGACCTACACCTACAAGATCTTCAACAAGCATTCTGTAAACTACGATACCCACACGAGGAAGTGAGGAGACAGATTGACAGAGCCAGACATGTACCCAGAAGCCTCCTGCTAAGGGACAAGCCCAAGAAAGAAACCAACAGAACACCACTAGCCATCACCTACAGTCCTCAACTAAAACCTCTTCAACGCATCATTAGTGATCTACAACCCATCCTGGACAATGATCCCTCACTTTCACAGGCCTTGGGAGGTAGGCCTGTCCTTGTCCACAGACAACCCACCAACCTGAAGCATATTCTCACCAGCAACTACACATTGCACCATAGTGTCAAGTATCAGAGGGGTAGCCGTGTTAGTCTGAATCTGCAAAAGCGATGAAGAGTCCTGTGGCACCTTATAGACTAACTGAAGTGTAGGAGCATAAGCTTTCGTGGGCAAAGACCCACTTCGTCAGATGCATGTAGTGGAAATTTCCAGAGGCAGGAATAAATATGCAGGCCAGGATCAGGCTGGAGATGACCAGGTGGATCCAATCAAGGAGGATGAGGCCCACTTCTAGCAGCTGAGCTACAGTTCATCTTTAAGTTTGACACAATCAACTCTGGATTAAACAAAGACTGTGAATGGCTTGCTAACTACAAAAGCAGCTTCTATTCTCTTGGAATTCACACCTCCAGATCAGCTGCTAGAAGTGGGCCTCATCCTCCTTGATTGGATCAACCTGGTCATCTCCAGCCTGATCCTGGCCTGCATATTTATTCCTGCCTCTGGAAATTTCCACTACATGCATCTGACGAAGTGGGTCTTTGCCCACGAAAGCTTATGCTCCTACACTTCAGTTAGTCTATAAGGTGCCACAGGACTCTTCGTCGCTATTGCACCATAATAACTCTAACTCAGGAACCAATCCATGCAATAAACCTCGGTGCCAACTCTGCCCACATATATACACCAGCAACACCATCACAGGACCTAACAAGATCAGCCATACTGTCAATGGTTCATTCTCCTGCACATCTACTAACGTAATATATGCCATCATGTGCCAACAATGCCCCACTGCTATATACATCGGCCAAACTGGACAGTCCCTACGTAAAAGAATCAATGGACACAAATCAGATATTAGGAATGGCAACATACAAAAACCTGTAGGGGAACATTTCAATCTTCCTGAACACACAATTGCAGATCTAAAGGTAGCCATCCTGCAGCAAAAAAACTTCAGGACCAGACTTCAAAGAGAAACTGCTGAGCTACAGTTCATCTTCAAGTTTGACACAATCAACTCTGGATTAAACAAAGACTGTGAATGGCTTGCTAACTACAAAAGCAGCTTCTCCTCTCTTGGAATTCACACCTCCAGATCAGCTACTAGAAGTGGGCCTCATCCTCCTTGATTAGATCCACCTCATCATCTCCAGCCTGATTCTGGCCTGCATATTTATACCTGCCTCTCAAAATTTCCACTACATGCATCTGACGAAGTGGGTCTTTGCCCACGAAAGCTTATGCTCCTACACTTCAGTTAGTCTATAAGGTGCCACAGGACTCCTCGCCGCTTTTACATATCAACAGTTAACTGTTAATTACCCTGAAGAGCTAAACAATTGTAGTGGGCACACCTGCCCCTCCTTTTAGCTGGCTGATAGCAAGCAGCAGTTCAGCCCCTGCTTACATAAAGAATATATTATAGAACGTCTATTTATCCCAGCCTAACTTCTGAAAACAATACAAGGGGGCATCTTCTTATCTAGAAAAAAATTGTGTTTTTCAAATTGAATCACTTTCCAGAAAAATGGGCTTAGCTAAAGATACATGAATTCTAACTAGATTTGATTACTTTCACCTTCCGTCTCCCTTCTTCCTTCAGCCCATATGAACACCCACCCAATTAGCCTAATTTGAGAGACTTGCCAGACCTCACTCTCACTGAGATCTATTCATCCCTACTTAGACTATATATTGTTCTTGCAGAACTCCTGCTAATGTCAAAGAGAGTTACATGCACAAGCTGAGAGCAGTATATCATCGCCTGTGCTTAACTTTGCCACAGAAACAGTTCCTTTGCTTAGAATATTCCTGAACAGCTGTCATATTACCCTTCTAAGGAACCTTTTCCACTGGCTTAAATTTGTATTTTTCCTAAATGGTATAAGGTTTGAATCTATTCCTGAGATTTGGATCTGCTTGAATGCTAAACTAAGACTCTGCATGATTATTTGGAATTAGGATATTTGAGGCACTTAATTTTTATTTATAATAGTTTACTTTATGTAATATAAGATTTTAAAATGATCTTGTTCTTGGTTACTAGTCACCAATACAATTAGCACAGAAGATAAATTTTTGCCATGTCTAACTATAGATTAACTTGCCATGAAACATACTTGAAAGAAACATGATGTCTGATGTCTATCTGAAGTCTAGTTATTGGCTCTATATTGGATAATTTCTCCTATTGAAATTGTTGAAAGTACAGCTAAATTTTTGTATAACTAATATCCTCATGCTAGGATAATAGGACATTCCTTCTCCAAAATAAATCTTTAACTCTTTTTATTTATCCTTCAGTAGTTTCTTTAAACCAAAAATAAGAAAAAAACTGCAAAAAGTATGCTTCTCTGTATGCATAAAATGATTATCTGTGAGAGCTATAGATTATATGTGTATAACATGATCTTTCATCATAGATTTATATAAAATGTTGCAGCACATCCAACATAAACTGTAAATGGTACATAACTCAGCTGCATGCTGAGATGTATTGTGAAGTTTGCAGATTAACAAAGTAAATGTATGAGTAGAGGAAAATGCCACTTTGTCACTAGATGAGAAGCTATCATATTTTCATGGACTAAATAAATATATCACCTTCACTCTGAAAGCCACCATTTCAGTGGATTCTCAAAGCAAAAATAAAATGGCACCACTAAAAAAAAAAACACAATACTGGAGCCTCTTCACAGTGTTCTGTTAGGTTATGTCTAGACTGCAAGCCTCTTCCGAAAAAGAGTGTCTAGACTACAATCAGTACTTTCAAAAAAGCAAGACTGTTTTTTGAAAGACAGCACCCAGGCAGTCTTGATGCTCTCTTTCAAAAAAGCATAGTTTGCATTATATAGTGCCTTTTTTTGAAAGAGAACTTTTCAAAAAAGGCATTATTCCTTGTAAAATGCAGTTTTCCGTGGTCGAAAAATCTGCCACGTTCTTTCTATTTACTTTCAAAAGAACACTGCAGCAGTCTAGATGCAGGGGAAGTTTTTTCAAAAAACAGGCCACTTTTTTCTAATGAACCCTATAGTCTAGACACCCTTAAAAATATGTTTTCTCTCATGGCTTGGCTTCACACATTTCAGCAAAGTCGAGTTTTAATGTCTCTAAAAACAAAACAAACTCAAGAAACCCCCACAAAAGAGAACTGTATAGAGTATAATTAAAAGTGAGATACATATTTCAGTATTATATCTATGCTTTGGGAAAAAAAACCTAAAATAGTTGTAAAATAAAAACAAATTAAAGTCAGTACCAAAACCAAACAACAACAAAAACCCTAAATTAAATCACTGTTTCTCTCTAGCAATTTGGTCAACAGCTTCGACTGTCATCAGGGGATAAATCAATTTGCAGCAGCTGTGGATAGCTATTTAAGTGTGAGTCCTGAACAGCTTAATTGGGAAAGTGTGTTAAAAGTTAAAGGGCCATAGTCACAATAGGTACATACCACTGTGATATGGAGGAGATTTTGTTTAAAAGAACATCTGTTTGCACTGAATTCCTATGCTCTTTGGGTCTTGATATGTTTCTTGTTATTAATCAATGAAATGCCCAATTCTTGGTGTTTCCTGAGTTGTAGCACTTTGAAAAAAGAGGCAGACTGTAGCACATATGGGTTATCTAAAGTCATTTTCAAACAGCACAGAATTTATATTTTTCGTTAACATCAATATTACCAATTTTCTTTGTATCTTTGACAAAAGGTAAGTCTGGTTTCTTCAGTGAGGATCATGACACTGGTGGTGTCAGATCAAAGCACTGGTTTTTCTAATCCACCATTTTATCTCTGATTGAAAAGTACCAGAAGCCTCAGAGGAGACTGCCAGATTCTAACTATAAGCATTTTATTTCCTATTTCCCAAACAGTGGTTGGCTTATTCCCTGAAGCATGAGGTTTTACATTACAGGCAGTCCCCGGGTTACATACAAGATAGGGACTGTAGGTTTGTTCTTAAGTTGAATTTGTATGTAAGTCGGAACTGGTACATATTGTAGGGGAAACTCTAGCCAAACATTTCTCCGGAGCTCAGTTTTATTCTACCACACCTCACTTCCCTCAGTCCTTTATTCTCAAGCTGAGGTGTCTGCTGAGAAAAGCCGCTCCGCGTCTCCCTGGTCTGCTGGGGGAAAGCAGCTAGTGCAGGGTTGCCTCACCCCGTTTGTAAGTAGGAATCTGATGTAAGTCGGATCCATGTAACCCGGGGACTGCCTGTACTTTATTTTTGTTTTACATCTCACCTAATGTAAATGTGGCTAGTCTCCTTCAAATAAATGTTGAATTATTTTGTTTTAAAAGGATTCTGCTAAGTCCTTATTCTCAGTTATATCTTGTGGCAATGAGTTCCACATTATAATGCATGTCCATTTATCACTTTAAAATCTGTTGCTCTTCACTTCCAGTGAATGTTCCATCATTCTTATAATATGAGACGGAGAAAACAGGAACAGCCAATCACATTCTCTATTATATTGACTATTTGATAAACCTCTATTATTTTCTTTCTTATTAGTCTCCTCTTTAAGCTATTTAACTCTTTCCAATCTCTCGCTACACAGAAGTCTATTCCTGTGTCTAATCATTTACATCAACTGTCTCTGAACTTCTAATATGTCACCTATATCTTTCTGGAGATGGAAAGGAACTAAGTGTTCTAAGCAAGGGTGTATTGATTTATATATCATCATTAAATATTTCTGTATTATTTTATATCCTATTCTTCAGTCACCCTAACATGTAGTTTGTTTTTTCCGTAGTCCTGAACAGATGATTTGAATATGAATATGAGTCAGCAGTGTGATGCTGTTGCAAAAAAACCAAACATGATTCTGGGATGCATTAACAGGTGTGTTGTGAGCAAGACACAAGAAGTCATTCTTCCGCTCTACTCTTCACTAGTTAGGCCTCAGTTGGAGTATTGTGTCCAGTTCTGGGCACTGCATTTCAAGAAAGATATGGAGAAATTGGAGAGAGTCTAGAGAAGAGCAACAATAATGATTAAAGGTGTAGAGAACATGACCTATGAAGGAAGGCTGAAAAAATTGGGTTTATTTAGTTTAGAAAAGAGAAGATTGAGGGGGGACATGATAGCCGTTTTCAGGTATCTAAAAGGGTGTCACAAGGAGGAGGGAGAAAGATTGTTCTCTGTGGCCTCTGAGGATAGAACAAGAAGCAATGGGGCTTAAACTGCAGCAAAGGAGGTTTAGGTTGGACATTAGGAAAATGTTTTTAACTGTCAGGGTAGTCAAACACTGGAATAAATTGCCCAGGGAGGTTGTGGAATCTCCATCTCTGGAAATATTTAAGATTAGGTTAGATAAATGTCTACCAGGGATGGTCTAGACCGTATTTGGTCCTGCCATCAGGGCAGGGGACTGGACTCGATGACCTCTAGAGGTCCCTTCCAGTCCTAGTATTCTATGATTCTATGATTTCTTTCAAAATAGTGTGGTCTGCTGGTCCGTGCCAGGAGCTATTTGTCCAGGCCCATATGTTTTCTTCCATTCTCCACAACTGACTTGTTGTATAACTTGGTGAAAATCAATTTAATCCATGTTCTTCAGTTTACCCTCAAAAAGGTGATATGAAAACTGATTAGTACATGTAAAATACTTTGAAATCCCCAGGTGTCAAGCACATAGAAGGCTCCTGTATATTATGATAGAGACCCACATTTTGAAGTCTGTAGAGAATCAAAACTCCCACCTACCTCCCTGCAAGTTTTGACTGTGAAGGACTGCAAATTAGGCTTGTCTTCTTGACTCAGTTGCCAATCTTTTGTCAAGGCAATACTTATTAATGATATTCTGCAATTCTAATATAGGTTGAACCTCTGTGGTCCAGGGATCTCTGGTCCAGCAGGACCATAGATATTGCTGGACCAGAGCCCCCCCCCCCCCTCCACCCCCCTCCAGTGGCAGAGGTTGCCGGTGGTTGGGAGCAGAGCTAGCCAACCGAGCCAGTGGGTCAGTGGAGCTTGTGGGCTAGCGGGACCACAGAGCCCTCAAGCCTGCACAATTTAAAAAGCCCGTGGGGCCACGAAGCCCACAGTTGGCAGAGCAGCAAAATTAGCAGGGCTAACAAAGCCAGTGGGGCCAAAGAACAGCGGGAACCCTCAGGGCCACAGAGTTGGTGGGGCCACTCAAGTCTGTGGAGCAACATAGTCCACAAGGAGCCCACAGCCAGCAGGACAGCAAAGCTGAAGGGACAACAATGCGGTGACTGAAGGCCAACACAGTCCTCATGGCCACTGGGCCTGTGGGGCCGCAGAGCCCACAGGACAACAGAGCCAGCAGGCCTGTGTAGCCAGCAGTGCCACTGGAGCTCAGAGTCGGGAGCTAATGGAGACCAGTGCTAGGGAGAGGAACCCAGCAGGGACCTCCTCTGGTCCAACAAACTCCCTTGTCAATTACTATCAAGGTGAAAAACTTCTTAGAGAGAGATGACCCCATGGGTGCTCCACATTAGGTGACTACAAAGCAACTCCCCTTTAGGGAGGTAGGGACTTCAGACCTGCTGAAAAGCGGTGGAAAGAACTGCCTTAGCTAGTTTCAAGTTGGAAAGAGGTCCCTGCATAAGTGCATAGTGGTTTGCAAATGTGTGGTCAGAAGACCACATGGCAGCTGCACAGATGCCTCTTATGGGTACTTTATGGAGGAATGCTATCGAGGTAGCCATGGCTCTGGTTGAGTTTGCCCTTATGTTCTCTAGAGGGAGCACATCTGATTGTGCGTAGCAAAGCTTGATGCAATACGAGATCCAATGAGAGAGTCTCTGTGATGTGACGGTCTGGCCCCTATTGTGGTTTGCTATTGAAACAAATAGTCTGGGAGATGCTCGGAACGGTCTCGTTCACTGCAGGTAAAAAGAGAGCGCTCTGAGCAGGTCAAGAGTATGCATTTTCATCTCGAAAGACTTGGCGTGTGGTTTGGGGAAGAAGGTGTGTAGCCAGACAGGAACCCCCCCTGTAACATCCATTTTTGCTTGCCTGGAGCATACAGGGCACACAGAGCAGAAGGCCCAGGCTGTGTGACCGTGAATGGCTGTAAACAGAGATACGCCAATTGCTGACCAAGAGGCTGCCAAGAAGTGCCCTTGATTTAACCCATATTGATATGAACACACAGCCGTCCGCGGGGGGAGAAATCTCTCGCCCAGTATAAAAATGTCTAGGACTCAGAATTTAGTTATCTCTCTTGCAAGTGTAAATTAATTTGAAACTTGCTTGTAAGAACTGGCGCCACAAAACGGACCAGTACAATTTGGCCTCTTAAGATAAGAAAGAGGATACGGGCTCCCAGGGGTATAAAGTTGGGCCCAGCAGCATATTTACTCTGAGAGTCAATCTATCATCTATCTGCTGGTTGGGTTAGGTGTTTGATCTCCCAAGGTTCCAGAGGAGATGCCCACCTCGTATTTGTCTTTCCTAGGAATTGAGAGACCGGCCCTGGCCTGACACGCTGGAGTCGAGAGGCACAGAAAGGGGTAAAAATTGTACCTGGATGTGGTCCTTTGCTTAAGTATATATATATATATATATATATATACACACATAGTGTTAGCGCTCTGTAAAGATTAAGCTGTCACTTGGTACCATTATTTCTATTTTCTATCTTTACCTTTTTCCTGTAACCATTTTTAAGACCTATATATATATATATATTTGCTAGCATTTAAGAAATAGAGCAATAGCCATTGTAACCATATGATTTATAAGCTTCTTTAATAAACCTGTAACTGTTTAAGCTTTAACCTGACTCCTTCAGTTGCTGTAACAGAACCAAGCGCAATTTAAAAGAACTTCAGCCAGTCATAAAGGGACAGGCATAGGAAGAGCTTGGGCATTTGTATCTGTGTCATTCCCAGGTGACGGATCCGTTGGGGCACCTTTCAGCCTTTCCTAGGCTGCCTGCTGCGAAGGAACCCTGTGTTCTAGCAGCTAAAATCTAAGGTGTAATAAGCTCTTCCTATAAAAAGGAGCGTCTGTTGGCCTGCTGGCTCCCCTCTGCGACAGGACCCCGGTCCTAGCAGTAAAGACACGGACATTAAACCTTTTCTCGGAAACACACACACACACACACACACACACACACACACACACACACACTGCCTTGACCATCGGCTGACAAGGTGGGAAAACGTATTGCCTGGTTGATATGGAAGGATGAGTGTACTTTGGAGAGGAATTTGGGATGGGTACGTAAAGTGACCTTTTCTTTAAAAAAGGTGGCATATGGGGGATCTGCCACTAGGGCCACAATCTCTCCTACCCATCTGGCCGAGGTAGTAGCTACCAAGAAAACCGTTTTCATGGCCAAGTGTAATAATGAGGTGGTCACCACTGGTTCGAAGGGAGGTCTAATAAGAGCATTCAATACTAAATGCAGATCCCACGGTTGCATTCGTGGATTGATATCTGGATAAAGTACCTGTGAACCTCTTGGTGAGTGGATGAGCAAATATGGACGAGTCGTCTATCTTGGAGTGGAATGTAGTAATGGCCGCAAGGTGAACTTTAACGGAGCTTATTGTGAGGCCCGCTTGCTTAAGGTGCAGAAGATAGTCGAGGATAGTAGGTAAACGGGAATATTGAAGGAACCAACTGGTGATAAGCACACCACATAGAGAATCTTTTCCATTTCTAAAAGTAAGTCTTGCGGATGCTCTGTGTCCTATTATGTAGAAGGACCGTTTGTACTTGCGATAAGCAGGTCAACTTTAGGACAGAGAACCAGCCAGGAGCCAGGCCTTCAGGTGTAGTGAGTGGAGGTTCAAATGGGCATCATGGGAGCCCAGGTGAAGAAGGCGATACCTGATGCAACATAAGTGGATCAGTGGGGCGAAGGACATCACCACTAGGAAGGGAAACCATTGCTGGCATGGCCATGCTGATGCTATAAGTATGAAACAGGCCCTGTCCCTCCTTATCTTGTGAACTACCCTGTTCAATAGGGGAAACGGAGGAAATACACAGAATAGGTGGGACGTCCATGTGATGAGAAAGGCATCCCCCATTGATTCCTTGCCTATTACTGCCCAGGAACAGAATAGAGGGCATTGACTGTTGGACTGTGTTGCAAAAAGGTCTATCGTAGGGTGACCCCATCAGTGGAAGATGTCCACCAATATATGTGGGTTCATTTGCCACTCATGCTTGACTGGGAGGGGTCCTCTGAGTGCCTCTGCTGTTGTATTCAGGGTGCCTCGAAGATGCACTGTGGTGATAATTGTGTTGTGTTTCAGGCACCAGTTCCAAAGTGCTATGGACTCTGTGCAGAGTGCTCGAGATCGGGCTCCGCCCTGACAATTTATGTAAAACTTTGCTGCAATGTTGTCTATGTATAGTCCAATGTGTCTATTGGTGATGAATGGAAGGAATTTGATGTATGCATTCCTGACTGCTTTCAGTTCCAGGACGTTTATGTGCAAATTCTTGTTGGTGCTAGACCACAGGCCCTTGCAGCTATGTCGACGCAGATGGGTGCCCCATCCTGTACGAGATGCATCTGTCATCATAAAGACGGATGGTTCTGGTGGGTGGAAGGAGACTCCGGAACACAGGTTCCTTGGGCTCAGCCACAAGCATAGTCGCCGACTACAAAGTTGCACACTGCCATGTGCCCCAACAGCCGAAGGCATTTGAGTGCTGTTGTATGGCGGCTTGATCATAAGGTATTTACTGAGGCCACAATTTTTTGAAAATGGTCTCTAAGTAGGGATGCGGTGGCTGTTGTCGAATCTAGGCATGCTCCTATAAACTGTATCTTTTGTGTAGGACAGAGTGTCGATTTGGCTTCATTCACCTGAAGGCCCAGGCATTGGAACAGGTGTCTTGTGACTGACAGAGTGTGGCAGGAATCACTGAGTGAGTGTGACTTGAAAAGGCAGTCGTTTAGATAAGGAAATATGATAATACTTTGTTTCCTCAGGTAGGCTGTGACAATGCCAGCACCTTTGAGAAGGCCCTCAGGGCCATAAAGAGTCTAAACGGAATCACTTTGTATTGGTAGTATTGAGAATCTGCAGCAAAACGAAGAAAATGCCTGTGAGCAAGATGGAAGGCAATGTGAAAAGTATGCATCTTGCAAGTCAAGGGACAAGAATCAGTCATCCTTGTCCAATGTTAGTAATCATTACCATCTTGAATTTTTGTTTCTGTATGAATTTATTGAGTGCTCACAGCTCCAGGATGGGCCTCCAACCCCCCGATCTTTTCTGTCAAGAAGTAATGGGAGTAGAATTCCTTGCTTCTAAACTGTGTGGAGACTGGTTCAATTGCCCCAATGTGTAAGAAGTGCTCTACTTCTTTTTGAAGGAGGATCTCGTTAGAGTGGTCCCTAAAAAGGGACGGAGAAGGAGAGCAGAGAGGGGGTAGGGACACAAAGGGAATAAGGTAGCCTTTTTCAATTATCTGCAGGACCCATTTATCAGAGATTATATGTTGCCATTCGTTGAAGAAAGGCAACAATCAGTGATGGAAGAGATTTGCTTCCGTTGATGGCGTTGGAATAGAGGCTCGCCAGACCCTCGACCTGATGATCAAATTTGCTTGTTGGACTGCTGTGACTCTTGAGAATTGGTAGAGGAAGGGTGACGTCATTGGTTTCTGCCTCTGTTCTGCTGTTGCTGGTCTTGTCTATTGTAGTGTTGTGTATATGGAGGGTATCAAGGTCTCAGACAGGGCTGATACCTATACTGCCTTCTTCTAGGTGCTTGGTTGTGGATCCCCAGAGATCGCAGTGTTACTCTGGAGTCTAGTGGAGAATTTTGTTGGTGTTAGCTGCAAGCAGGTTCTGACCATCGAAGGGAAGGTCTTCCACTGTAGATTGAATCTTCCTAGGGAATGGAGTGGAACTAAACCACAATGCCCTTCTTATTACTACCAATGTTGCAGTACAATGTGCAGCTGTGTCCACAGCTTCTAAGGCAGCCTGTAATGCTGTTCTTGAAATCATGTGACCTTTGGATATCTCTGCTATGTATTGTTGCCTCTTAGCCTCAGGAATGTCTGCAACAAAGTCATTCAGTTTGGTGTAATTTCTGTAATTGTATTTGCTCAATAAAGCTGCACAATTCGAAATTGTAAAGTAGAAGATGTATATATTTTGTGCCCGAACATGTCGAGCCTTTTGCTATTGCGGTCCAATGGAGTAGACCAGTATTGTTGCTGCTTGGATTTTTGTTGTGCAGCCTCTACCATGAGAGAAGTAGGTGCTGGATGAGAAAAAAGGAATTCTGAACCATTGAGTGGGACATAATATTTCTTATCAGTTCTCTTCACCATAGAAGAGATTGACGCCAGAGTTTGCCACAGCGACCTTGTTGGTTCCATTATTGCTGGATTAATTGGCAATGCTATCTTTGATGGTGTTACTGAGTGCAGTATGTTCTGTTAAGTCATGTTGAGTTTCCACAACCTCCTGGAGAAGAATGTTTAATTCCACAGCTACACATTTAAAAAGGTCTTGAAAATGTGCAGCATCATCTGAAATCATTGAAGCTGGAGCCAGAGACCCTCCCTCTACTGGAGAGGGGGCCTTTGGGTCAGGAGAAGTCACAGCCTCCTGTGAGAGTGGTTCCCCGTCCTGTATTTTTGGCACTGTGAGTGTCCATCCAAAAGCGAAATATGTTCCTTACATGAGGTTCAGCGTTTAAAGTCAGGTGATCCAGACATGCCCATGTAAGCAGTCAGAGACTGCAGGGAGGGATTAACTGGGAGAAAAGAAGAAAGCCCCTTATACTAATTAAGATTTCTTTCTTTCCTTTCTTCCCGCTTTTTTTCTTTTTTTTTAACTAACGAAGTAATTAACTATTTAAAACTCACTAATTAATTAACTATTATAATGAATTTAACTGGTTTTTAAAAGTATAATAATGTGGACTCGAAGAAGCTAGGGAGCACTGCTGAGTCCATCTGTAGCTGGAGGCGGTAGAGAAGGAACTGAGGAGTGGGGGGGGAGGCCTTGCGCATGTGCGGTGCCTGCAGCCTAACAGTGCGCGACTGCTGGCGTGCGCCTGCACAGCCCCAGGGTCATTGCTATGAAATCTCCCCTCTGAGGCTTGGCGGTGGTGCACCCATGGGGACATCTGTCTCAAAGAGCCTCAATAACACATTGCACCAGTCTCCTGGCTATGAAGTTATTTTATAACTAAAGCAAAGAGAGTTCTTTTTAGGATGGCTGTTATTGTCCTTCTTTACCATAGATTGTGTCCTGTTTATAATATTCATGTGTGTTCTCTATTTAATTTTTTAGTGTATTTGTTTTTATATTAAAATTCCATATGAGTTTAATTATAAAACATAATATATCATACTGAAGGGTATACCCATCTGTCTATGTTTATATCTATATATTTGAGAGAGTTTGTGTATTTGTCTGTCCGTCCTTCCATTTGTGCATCTGTTTGTTCACGAATTCCTCCTACATGGTAAGAACTAGGACCACCAAATTTGGTATGCAGCTTCCTCTTATCATAACTTAAAGCAAAGTAAGGGTTTGGCTGTGCCATGACAATAAGTTTTGCCTGGAATATGATTGTTTCTCATAAAACACAAAGGGAGGGATCTGCTAGCAGGCATAATTATACTGCAGAATGACCAGAGGGATGGGCACACCAATAAGGAAGTGGCCGGCTGGCAATGGGGCTCTGGCCGTTGCCAGCCACCATACACAGGTAAAGTTTCCATGCTGGTGAGCCGCTGGCTGGGCAGTGTGTCCCCGCTTGCCCTAGCCAGTTCAGGTGAGCTGCTGACTAGGCAGCGTGGCCCCCACTATTCTGGCCAGCCCAAGGGGTCCATCACTCCAGGGAGCTGCTACCCAAGCAGTACAGCCTCTGCCACTTTGGCCAACCCTGCACCCCGCACTTCCAAGCCTGAGCCCCTCTTCACCCTCCAGCCCTGACTCCTGCACCCCACACCTCCTGAGTCCCTCCTCAGCTGCCAAACCTGAGTCATGCACCACTTTTCCCCCAGCCCTGAGCCCTCAATATAACCAACCCCCTTCAGTGACTCCTGCATCCCCTTACCCTCCTCCCTCCCATCCCTGAGCCCCTCCTTAATGACTCAAGCAACACCGGGTAATTGTGCTAGTATATCTATAGATCTAGATCTGCAGAAAGGCACATCTGTGGTTTCACAACAAATGTGCATTTCTCTGCAGATATATACCATTCAGAGAATGTATATCCAGCTAGGGTTGCCAGGTGTCCGGTTTTGAACCGGATAGTCCAGTATTTGAGCTTTCTGTCCAGGAAACAAATTGAGAAAATATAATAAGAAAATATAAATGTCCAGTATTTTCTAAATAAGATGTTAGGGTATGTCTACACTACCCCGCTAGTTCGAACTAGCGGGGTAATGTATGCATACCGCACTTGCTAATGAAGCCCGGGATTTGAATTTCCCGGGCTTCATTAGCATAAGCGGGGAGCCGCCATTTTTAAATCCCCGCTGCTTCGAACCCCGTGTAGCGCGGCTACACGGGGCTCGAACTAGGTAGTTCGGACTAGGGTGCCTATTCCGAACTACCGTTACTCCTCGTGAAACGAGGTGTACCGGTAGTTCGGAATAGGCACCCTAGTCCGAACTACCTAGTTCGAGCCCCGTGTAGCCGCGCTACACGGGGTTCGAAGCAGCGGGGATTTAAAAATGGCGGCCCCTCGCTTATGCTAATGAAGCCCGGGAAATTCAAATCCCGGGCTTCATTAGCAAGTGCGGTATGCATACATTACCCTCCTAGTTCAAACTAGGAGGGTAGTGTAGACATACCCTAATGTATTTGATGTAAATAAGATGCCCAGTATTTTTGTTGAAACCATCTGGCAATCCTATATCAAGCTTCATCCCATTTCAAAATATATAGCAGTCCCAGGCACAATACAAGTGCTGTGGTGCACAGTGCACTTTAAAGTTCCTCTAGTCTTGATAAAAAGTGTACTAGTGGTGACAGAATATAAACTGAAGGACCAGCGCAAAATGGTTGAAGAACAGAGAATAAAATCCTTAAGAAGCCAACAGAAATGGAGAACAAACATGTAGTTGCCTTTTCCACAAATATGTTTTTCTAGGTCCAAATAGAGCCTTGGTTTGTTTGATTTGTGCTATGATCAACTGAGAACATCTCATTTTTGTCTGGCTCACCTCTTTTTGGATTGTTCACCCTTGAGTTTGCAAAGGTAGACAGACATTTTCCATTAGGTATCTTGTGGAACATGTACATTTTTTGTCCCTGATCCTACACTGATATGTACATGAGTGGATCCTCATGTCAATATAGGGCCTACCTACTTCAATAGAACTATGTTAGGGTGGAAGCTGAAAGCTGTGTGAAAGGTTTTCAGTTGTGAAACCATGATAATGTATCATGCATCCCTATCTTTTTTATCGAAAAAGGCCAATCCTACTGCAACTGAAATGGTTCTGTGTTCTGTACATACTATATAGTTGTCGTGACCAGGAACTCAATTTTGACCTGAACCTACACCAAAATAATGTTGGAGGAGGTTGAAGAATAAAAATAATAACAAATGGTAATACTTTAGGGGCCTGATCCAAAGCTTATAGTTTATATCTATGTCCACACAGCTGGTTATGGAGTTGGGAATTGCAACATACACCAAACTGCAACACTAACTGCTTGAGTTGATGCTGCTAGCACAAACTAAAAAGCACCTATTTTGCACTAATAAAGTCAGTCTCAGATGGGACGACATTAACATGAACCAAGTCTCTTTAGCTTGTACCAGCAGCATTCAGGAGCAGGGGGAAGAGAGGGTAGCTGCAGCATAGCACTTTGTTGCATGGTGCAATTCATACCCCTATTGTTCAACCTGCAGGGCTGTACAGATAAGACCAAATCTGCTGGCATATTTCCATTGATTTCAATGGCATGCGGAT
The DNA here is from genome assembly GCF_052426305.1 of Pelodiscus sinensis. Taxonomy (NCBI): domain Eukaryota; kingdom Metazoa; phylum Chordata; order Testudines; family Trionychidae; genus Pelodiscus; species Pelodiscus sinensis. The sequence goes on from NC_143059.1 coordinate 50,169,593, forward strand.
GAGACCCCATATGCCAATTCTTCTCTTAGGTCTTATCCATAGTTTGCAGCAAGCTGTCAATCTCCCCCACACAAGCCTGCTACAGACTAACTATGTCTATGGATCCTACTGATGTACGTTAACAGTTCACTAATGTGCTTTGATCTAGTCCTCTTTGAAAAAGGACTAGATGAAGGTGCATTATTGAACTGCTAATGCATGTCAGCAGGGTTCAACGTGGACAGTTAGTCTGTGGCAGGTTAGTTTCACACCCTAGCTTGCTGTGAACCAAATGTTTGTCTAGACAAGCTCTCAGTCACATGGGTGTAAATCAGAAATAACTTCATTGAAACCAGTATGAGAGGGAAATCATGCCCTACATTAAGAGAATTTTTTAGACATTAATATTTCAAAGACGTTACAGCAGTTACACTTATGAAAAAATATGGAATAAGCCCTCTGATATTGATCAACTCACTCTATTTACACTGATGTAACTAGAAGCAAAATTTGGCCTAGGATATACAGAGACCTATCATTGGAATGCAGCCCCATTCTGCACTATCCACAACATTTTAAGGGAGGACGGGCAATGGAAAATCAGCTTATCCCTTTGAAATTATAGGGGGAATTCAGGTAGACAAAGTAATTACTGGAGTTGGATTTTAGCCATGAAAGCAGGATTCTAAAAAGTCCTTTTTTCAGCACTTTTACCTACATTATTCTGCAGCAAAGCTTCAATTTTTCAGTTTATGCTCTAATATAGAATATGGAATATTTAAATTCTCAGCTGAATAATAAATAAAAATAAATCTTTATAAATTATCCAGAGGAATATACTGTAACACACTCCAACTTGTTTTGCATTACTGTGTGCACATATTAAATGCTTATATTGGCATCTTAGACTTAGTACATTAAACATTTCCTGCATTTTCTTTATATAGAAATGGAATTCATATTCAGAAATGTAGAAATATTTTCCCATTCATTGACCACATCATAAGGCTGACTCCTATGTTAAGTGAGAAGATGAAATCTTAACCAAACTCCACAGAGATTACATATGATATTGTTTTAACTGTTTGCTGAACTCTTTTCATTAATTATTATTGTTATTTGTGCTTAATTTTGATGAAATTAATATATAATAATGTCTCATTTGGGAACATTAAATTCTGGAATGAGTCTTTAGCAATGCAGTCGTTCATAGGAGAAGGAAAAAATTTGACTCCGAGTTGAAAGGTCTGCAGGTTGTCTACACCTTGAAAATATTTATCCATTGGCAAACTTCCAACTCTGGAACTTACAAAAAATAATTAAGAAGAACATTATATAGAGCCAATAATATTAACAACTTCAGAAACTGTAAGATGATCCTTTTTTTTTCTGAAAAATCCATCACCTTTTTAACTCCTAAAACAGAATTATTGCTGAGATTTTTTTTTTTAAATGAAATATCTGTTGACATTCTTGAAAGCTAGATTTAACTGATTGCTAATGATCAGTTTCTGTCATAATTGTAGCAAGAAACCCCAGCTAAGTTTCTGGTTTGGTAGTACTCCTGGGGAATAAAAAAAAAAGTAGCAAAATATTTCCCCTCATACTTTTGCCAATGATGCAGATTTATACTACCTATTAGACTCCAGAGTTATGTGCAGTCTTTTCCCTTTAAAAAAAATACCATTTTATTAATGGTCTTCTTGACATTTGCTCTCTATGATTAGCCCTCTGTAACCAGTTTAATTATTTTAATATCAAGAATAAACTTAAACCATTATGCTTCAAGGATGTTGATGGTATTTTTGAAGAACTTTCTCTTTTTATTCCCTTTTTTCTTTTCCACCAAAGGCCTAAACTTGCTATATTTTAATACTTTCAAATATGACAGAGACAAGGTAGGTGAGGTAATAACTTTGATTGTACAAGATAATGATTATTGGTGAAAGGAAAATAGGTTTCAAGTTCCTTTGTTAGGTTCTAAAGTTCATTTTTGCGCTATTTTATGCCAAAAGAGGAAGAATAAAACCTAATTAGTCAATGAATTCAATGTCACATTATTTTGAGTATGGAATACTGAAACATGTTTGAAACTAATGCACATGTGTGTACATGGTAGTTATATGACTGAGATAATTTGGCTCCTAACAGCCAAAAATAGATTGGTGGGATGGGGGAAACACTGCCAGATTGAATTCCACATTACATAACCATGATAAAATCATAACCATGTGTTGTGTGCTGAGGCTGATTTTTTTTTTAAATTGTCATTCACATTTGGGAGGAGGGGATTTTGGTTTCTTATTAAAGTCATTTGGGCCTCTAAAAGAACACTGACCCCATGCTGCAGTCCACACATTACTCCCACTAAACAGGTAATAAGTGAATCTAACAATTACCCCCAACCCACACCAAGTCCCATAAAATCAGGGTGTGAAACATAAGGGAGAGAGAATCATATTAATAATTCATTCCAAGCAACCCCCCGGAGCAGTTTTACTATGATATGCTATGCAGAATGCTTCAACATGCTAATTAATATTTTTCAAAGTGTTCCATGAGCCCCTTTTAAAAACACTTTTGCCATCCAGTGAATACTCTGTGTTTTATAAGTAAAAGATTAGCCCTGTTCTCCAAACTAACTACTAAGCTGCCCTCCTCAGCTGAGAGTGAGAAACGGGGAAAGACATTCCATAAATACAGAAACACCCACATTCATCAGACTAGTGATGAGTTAGTTCATTTTAACTAACAGAGAAACAAAGATACTATAAATAACTTAATATTTATACAGCCATAAATCCTTCCTATAAGCAGTAATCATAGCTGCTTTCAAAGAGTGTGATCTTGGATTTGGTGCATATTCTACCATATGCTCACCCAACAATACACCCGTTAACATTAAACTACAGTTAAAGTTACCACTGAAACCAGCAGAGTTAAAATCAGATTCATTCCTAGTGTATCTGTGAACATCAGCAGAAAAATGGATCTCTAACAGTACCTTTGTGTACACTATGAACAAAGGACTGGTTGTTGATTCTACTGAATACACAGCAAGAGACAGAGGGTAACTGAGCCTATCGTAATGGACATTGGGTCTAATTATGCTGGAAGATCACTAAAAAGGATGATCTCGCTGTAAGACTGATGGAATATTTCATGTGCAATGAACTTTGTAAGAACTAACAAGTGATGATTTTTTTGCTTTACACAAAAAAAAGCAAAAATAATCCCTTTCACTTAAGCCTAGCACTAAAAAAATTCAGGAAAAAACATATATATTTTACCCTCCTCAATGTTAGGAAATGTTTTGAAAAAGTTGGGCAAATCACCTTAAAAACAAGGTGCATGCAACTTAAGTCTTGATTTTCAGGGAGAGTAATCTTGTTCATAAAGTTAAGCTTGTGTGTATTTGCTTTCTGGGTTGAAGCCTATGCACTATATCCGCCACAATACTTGGAGTCAATCTGTGATGAATAGTAAATAAGTCGTCTTCCTCCAGCTATGATGCAGTAGTGTTGCTTTTCTGCATCCTTTCGTGCTCCCCATAGAGAATTTCTGCATTAAATCTGCGTTGGCCCCAGTGTATCTCACTTTTGGAGGAATGGTAGAAGTTGTCAAAAAGGGGTATTTTAGCACATCACCAATACAGATTCCAGATTCTATTATGACATTTTTGAAAATGCAGATAAAAGATCTTCCACTATTTAGATAGATTAACTGCTGCTCAACAGTCTCCACAGATGTGCATCAATAGGAAGTGGAGTAGCCGTATTTCTATATACCAATACAAAGTAGCTCTACCAATTCAAATATTAGTAACCACGATCATCGTGTGAATTCTGGAAGATGCTTTGAAGATGCTCTCTAATCCTACATTGGCAGTTCGTAAAAGATGTAATCTCCCTTAGATTTATCTCTTTTTAAACCACTCGTAAAGGAGTCCAGCTTTCTTATACTGGTACTCAGAAATGAACAAAGAATCACCTCTCAGCTTGAAGACACCCAGAAATAGTTGAACATGACTGAGTGCTGCAGCAGGAATATTCAATGAGGAGCCAGAGAGGACAAGGGTCTGTGAACCATTGTGCCATTAACATGCACTATCTGTGAGGGAATTAAGAACGTGACAAGCCCCTGAACCAGAATCAATGTATGCACAAATCAGGTCATTTTCTCAGATTCATATTCATAGAGCTTTGCTTCAGAGCTTAGAAAAACCACTCTCATACTTCTCCCTCCTGCTGCATAGGCTGCCTCCTGCCACACTTCCTGATTCTTATCCTGGCCCCAGAGATCTCTCAGCTTCCAGCTACCCATCCTGCCCCACCATAAAATGCTGGCTCACAGCTTAGTATCTACCAACACTATCCGTGAACTTTTCCTCTAGTTCATCTTCATGGGGGCAGGACTCCTCCCCACAGGATGCAGACATGACATAACTTCACTCAAGATCCCAGTCTTCTGAGAGACAGAAAAAAAGAGGTGGAGACAGAGTAGGTCGCACTATCTAACAAAGAAGACTCCAGGCAAGCTACAGGTTAAAATCTAGCATTTTCAAGTGACAACCATAAACATCAGCACTAAATCACACTCTGGACCACGTCGCGTAACCGATGAGTAGGAGCTTCCAGGTAGCTCCTTCTGCCATGCCACATGAAGCATTATGGAAAGACAATGCACATTCCTGGATATGCTTCAAGCAGGCAAACAGGGTAGATTGTGCTTGCTGGAATCAGGCTTATTTTTCACATATTTTATTATGTGATTTGTTGCCTGAATTTACAGCTGGTGTCTGGTGAAATTTTGTCTTATGACAAATTGATAAAACAGGGATTCGTCACCTTTCTAGATGTGCCATTTACATAATAACAGACCCAGAAACAATATTCTTGCCTCCTGGTGGATTTGGGGATGTGCAACATCAGTGATTTGTTCTCTGCTATGCAGTATTTTGCATTTATGGGGTCAAATAATTGGTTCTTTGTAAAATAGATACTGATGTTACATGTCAGTACTTTGTTTCTGAAATGCAGTCACCTGCTGCTGTTACCCTAATACGACTGGGCCCCAAACTTCTTATGCTAGAGATCAGGACTTTGTGGGTAGTTTGGTATTGTTGAATGATGATTGTCCACTATTGAATATAGTTAGATTGGACTTTCCATTTACTATGATGATCCATTATGGTGCCATTCTTCACACCAAGATCAGTGGCTCGAATATTCTCTCATATTCACTGTTTAACCATAAAGATATCACTGTTTCCTGTGATCTCTGTTGGGTAGGATGATAATCTGTGTACCATCAGGTGAAGTAAGGAAATAAGGAACTAGATTTTGTGTTTCCCAGAAAATACTCTGAACCTTTCATCATTCAGATATGCATAAATATAGCCTAAGATAAGGAGGTAGCTACTGACTGAAAAATGACTATATTGCAGAGAGACTACAGGCCTGGAAAAATCTTACCATAGCCACATCTAAAACAGCCAAACCCACCTGGCAGGCGGAGAAAAAGGAGCTGAAATTGCTTCCATGATTCTCCTGGTGTGCAGTGATTTGCTTACTTTCCAGAAAAGCGCACACATATCTCCCAGACAGGAAGATATAGGCTTTACAATGGCAGGGGGGGGGGAGTAGAAAATTGGATTTCCTCCTCCCCTCTCTTAATTCTGAGTGCATTTAGCATTTGTAGAAGATGCAAGATTGTTAGCAATAAAGGCTCATTTTAAACAGACTTTTGTTATTAACTAAAGGAAACTAACTGCACTCCTGACTTCTGTAAAGATTTGTCTGCTAGAATAAGCCATGAAACAAACATGTAACCTTTTTACCCATAACTGTCCAAATAAGAGCATTCTCTTTAGCTATGGTGTTTATTACCTTCTTGCCATTCAGCAGCTTCTTGGCACTTTTTGGTCAATTTGAATTCACATTCCTAACTGCTCTCCCTTTCCCTTCCAAACAGATTTCTTGATCCTGCAAAGGATTCAGCTTAGACTTGAAGGTGTTCAGCCTCTCTCTGGATCAGGCACAGAGTAACAAAGGCCCAAGAGTAGTTCATATATGGCTCAAATCCACTAAGTGAAGGCCACTAAAATGCCACAGATTAGAGATGCAGAACATGGGGCTCCAAGGACAAGCAAAGACTGAGAGTCAAAAGACTGGCAGTCTCCAATGGTTAGGGATAGCCTGAGAAGTTCAGCTTTCAAGAAGGACTCTAACTTTTGTTTCCCTCCTCCCCCTTCTCTTTAGCTTTTGGCAAGGGGAAAAAAACCAGATTCCACATTTGACACACTAAGGAAACTAGAATTGTTTGAAAGCTTAAGAGTGCCATCTTCTGGATAAGAGGAGCAAGTGAATGAAATGTTCTTAGGTTGACACAGAGATTTTGACAGAATTGTGTTCAAATGCTGTTTGCTGAAGCCAGAGCTTTCAGGACTGGCAACTGATTACAGGTGCCCAACTTGAGACAAGTAGAACTTGATTTTCAGAAGGGATGAACATCCAACATTTCTCACTTAACAGGTATGGTGGGTACTCACCACCATTAAAAAGCGACTCAAGGTAGCTCAAATGGGGGGGGGGGATTCAAGCAGATATTGAGACACTCTAAATCAACAGCCAGTTATTAAAATGGTGGCCATGGTCCCTTGGTTTGTATTCTAAGATAGCTCACCCTATAAAGACGTGTTATTTACTATGTCAGCAAAAATATGAAGTGTGAAGTGTCAGACAAAAAAATTAAAAGATTTTCACAAGCATCTAAGTGACATAGGAGCACAAATCCCTTTGGTTTTCCTTTGCAGCCACATAAATATTTTTTAAACTCTCATCTGCATTAACCAACTTCAAGCATCTTTCACCCATTTCCTAAGATTCTCTGCAGACAGCCTATTTTGACTCCTACTGAGCTGATTTATTCCTCACTTGTAATATTCCTCATTTTCTACTTTTACATTATTTTCATTATTAATAATAATTATTATTACATTTTCTTATTACTGTAACCTTTTCTCTCTTCTTTTTCCATAGAGCACATCTTTGGCCTGGAAATGAATAAGCACAAATCACCTGAAGCTACCTAAACTATTATAGTAAAGCAGAAATAAAGCAAATACCTTCTTTCTTAAACTATCTCCTCTATGCTTCTGGGCAAGATGAATATTTGCCTCTCAAGATTTTGTGGGGGTTTTCTTAAGTTGATTGTAACACAAATGAAGATGGACTGTTTGTTATATTTTTGCTCAATTTAATATTATCTAACATGAGACATTATCTTTTTATTTAAAATATATATATATAAGGCTTCCCATTTCAAAATTGTAAATAGATATTAAACATTATACTGTATATTAAAAACTGACATTTTAAAAAATGTAAAAAGAAGAATCTCTTTTCTATTTCCTTTTCTCCTTTCCCCATCTCCACATTTTTAATTTGTATTATGGAGAGATACAGAAAAGGATCTCCCTTAACCCTTTCCCCTGCTTTGGTTAAGGTGACTGATATTAATCAATGAAAAAAATGAAGTTATGGGGCCAATCCTATTCCCACCCATATTGATGGCTAGAATCCCACTGACTTTAGCAGATCTAGCATAAGTATCTATGTTTTTGTCACCGAGGTTCTGGTCCAAGAACATTGCAATAAAATGGAAAGACTGACATTTACTTCAGGGCTTTTCGGTCAGGCCCCAAGGGAGTATGCTGCCAGCCAAGATTCACTGTTAAACAATTTAGGCCCCAGATTTGACCTATCTTAAAACTGCTATAATCTGGTGAGGAATATCCTGCGGATTCAAATATCTGTTTTTAAGAAAACTCTAGAATTCTTCTACTGGGGAGAAGGGGCAATTTTTGTAGAACCAACACAAAACCCACCAAAATCTGTGGTGCTCCTATTACTGAAAATAAATCCATTGTTAGAGTAGGACTGACATCAATAAAAATGATGGTGCGCAGAAATACATTTTCTACACTATTAACAAGATGTCCTCTCTTTTTTTGTTCTCTTGCTGTGCTTCCTCGTAGGAAAAAATACAATTAAAATATTAAGAGCAATTTTTTTTATAATGCTTTTTTTTTTTAAAATAGAGGCTTACTTGACACTCCACCTTCCTTCTCTCACTCTCTGGCACACGGAGACTGTACGTGCCAGGAGAATTCTGTCTCATCTGAAAGTTTCCCCATTCTGCTCAGAGCTGTGTGAACTTTTCTGAGGACTCGGAAGCTCAGTGGTGCAATTTTCAACATGCTCTTTATCACAAACCTATGATAGGGATACGATAGGGAAATGTCAGAGAGCACACAAGATAAAGCTTTGAGCTTGGAGGGGGACGTATTCTCCAGAGTTTGAATATCAGCTCAACAGCTCACAGTAGCTCTGTTTTCTTATTAGTTCAGGTTAGACATTTGGACTTATACATTATAACAACATTAAGCAAAACAGAAAGTGAGGATATTAGGATAGAAAATTGCATCTAATTTGTTTTAAATTCACAGAAGCCTTAATCTTTTGGGAGGTATTTTTACTTTACATATTTGTTAATGTGAAATGTTCTCATTGCCAAATATGCTTAATATGCAAGTGAAAGCAGAATCTGCTTTCACATCCTCACTCTTCATAAAACAAAACAAAAATTAAATCTGATTTTGAATTATGATTTTTCCCTACCCTTTTAAAAATAACATTAGGGAAGTATTGTGGCAGATGTTGTTAGAATGGGAAATTGAGGTTTCTACCCCTCCATACCCTCCTCTCTTATAAACATGGTATGTTGCTCTGCTTTAAAAAAAACAGATTTTGTTCTGAGTGTTGGAGAAATGGAGAAAAGACTTTGAAAACAGGGCATATATATTTGGAGTGTTAAATCATAATAGCTAATATTGGATATTGGCTGTCAAATTGCATTTTAAAAGCCAACTACACTTTGCAGCCTCCATATTGAATAATTCAAATTATTTGTGAACATTTAGTGATGTTGCAGAAGTGAACAAGTATTTTGAAAACCTGAAATCTGCCCTTTAACTATAGGAAAAGAGATATGCCAATAGTGCTTACTGAAGAAGAAATGCATCTCTTTGTCAAATAAATACATTCTGTTGCTCCCCCACAAGACTAAAAGAATGGTTTAAAGATCATCAGCCTGGATACTTCAAGTAAAAAGTCCAGTATGAAAGCCACTCCAGACATGGTTAAATTAGTCACCTCTCTAGTGGGCCCACATCAAACAGTACACTTAAAGCCTACACAAGTTAAAAGACTGTCCTTGAGGGTTTTATGCACTAAAGCAATAGTAACTACACTAAAATGTCCTAGTGACCCACAACTCAAAAGATGTACCTACAAAACTCTGACCTGAAACACAAAGCTATTTAGGGGATGGAACAAGCCCCGTCTAATATGCATTACTGCCATTACTGCATTTGTCATCAGTCATATGATGGTAATAAAATCTGTAACTGTTTCACTTACACTAGTGGTGCGATTTACCTAGGCTAATAGACAATGCAAATGCTAAAAGGCATATATACATCTTCATTATATAAGCTGGTGCCTGAGTCATTTTCCTCCAGAGACAGTTTTATTCATTTTTATACAATTTGCCTACTGTACAGTGCAGATGGTTTCTATTAAGTAAAATATCTGTTTGCTTCCAAATTTTTAGTTTTCATGATTAAATTACTTTAAAATGATGGTATATTGTGTTATCTTCTTTCATGATATAATTTAGCTCCAATAGCACAAGTATAAACTCTAAAATCCAGTTTCATCCATTCAAAAAATATATATTTTGACCACATGCTGGGAATTTCGTGGGTCTTTTTTATACTCGCTGCAGCATTTCCTTTGCAGCATTTAATTTCCCATAAGCCTTAACTACGTGGATTATTTTCTAAAGATTCATTTTAACAGAGATTTAAACAGAAATCTTAGATTACTATCATGGAAAAAATGCTCTATTATGTCTTTGGTTGTTTAAAACCTGAACCATCATTAACATCATGCACGCCAGCATGCATGTACTGTACTGCAACCCAGGCAATGGAAGAGCAAGTGGCTTGCAGTACAATGATGTGGACTTGGAGAAATACATTTATAACTATGCTGCCACCATGTGGCCATCTCACATATCTACAGTCTCCTATACTTTTGATGCTCCTACACTCAACTGGTATATTAACCATTTTACCCTGGGAAGCCCCTGAGTATGTGAGCTTTGTGGACACTTTTCTGGAAACACAGTTTTCCATGTGAAAAGTGTATAGAGTAGCAAGAATATATTTATTTCTCAAAGTTCTGTGTGCCATGACAGTCCCATTGTGAAATGCGTAGCTTACATTCCAAGGATGACAGCAGCCCCATAGCCTCACACTGCATAGTCCAGTGCACGCGCACATACACACACACACACACCAGAACGGTTTAATTGTAGCAAATATACATTTGCAATGTTTTCTATTAATCTTCCAACAAGAAGGAAAGACTCAAGGATCTCTTTGTTTTCACTCTTTTATCCCCTTTCCAAACCTTTGAAGGTCATGAAAACTGGAAACTCTCTCTTTAGAAGGGAGGGCTGGCTTCTGCTTGCTTCAGTGTCCATCATGAGAGCTGCTTCTTCAGTCAGCCAGAGGAGAAATAATACGTAGCTCTTATACTTCACTTTTCCTCCACAGATCTCAAAGCCTTATGTAGAAGTCAATATTATCTCGGTTTTACAGATGCAGATCTCTGGAGACCTCATTCCAGGCTATATCCACTGTCCATATGGTCTCCCCCAGGCAACCTACTCTCTGGGCTGAGCATACATCCCTTATGGCACATCCAACCCCTCCAAGCAGGACAGCTCAGGACTCCTATTGTATACAAAACCCTCCCTTTTGTTGGAAATACTGCACTCCAAGCCCAGTAGTAAAATATAGTTTCCTATTTAAGTCCTCACCTCACTTGTAGCACCTGCAAGTGGCTCCTTTACTAGTCAGTTAGCACAAAGACCAGGCTTTAATGCCCATGTGGCAGCCCATTGCTCTCCACCTGCGATCATTGAAGCAGTGGTTCTCAACCTTTCCAGACTACTGGACCCCTTTCAGGAGTCTTATTTGTCTTGTTTGTCTCCAAATTTCATTTCATCCCCACAAACTATTCCCTTACAAAAATCAAGCATATTGATTGGAATATAAATACTGTACTTGCAACTCAGTCTGTATTATAGAGTGCCGTATAAACAAGTCATTGTCAGTATGAAATTTCATTTGTACTGACTTTAGTGCTTTTTATGTAAAAACTAGCCAAATATCTAGCTGAATCGATGTACCCCCTGGCAGAGCCGTCACATCCATTGCACGGTTTGGGGCAGATGTCCCCTGACCAGTGTTCACTCTAAGCTATGTAGCAGTAGGGGCCCAGTCCAGCACCCACCAGCAGCAGTGGGAGCTGCAGGAAGTAGAGTTACACAACCCCAGCCTGTTTTACTCCACCACCTCCCAGGTGAGTTACTCTGCTTCACCGTGGCAAAAGGAAGCAGAGTGACCCGAACCGGCCCACTCTTCTCTACTCCCCTGAGTGATGCAGCAGGGAGCCTGGCTTGGGGGAGGACAACAGAGTGGGCTGAGGCCAGGTCACTCCAGTTCTCACTGCCTTGGTGAGTGCGGGGGGAGGGGGCAACCTCTGCTGCAGGCGCCAGGCCTCCTGCTAATTCTCTGGGTCATGTTGCTTGGGGGGAGAGGCTTAGAGGAAGGGGAGTAGTGGGGCGGGGCAGAGGTGGGCAGGATTGGGACAAAGATGGAGCATGGGCAGGAAGAAGCAAGGTATGGGCAATGCCTTTGTCTCCCAGGCCCCGCACGTCCCTAAGGATAGCCCTTCCCACTGGAAGGGCTCTGCCTATCTCCAGAGATATAAGTACCGCTGGATACGAACCACTGATTTAAGATAACCTCTCCAGCTATCATACAAAGTGAATAACCATACTATCCTGTCATACAGCATTGAATAGAGCCCACCTACCAGCTCTAGATCTAACACATTTTCTTGCTATTGGTATTGGAAGATAGAAGCAAATCCTAAACAAGTAACAATCCCAAGAAAACCCAATATATTTATATTGGTTCATACATACACTAGAACAAACATTTTCTATTACAGGCCCAACCAAAAAAAGAGAGGTTTCTAGTTCGTGTGGCTGATCTAACCATTTTGCTAGAATGTGGAAATTGAGATTTGTTGCAACTGAGAAACAGACACACAGCTCTGTTAGAGGCCTCAAGGTGTAAAATAAATATCCATGCTCACTGCAGAGCCTTCCAGTGAGAGTGAACATACAGGCACACAACTGACAAAGCAAAATGCTGTTGCAAATCGATCCAATTGAGATGCTAATTGAAGTAGGAGCCTCAGAGATTCTTAATGACGTACACTAGTAAAGCTAGCAAAGGCACATTTTAACTGCTAACAGAAGCAAAAACAATTATAAGCACCACTTTTGTGGTACTAGAGAGGGTTGAACCCATACAGCATCCCATTCAATTAGCTGATATTCTTGGACACATGAATTGCCACACTGTGTAAGACCCAACACCATGTAGTCCAGCATCCTTTCTCTGACAGTAGCCAACAATAGATGTTTAAAAGGAAGGTGCAAGAACACAACAATACAAGTATGTGGGGAATAAACTGCTTCCGCATTAGCCTAATCCTGGTCTCTAACAGTTAGACATTAACATAAACTCATACAAATAACGTTTAAAATCCTTTCCAAGATTTAATTGGAATAAAAATGATAATATTCCTGTTCTCTGCATAAATGCTCAATCACTTTTTTGACTCTCACAAAATTCTTGGCTTCATTCATCAGGGTAAAAAAATTGACTTATCTGCAGTAAGACTACTTTGGGGCTCTAGACTTTATGACATTTAGTAAACAATTTAAACGAAAAGGATTTTCCAAACTATTTCAAACTTATTAGGACAATTTGAAAGCATGGGACACATCTGTAGTATTAGTTCAACCAATGTTAAAGGAGTTGCATTGACTGCTCTGAAGTTAATCACAGATACAATCTTCTACAGCTATCTAGTAAAGTTAAAGAAGAAAACTAGAGCAATGAATTCAAGCCCATAGTGATAGTTATCTATGGTTGGTTATGCATGGAGTGTGATTGCCAAATGGATCAATATATAAATAAGTGACTGATTTAAACAGAGCTCACATTTTTTTCAGATTTGAATTTGAGCATACACTTACCATGAAATTGAACTGCTTCCTGATGCCCATCATACTACTGCATTTTCAGTGCACACTGGACTTCTGCAAAAAGAAAGAGCTAAATTACATAACAGTAATACTGTATTAAGCCTTTGACCATCTCAGTGTGAACCACGTGTTTCCAGAAGCTGTGCAGATTGCTACTGACATGTAGTTAACAAGGGAAAATTACAGAGTTGTAATTCAGCTTCTCTGAAGATAACCTTCCCACAGGATTCGCACTTATGGGTTTCCATTCCCTAACTCAAGACAGGAAAAACCACCAAGCTTTTGAAGTTTTTTGGTCCCTAAAGGGAGCAGTAGAAATTTGAAGTAGAAAGGTTTCGAAAACTGAGTGCCGAAATGCCTGAACACTAAAGAGCCATGGCAATGCCAAGACAGTCACTATCATGCTGAAAAATAAGGACCAACGCACTAAACACCAGGTACCAAAACAACCAAATTAGGTGTTTCACAAATGCAAAGCACCCAACAAAACCAAAAACATTGTTAACAATCTGCACCTGCCTGGAAGGTAGAGATATGATTTATGTACACAAACTATCCTGTTCAGCTGTTTAAGGAGAAAAGCCAGAGCAATAATCAGAGAGCTACTGCTCCTTTACTCACCATAGACATGAAGGAGATCATTGGAAAGTTCCAAGAACATAAATTAAGTTCAGAGGATGTCACATGACCATTAGCACTCCCTCTGGCCCAGTATTATTGCCCCTTGTGACTGAAAATTTCAAGGACCTAAGGGACTTCTGCCTGTCTGATACTAAGAAGCTGAGACCCAGTAGTATCACTGCCGACTATCTCTTTCAAGAAGTGTTTTGCCTTCTCTGAAATCAGCCTACACCCTGAATGATTACTGAACATTACAATAGCAGTAATAATGTTAATTCACATTCAAAGGCCTAGGGGCACCTTAACAGAATATAATAAAACACAATTATAAAGGGAATAATGGTATTATACCATCCAACAGTAGACAAGAAACAATATAAACCCCTTCATTTCTTCCTTTCACTACACATAAAGTACATAATCAACAGACGCACACACTCAAATTGGGATGGAAATAAGAGTCTTCCCCTGAAAGTGAGTCCTCTTCCAAACAGATTTTAAAGAGTTATTGCATAACTGATAGAAACAGGTAATGACATTTTAGCACTCAGAACACAGACAGTCTGTAAAACCTAAATAAACCTAAACATTGTGCAGACATAAAGCAAAAGATGTCTTGAATTTTAGGATAAGGTTTTGAGAATAAAGAGCAAAATGATCAACAAAATGTTAACAACATGAAACATGGCCTCAAAAAATAGTGGTGAGAACACAAGCATTTTAGACTATGTTATTGCATTGCTATAATTTCATCTGAGATGGTCTAAATGCAAAACTGTCATGTGTGCTTACTAAACCGAAAGAAAATGCCCTGTTGTATTTTATAGATAACATGGTTCATAATGGGGCATGTGATAACCACAGTGAAAACTCATGAGCTAATCCTGAAAAATGTTGTTCCACGAACTCCCTCATACTATGGCATTACATAATTGTGAAACCTTTTGGGAATGATCCATAAACTAGATATAATGGAACTGCAGTATTTCCTTGGCAGAAGAGACAAAGAATACACAACATATCTTTTTTATAAAAACATAGTTTCCAGAGATTTTCAGCAGAATGTACACAGTTTAAAATGTTCCATACAAAGGTGCTTATGGCCACCAACACCAAAATACCTTTGGAAATGGATAAGGTACTGAACAGAATTATTATCCTGTCGCTCCATACTGAACTACTCCTCCATAAGAGAGTCCTTATCCACTTGCTTAAGTGCTTTGCTGGATCAGGGCCTTAGAATTCAAGGACAGCCTTGGTGTTAAGGCACTGGACTGAGACTAAGCATTCAATTCCCAGCTTGGTCACAAACTTGTTTTCTGACCTTGAGCAGGTCACCTAATCACCATATGCCTCAGTTGTCAATCTGTAAAATGGTATTACAGTAAAACTCCAATTGTCCGGCATCCAGTTGTCTGGCACTCCCGATAGTCTGGCACCAACTGGAACCCAGAAGTGCTCCGACAGCTGTTTCAAGAAGCTGTTAGTCAATTACAGTACCGCAAGGTGGATCCACAGGTGACGGGCTCGCAATTTATCTTTCCTCTATTGCCTGCGGCGGGGGCGGGAATGGGTGGATCTGCAGCTCACTCGCTTGCTCTTTTGATCCTGGACTATCGGGAGTCTACTGGTAAAAGCAGCAGGGACAGGGAGGGGAGAAGATCTCTTGTCAATTTCAGCAGCAGCCTGTCACCAGCGGATCCACCCGTTCCCTGCCGACCGCCGACCCCCTCCCCCCTCCCCCCCGCCAGAGGCAGGAGAGGAAAGATAAATTGCGAGCCAGTCACTTTTGGATCCATCCGGCGGTACTGTAATTGACTAACAACTTCTTGAAGCAGCTGCCTGCCTCTTGCCCCCTCTGCTGCCGCTGCTTGCAGGCTTTGCCTCCCTGCAAAACGGCGCTGGGTTCGCCCCTCGCCACGCCGTTCCTCACTGAGCCTCCGCCCCCACCCCCGCTGGACACAGTGTGGGTCCTAGCAGACCCATCACAGCCCCCCGCCAGAGTACCTCCCGATAATCTGGCATATTTGATAATCCGGCACCACCTGGGTCTCAAAGGTGCCAGATTATCGGAAATCTACTGTATATTACAACAGTTTTCCGCTTTCTCTTTTTAAACTTTAAGTTCTAGAAGGGCAGGGACTGTGTCATAATATGTTTGGTGCAGTGACATGTATAATAGGACCACTAAGCTCTACTATCATAAAAATAATCAATATTAGTAATTATTCATGAGCTATGGTCAGTGACACAAATTCTGCTGTCTCATACAATGGGATAAATGTCATGGTGCTATGTTAACTTAGTTGAAGTTACCCAGATTTACATTTTCTGTAATCAAAACCTGCTTTTTTAGCTTTAGCCAGATTCTCATTCTGGACAGAATATTTTCTGTATCTTGCATAGTAGCAGGCATTAAACACAACAATGGATTAACACACTTAACAGGAAAGAACTTGCCTTATTTGCTGAGTATCTAAGGTTCTAACAAAAAAAATGGCTCCACGCTGGCCCTAGGCCAATTGAGAATAGAAAGATTTATGAAAACTCTCAAGAAAATGTTTTAAACAGCTGTAATAGAAAGGAAATCCATGAAACATCTGAATCACAGAATTATTATCCTGCCACTCCATACAGTATTACCAGAATCCCTCCAGCAACTACATTATTTAATAGACCATTTAATAGACTATTACAAATCCAGTTGTCTTCATTACAGCAAACAGGCAAATGCACAGATAATGGAGCTATTCTGTGAGTAGAACAACTGTTTGGAACAAAAAGGTGAAATGACACCCTGATAAACAGAAACTGGCAATAGTGAGACTGCATAACATTGGCCTAGAAGGTACAATTAAACAACATTTCAGACACAAAACAGCTTAATTCTTATATTTCTTAGAGAACAAACAAAACCAAACAAATTAATAAATGCAAGGAATTTTAAAAACCACGTGGCACTAATTACTCCAAATATAGCACATTTTTACATGCTTGCCCAGTTGTTGAATATTTTTTAGGATGAGAAAAGACTGGTTATTTCTGCAGAAGAACCCTAACATCTGTAAATAATTAAGATTGAGATTAGGCTCAGTATTTCCCATACTACTTACAGAATATGTTGACTTAAATATTTGTAGGGACATGACTAATTTCCAAATGCACTGAGCAATGAGCAAGGATCCAATCCAGTAAGATACCAAATGTTTACACGTTCTAAGCACCTGGGAAAAGCAGGTACTGAGGAGCTTGCAGGAGGTGCTTAGAGCCTTATGGAATCAGGCCTCAAGATTGTTAAGCAATTGCTTCTGGAACAGACTGAGTTTATATAGCTATCATACCACCTCAATCTTCCATCCTGTTCAGCTGTCACTAGCTAAGCAGTGCTGTGCTAGAGCAGTATTTGTATGGAGATTTCAGAATAAAACCAATGCTAAGTGGGGTAACCCAGTAGATGACACTTCCCTCTGAGGTAGTGAAGAAATGCTAGACAGTTATTTAATAACCTGCCTTGGGAAAAGGGCAGCATATAGATACTCCATGAGGAGGCAAGAAACCCCATTCCTCTGAGGATAGTCTATACGTAGTAAAATACTCACAGCTGGTCTGGGTCAGATGACTCAAGTCCAAATATCTACACTGCAATTTTATACCCCTGCAGTCCAAACCTGACCAAAGTTACATGGGGCAGCTGGAGATATATACATTGCAACAAAACATACCCTAAGGGCATGTCTACATTTTGAGCTTCAGGTGCAATTTCCAGCTCAAGTAAATGTACATGGGCTAGTAGCCACAATACTGGCAAGTGGCAGTCTTGTCTCTCCACTGGAGGCAGTCCCAAGCAGGATTGTACTTGGAGTCTCTGCTACTGCTACCTTTCTATTTTTAGCTGGCTAATTCAGTCAAAGCTAGCACATGCATATATCTACCCTATCTAGATCATATACCTATCGTTCAAAGTTTATATTTCATTAAAAATTGGAGCCTCCTTCAGCAAAATTTGGGAAACATACAAACTGTTGCATATTTTCACAGCAAAATTTCATAGTTTTCAAACATACTTTTTAAACGCTTTTCTCAATAACTAAAGTTTGATTTAATTGGGATTACTCAATGTGATTTAAAGTCACACCAGCCCTCAGCCTCAGTGCTGTAGTAAATCAGGGCCCAGGAGTTCAACTATAGAGTCTCAAAAAATTATAAATGTCTCTGAAATAGCCAAAATAGCTTTTCAATAGATAATACCATCACAACTTTAAAACCAGATATCTCGGGTCTTTCCACATCTAAAAATGAGTACTGGACCCAGTTAGGAAGATGGGAATCTTCCCTTCACAGTGATATAAATCTCCTATTCCAAGCCCTGAAGCACTTTGGAGTTTAAGTTCAAGACTAGCTTAGGTCTGAGTCTAGCCCCCCTCAGGGAGCATGCAGGTAGGAATTACAGAGTTGGGAGAAACATGAGGGCTGTGTCTACACTGGCCAGTTTTTCCAGAAAATCAGCAGCTTTTCCGGAAAAACTTGCCAGCTGTCTACACTGGCCGCTTGAATTTCCGCAAAAGCACTGACTTTCTACTGTAAGAAATCAGTGCTTCTTACGGAAATACTATTCTGCTCCCGTTCAGGCAAAAGTCCCTTTTACACAAAGCTTTTGCGCAAAAGGGCCAGTGTAGACAGCTCAGATTTGTTTTCCGCAAAAAAGCCCCGATCGCGAAAATGGCAATCGGGGCTTTTTTGCGGAAAAGCGTGACTAGATTGGCATGGACGCTTTTCCGCAAAAAGTGCTTTTGCGGAAAAGCGTCCGTGCCAATCTAGATGCTCTGTTCCGAAAATGCTTTTAACGGAAAACTTTTCCGTTAAAAGCATTTCCGGAAAATCATGCCAATCTAGACGCAACGGAGGATTTTTTTAAAATGTCAGTTGCTTGAAACAACTCACAGGGTTGTAACATTAGAACAAGATCAGGGAAGTCAATGATCCTAGTTTTCCTCTCACTTATGCTAGTGTAAATTAGACTTTTAGTAATTCCAATTACTTCAATGGGACTACATGTGATAGTAGCAGTAAGTGCTATACTCAACAGTAAGTATTTGCTGGCCTGGATCTAAAGTAAACAATTTACACATTTTGATTCCCCATGCACTTCAGGTCAATAAGAACATCATAAAATACTTGAACTTCAGCTCAGCCCATGTGCAAACAATTGACGAGACAATTAACCTTTTAGTTACATGCTACTCTATAGTATCATGCAAAAATAATCTACTGTGATCATACTTACTGAGTAACATATCCAACATTTTTCATTTCTGAAGATAAGTAAGCTACTTAGAGAAAGAGTTAATTACATGCTTCTATAGCTGACATATTCTGTGGTATGAAACAAACAGGATTCTATCATTCATATTAAATATGCTAATATAATCTGAACACAAATTGGGATCACTAGGAAAAATAAATTCATATATGAAAATTTTAACAGAGCCATCATTAATACAGATCAGAATGTCTAATGTAAAGTGCATGCTTGCAGTGGCCTTAAATGCAAGAAAAAAGTATATCTTCGTAAATTAGTTCTCAGGAGACTAAAGTTGAGAATGGAATAAAAGAGTATCTTCATTTTCAGCAAACATCAGTTCCTTTTCATGGTAATATTAAACAATCCTGTCAGTGAAAAATTTCTCAGGGAGTATTCCATAACAAAAGTACATTTTTCTTTGGATTTTTTTATTATGCCAATTAATTAATAGTTTAGCAACATTTCACCCATTTAACTATGATCATTTCCAGAGCACCAAGATAACATATTTGTCCATGGCAAAGTTCAAGGAAATTGTTCCAATCACTTCTTATTGTCACCTGGTAGAGAGTCATTTTTTTAAATATAACTTTTTAAAACGTTCATTTTATTGTTAGCAGATACTGTAGTAATACAATCCAGTCTGTACAACACAAAAATTTTAAAATCACAAAAATAAAGTTTCACAGTCAGCAGTAATTGCACATTGCTATTTAAGTAATGGTACTAATAAAACATTATAATTATGTTTACCTTTTATCTTAATTTTGTTGCATAAAATCAAAAATCACATTTTTACATTCTGTGAGTTTCTGCAATGTTAACCATTTCCCAGTTCAGACATTTATCTTTCCTGTGAATTTTTTTGTGAAATAATCTGTTTCACATTGAGCCATGTAAAAATTGACTGTTCACATATTCAGTGTGCAAATTTATTTTCTGCCAGATTATATTTCAAAACTTAAAATTTTAAAAATGAGGTCTGTTTTCACTGAAAAAAATGGCAAAGAGACTATATCTCAGTGCACAGTAGATCTGCAGGCTCATGCTACAAAACCAGCATTGCCTGTAGATTTTGAATACTTCCAGGTATTGGGGTTTGAAGTCATCATCCTGCAACTCAAAGTATGCATAATCACCAACAGACAGAAGTGAACCTGTAACCTCTGGAGCTTAGTGCATGGGCCTTTACAGCTTGAGCTACAAATCCAGCTGGCTTTTAGTTAAGGCTGTTGAGCTCACTCATTCTTATCTCTTGATGTACCTGGTCTAAGCATCATTACATGGGACAGCGAATCACACCTATTAGGTGTATGAGTTACACATGCAAGCATTCTGTTGACTTCAGTGAACTACTCATACTTAAAAATTTGTGTGTAAATATTGGCAAGATATTGTAGAGACCAATGTAAAGATAAGTGGCATTTGTATATGTGGATCCAGGGTTGGGTGTTAAACGCCACTAACCATTCAGGTATATTCACATCGGGGAATTTGAAAAGAACCTAATGCTATTTGTATGGGAGAGTACAACATAGCTTTGCTATCTCAGCAGTATTAGTGCTATCTTAATGCAAAAAATTGAGGTTTGGGTTTTTTTCTACACAGAATGAGTATTAACAGGGGTAAATGCCATTTCTTAGCAGAACAATAGTTTAACTTGCAATTGTAAATTATCAACAAGCCACTATGGGGGAAAGAAAACTTTCATAATTGGTTTCCTGATTTCCTCTCTTGGTCGTACGCTATGCAGGCTGATATTACATACAGAGCTTCACTAGCACTTGATCTGTTTTACAACTTGGGGTGTGTCTAGACTACAGGGATTTTTCGAAACAAGTGGCCTTTCTTCGAAAAAACTTCCCCTGTATCTAGACTGCTGCCGTGTTCTTTCAAAAGTAAATCGAAAGAACGTGGCAGTTTTTTTGACCATGGAAAACCTCATTTTCTGAGGAATGACACTTTTTTTCGAAAGTGCTGTTTCGAAAAAAGGTGCTATGTAATGCAAACTGTGCTTTTTCAAAAGAGGGCTCCAGACTGCCTGGGTACTCTCTTTCGAAAAAGCAGCTCACTTTTTCGAAAGTACTGGCTGTAGTCTAGATGCTCTCTTTTGAAAAAGGCTTGTAGTCTAGACGTACCCTTAAATATTTAGGGAAAAAAAGGTGTTAAAACAACCCACACAACCATATGACAATTTATCTTCAACTTGTAGCTCTAATAGATTTTCCTTGTAATAGATTGCCTCAGTCCGACGCATTTCTCCTTACGTTCTCACAAATCAAATTCACGTAAGGAGTGAGTCAGGCCCTCTAGCCGCTGATGCTGTTTCCCAAACAGGCAACAGGAAACCTAATCAATCGTTCTACATTTCCATGGCTCCCAGAGCTTTACCTCCTAACCTAAAGGGTCATTGACTCTCAACACATTTCAGTTTATACAATACCCCAAACATGAGTTTTGGCAGGTTTAAGAGTCCCAATGAAATTTTCCACATAGCTGTAGATTAGAAATTCTCTCGGAGATCCTTTATAATGATGAATTGGTATGGATTAGAGGAGACTATGTTTTGTTTAATAGTATAGCACATACTGTAAAGATGGGCCTATAAATTCACTCAGGGCTCCTGGCAGGGGAGGCAAAGGGGGCAACTGCTCTGGAGACCAGTGCTTTAGAAGGGCCTGGGACTTTGACGGCAGTAGTCAGAGCCCTGGGCCTTTTGCTAGGCCATGTCAAGGGCTAGCTGGAGGAGGCTTTCCCCTGAACCCCATGCCTTCCACTGAGGCCCTGCCTTTTCTAAGGGCCCAGATCTGGAAGCTCTCTCCCACCTTGCCCAGAGACCCAGAAATTTTGTGGGCAATCCTGAATTCAGTTATCGAGTGACAGTGACATTACTGCAATCATTCCCACCAACAACAGGAGGGAGAGGTCTGAAGCCAAAGAATTGGTTCATAAGAAGTCTCACTTCTTCCTACAGTGCCTCATTTTCTGATTTTTCTAAGGAACAACCATCCTGATAGAAAGCTTTAAACCTGAGACCCAGATCTAGTGTAATTCCTATATTTAGGTTTCAAGTATCACTTTTTTCTTTCGTCTGTGATTGTATGTTTTGAAGTAGAGTTATTAAAAAACACAACAATGATTAATGTCACAGGGCATTTTTGAAATTTTTCACTTGTTTTATGAAATTCTAAAACCCATCAACAATTCCTTGAAATCCTTCAACCACCAAAAAAATTTAACGAGCTCTACTGTAGCATGCCAAAACTGGAAAATTTAAAATGAAAACTTTCACTTTTTTAGAGAAAGAAAGAGGGAAGGAATGTGAGCTGAAAAATCCTGTACTACTAACTTGGGCACTTCAGGAACTTATACTCAACATGAGGACTGGAGGAAATGGGACAAGAGAGAATTAAGAGAGTAAGGAATTACATTTGTGAGCAAAATTTCTCAGCACCCAGCAACATCCTACTGAACCGAGCAAGTCAGTTCTGAAGCTGGCACGACAGTATGTATCCAAGGTGAAGACACTGGCTAACAAAGCATAAACAACACTTAGCATTTAAACAGAATATTTTAAGTTAGCAATTTGAAGGGAGATTCCCTGAGATTACAATTTGGGATTTAGGGTACATCTTCACTACACAGCTTTTAGTGACAATGCTGTATCAAAACAGCTGTGTTGCTAAAAGTCAGGCAGTGTAATCTGTTTGTTGGCACTTTTGCCCACAAAAAACTTCCACCCCTACAGGTGGTGTTTGCTTTGTCCACAGATGAGCACTCCTGCAGACAAAGCACGCACACAGTAGTAGCTTTTGTCATTCTGAGGGAAAGGGAGTTTAAGCATTTGTGAATGACAAAATCTATGTCGCTCAATTGCCAGTAAAGACAAAGTGTTAATTTTCAACTGGTTGTATAATATTCCTCTCTTCAACTAACACAATAAGATACACTTTATTTTTTAAAAAGCTCTCATCTTCCCCTCATAGCTAAATTTTTTTTACATGGTCTGTCAAATAAACTTAAGCCTTTGGCATTTATTTATCCCAGCTGTAATCCAAAAAGTGCTACCTTGTTTCTTTAACATCTGGGAGTCATCTCTTCTTTAGGAATGACTCACTGATCTACAGAAAATTCATGCTGAGGTGCAGATGTGCAGTGTCTCACTGCTTAATGGGATGTAAAGGTAACAAATAAAAAGGTATGTGTTAACAATTAAGGGGGTACACAGTTCAAAAGATGGAGGATTTACATTGTGAATGGATGAAAATCCAGGAAAATTGTACAATCAGGAACAAACAAGCCTAACTTTCTCACTTATGCATGCATGTTAGGTTTGGCCCAACTTGCCTGGTTCAGGATAAGGGACTTCAATAGGAATGAGAACAGGCTAAGATTTGAAAAACCTACTTAATACATATGAAATTAAAGTTATTGTCACATCTCTAGATGAGGTAGCTGTCTATAATTAAAAATTAAATATTAGGGTATGCAAGAAAACATTAACTGAGGAATCCATTTCTGTTCATGATAAAAGAAACCTTTTTTAAAAATGTTTAGTTAACATCACTTTGACTTTACAGAAAACATGTATCTTTACAGCAAACACTCCAGCTGCATCTAGATTGGCATAATTTTCCGGAAATGCTTTTAACGGAAAAGTTTTCCATTAAAAGCATTTGCGGAAAAGAGCGTCTAAACTGGCAAAGACGCTTTTTCGCAAAAGCACTTTTTGCGGAAAAGCGTCCGTGCCAATCTAGATGCGCTTTTCCGCAAAAAAGTCCCCATCACCATTTTCGCGATCGGGATTTTTTGCGGAAAACGAATCTGAGCTGTCTACACTGGCCCTTTTGCACAAAACCTTTGCGCAAAAGGGACTTTTGCCTGAACGGGAACAGCATAGTATTTCCGCAAGAAGCACTGATTTCTTACAGTAGGAAGTCAGTGCTTTTGCGGAAATTCAAGCAGCCAGTGTAGACAGCTGGCAAGTTTTTCCAGAAAAGCGGCTGATTTTCCGGAAAAACTGGCCAGTCTAGACACAGCCTCCAAGAAAAGCCGTTTTAAATTTGTATTAGTAATTCATTACTTTCTTAGGGTATGTCTACACTACCACCCTAGTTCGAACTAGGGTGGTTAATGTAGGCAACTGGAGTTGCAAATGAAACCCGGGATTTGAATTTCCCGGGCTTCATTTGCATATTGCCGGGCGCCGCCATTTTTAAATGTCCGCTAGTTCGGACTCCGTGCCCGCGGCTACACGCGGCATGAACTAGGTAGTTCGGATTAGGCTTCCTATTCCGAGCTACCGGTACACCTCGTTCCACGAGGAGTACCGGTAGTTCGGAATAGGAAGACTAATCCGAACTACCTAGTTCGTGCCGCGTGTAGCCGCGGGCACGGAGTCTGAACTAGCGGACATTTAAAAATGGCAATATGCAATATGCAAATGAAGCCCGGGAAATTCAAATCCCGGGCTTCATTTGCAACTCCGGTTGCCTACATTAACCACCCTAGTTCGAACTAGGGTGGTAGTGTAGACATACCCTTAGTGTGAAAAATCCTGAAGTAGCACAACTACTTTAGAATTATCATTAATAATTATACTGAATTTCTGAATTCATTTGTGGGAAAGGTATGACTTTGAGACAGGACTCTTTGTAAACCTCCTGAGTGTTTGCATGAAGTTTAATTCATTTTTTATCTCCTTTAGTTTTCAAATGTGGTATGAAACAGTTCTCTGTTTCTACAAGGTGTGAGTATTCAAGTGCTACACATTGTACTTGCCCAGATCTGTTAAATTAATGGATTGGATATATATTATCATCTAGTATATTCAATGTCATGTAATTACCAGTGAGGTCTTTCAGTCACTATTAATTAATAAAATGTATTGAATGCTGATGGGGTGCTTGGCACTATATAGATGGACTATGTAACTTTACAGCAGCTCTTAGTTCTATAGCAGCCCATCATCTTTTTGGCAAGGAAAGGCCACATGCAGAGCTACACAGTGGAAGTGGGTGGGGGAGCAAAGAGTAGCTAGAGGTAGAGAGGAACAATGTGAGGAACTATGATGAAGATGAGTAAAATCTTGGTCCTAACGTTAGGACCGTGGTCACCAACCCGTCAATCGCGATCAACTGGTCAATAGAGAGGGCTTGAACACTCAGTCATGAGGTGCTCGGGACCCCACATTTTCCCTCATCCCCAAGAAGCCCCACTAACTACCTCCAGTGACAATGGAGGTAGTGCCAGCTTCCTGCGGAGTGAAAGGAAGTCCAGCAGCTACGTACCACTTCTGGGATTTCAGGAAGTGTGCTGACTGCTCCCCCACCACCAAACAGTCGGCGCAGTACCACAACCCAGGTCTGTGGAGTGCTGGGGACTTCCTGCGTGGGGGGAGGAGTCCCCAGAGGAGGCATGCACACTGGGGCTTTCCTCCTCTGAGGGGGGGAGGGTGTAAGAGTCACAGGAGGAGGTGCACGCCAGTGCTTTCCTCCTCTGCAGGGGGGAGAGGGTAGGAGTCCAGGGAGGAGGTGTGTGCCAGGGACTCCCTGTCCCCTGTCCCCACTAGCACCCTGTCCCCACCCCAGCACCCTGTCCCCTGCCCCAGCACAAACTAGCACCCTTCCCCAGTACCATGTCCCCTGCTCCCACCAGCACAGTTGGGGCCACATTAGTAAGGCTTGGGCAGGGAGGTTGGAGGAGAGGTTTTTTTGCATCTCACTTGTGTGGCCCCAACTGACTTTTCTGTGGGTCAGTGACCCCTGACTCAAAACAGGTTCCCTGACTTTCTCATAAATAAAAACAATGCTGAAACTTTTTGTGTTTGACATAATATTTTATATAAAAACGAAGCCTGGCCAACAAACCCACAATTGGGGCCAAGCCCCCATCTGGTCACAGCATCATAACACTCCTGCACCACTACCCCCCAGACCCTAGATCTGAGCCTATCATACTCTAGAACCCCTAGTCCTGAGCCTCTCACATCCCCAAACTCCTGTACCCCCACATCCTCAGTCTTCTGCCACAATACTTCTGCACCATCCACACACCGCAAATCTGTGTCCTGAGCCCATCATACTCCCAACCTCTCTTCCCTGAGTCCCTCATATACCCCAACCTAAACTTCTGCACCCTCACATCCACAAGCCTGTGGCTTGCTCAGTACCCCAACTCTCCAGATGACTCCAATGCTCCCCAGCCTGGAGCCCCCTCCTCAAGCCAGCATCCACTTCTCCACCTCCTCCTGCATCCAAATTCCCTCCCAGAGCTTGCACCTCTCACCCCTTCCCACACCCAAATCTCTCATTCCCTCCCCAGAGTGCAGACATACTGTCTCACTTCAGTGAGGGTATGGGTAGACTGCAGGAGCTTTTCTGGAATTCCAGAGATATAGCAGAGGGGTGCATTATTCTTCAGCTTTTTTTAATGGAAGAGCAAACATGCTCTTTCAGTAACCTCTGTATTCCTTGTTCCATGAGGAATAAGGGGGCTTCCGAAAGAAGTGTTTTTTTCTAACATTTGGTCCAGTCTAGACAGGCCAAATGTTGAGAAAACTTCTTCCTACAGAAGAAGAATTTAAAAAAGCAGTATTATAACCGTACCCTGAGAGTGTATAATGGCTGAGGATAGCAAGTGATGGAGAGGAGGAGAACAGAGAGGCGGGGCTTCAGGGAAGGAGTGGAGTCTTGGGGGAAGGATGGGGCGGTAGATCTTGGCTTATTCTGACATTTAAAAAGTGATCTTGGGCGTAAAAAGGTTGGACACCACTGCACTAGGATCTCATATACTTTGCCCTGTGAGATGAGAGATCTCTGGGCAGATAAACAGCAGGATGGTTGGTTAATGAGATTAGTATCTAGAAATTTAATTAGTCTTTTTTCTTTTTAAAAAAGATTGTTACTTCTTTTACAAGAATATTTAAACAAACAAGGTTGCTAAAGTGATTTTAATCTGAAAATGTGGTCCTAGGGCCCTGTCCTAATCTTTTGTTTCATCAACTGATGACACTATTTCCCTGGGGTGGTACATATCCAGTAAATGTTTCAAGAGCAGATCATTAGCAATGTTTTGTATATTTTATTTTCTCATTCTCACTCTATACTGAGTTGTCATTTTTAATTCATTGCCCACTGGAATTTTAGAAAGGAAAACAATCACAATCCTTTAAAAAATTATGAGTGTGGGTTGGGGCTGGTTTTACTACATGTACGGTATACTGCAGGTGAAGTTCTCTGATTCATATATAAATATATGTGGAATAAGATAACATGACCTGAACGGCACTGAGAACCACCCTGTTGTTATGGAGATAAGGAGCGTGTTCCTTCTGTCACAGCAGGTATATTATGCAGACTCCTTCAAAAAAAGTTCTGTTTTCTCTATTGGTATTATAGGCCCATTTTTTAATTTATTTATATTTTAAGTGCAACTCTGTTAATATTTTGACTGGTGCTGTGTGAGTAAAGAATTTGAGCTACGCAATTTGGAAGTTTTGCTGGCTCAAACGACAAAATTAACTTTAATCCTGATTTATAGAAAAAAAATACCCACGAAACCTTTAATCTTCTTACTTAAAGGCAGGAAAAGCACATAAAGATAAGTATATATATAGCAGAATCATCAAACCATTTAGCCTAACTCATTTCTATATTAGATCTCCACACTATGATTACACAAAACTAAAATGTTTAAACATGTTTCTTTTGTGTTGACACAAGAATGATTCTAGCAAAAAATAATCCTACTTTGAACCACAATAGCTGATTTTTTTAAATTTTGTTTTAGTTCAGTATATCCTTACAACATTAAAATACACGTATTTGCAATTCTCTCCTTTTTTTCATAGACAAGTTATATCCAATTTTATTTGAGCTTTAAGACTCCTGCTTTGCTGTGTATTATCACAATCCGCATTGAATCCAGGCAACTTCTTTCAGAAGTAATTCCTGCATTAGGGAGACAAAGCCAGTGTTCCCTCTAAGCTGAACACTTGGGTAGCCGCCCAGGAGAGATTCAAATGCCACCCAGCTGATTAGCAAAGCACCCACAGGCGCCAGCAGCCAGCAGCATGTATTTCTAATGGTGGTGCACATCTGCATGTACCTTGGTGAACAGAACAAAATGCATTCTGCACATGGATGGAAAAAATTAGAGGGAACACTGGTCAGAGCCCTTCAATTTATAGTCTACTCTAGTTCAGTACAGTACAATGAGTAAATACTGAAGTTCCCATGCTCCTTTGTACTGTATTAGCTCACAAGTGTTTCCTATTCATTCCACCTGGCATATAAGAGAGATGTCTCCTCAGCTCAAATTCTACCAACAACGTAAGTGAGACATCCGTAATTCATGGTTCCCAGAAGATGGGTAGATTTCCATCTGCCATTGGTAAGGGATAGCCTCACCCTTACCCCTTATCTCCTTCGCTTACTGCTAAACCACACTGTCTCCTGCTGACCATTGGAGAGCATTACTGTGGGAGCTATCCTTAGAGGTGCTCCAACAGATCTAGTCACTTTTCAAAATGCAGAGGTGGAGGCAGTGCAAATTAATGAAGCTCAAGTCTATTAATAAGGTTCTATTAAATACAGTCTCTGAATTAACTTGTGCTGTTTCCTCCTGAAGGCTTATGTGGGAGAGACTCTAAAGAAGCTCACCTAGTTCCTCCAGGCTTGTGCCTCCAGAAGCAGACTTCATACACTGCAAATCTCAGAGAATGACTCCTTTCACTAGGTGCAGATTGCATGAACACCAAGAGGGACATGGGGCTTTGAGGAGAATTTTGGGAGATAGAATTTCAAATGTATAAATTTGTGCCTTTGAAAATCTCTCCCTCGGTCCTCAATGCATTTAGCAAGCTATACAGTAGGATAACAAGCACATGACAATTTACCTTGAAGGTGGCTTCAGAAACACCAAATGTTTTAAAAATGGGGAAAAAAATTAAACATGTCTCTTTAAAAATACTTTAATCAGCCTCTTAAGAGTAATCTGTCCCCCTTTAGCATTTTTGCACAGCGTGTCTTAGAACACACAGCGTTGTATTGGGATCTTAAATATTTAAATCATTCCAACAGCGCTGTGCAAATCCAATGTTATTACAGCCAATCCAAATGTCTTATTGTTATAAAGAATTCAATTATGACATCCTTAAATGTGTTAGAAGTTTAAAAGCAAACTAATGCTGCATGAAAAAATGCTTCTTACATTTCCACTTGTAATCACAAATATGTTTGCTATTATGTTCACTCATCATAAAGGCCAAGTATTTAAAAAAATGCTACAAATACACTGAAGACTACAGTATTTCACTTTCACATGCACAACAACACAATATAGATGTTTCACTGGAAATGGTACGTAATAAATAATAGCATATTTATCTGTTTTGTTTTGTTGTTTTGGGGTTTTTTCCCCCCCTTTGAAAACATTTTTTCTTTTGACTAAAGCACATGGATAGTCAGAATAAGATATTGGATAACTAAGCTTGGATATCACAGGACAAAAAAATATTTGACATCTTAGTGGTAATTTTTAATCAGAAGACTTGTACAAAAAAGAAATGAATACATAATAAAATGACTCCGCAAGAGAAAAATACATGTCTTCAGTTTCACCCATAACATTATAAATGAATTTTGTCAGCTTGCTGTCTTACAAGGCTCGTTGATAGTAAATTAAATTTGGTCAGTTTATAAAGGTATTGCTTTCATGTTTTTCTCATAAGATCTTACATTCCTCTGAGGTTTGGAATCACCTTGCTTCTCCTAGCTTGTCTTCTGTCTTCTATTCTTCATTACACAACAGATGACCTATCAGATATTCTTCTTCTTCTCCAACAGATTTCCCGTTGCCAACCATCAATGAGAATAAAGCCTGCAACCCTTTTTATCTTCATTCTGCTGCTGTTTCCATCTTTTTTGCTTTTTCTTTTTTTCCTCCTCCTAAAGATCATTTGCCAGCATTGCTTTCTCAGTTTTACCCAGTGGAACAAGCAGTGTCTTCTGAACTGACAATTCTGACTTTTTGCTGCTTGTGATTTTTCTAAAGCATGACAACTACTTGCATGAAGACACAGTAAACCTTTTCAGATAAGGGGGTCTGTAAAAAGAAAGGTCTTTCAAGGAACAGTAGTTGTTACTGCAGGAGCTGAATGAAACAAGTCTCCTATGTATTAATTTAA
The DNA here is from genome assembly GCF_052426305.1 of Pelodiscus sinensis. Classification (NCBI taxonomy): domain Eukaryota; kingdom Metazoa; phylum Chordata; order Testudines; family Trionychidae; genus Pelodiscus; species Pelodiscus sinensis. The sequence goes on from NC_143059.1 coordinate 50,199,940, forward strand.
TTTGGTCATACCTTTTCCTTGGCAAGAGTAATTAGAATCATGTTCTGTACTACAATAGATGCAGTTTCTTCTCTTTTTAAAAAATTACTCCAGGACTATTTGCTGTTTTTAAATTTAAAAAAAAATTACTGACCATCTTGCCTACAAAATTTAAACACATCCTTTCCTGACAACATAAATCTGCAAATTTTACTATTCTTTGACATTATTTAATTTTGCATTGGATGATAAGTGTATTGTCATGTCACTTTGTTTTGCAAGTAAAGGCAGCTTTCAAATAAGAAATTTTAATAAATAACATGATTTTTATTTATATCTTCTAAATTACTAAGCATTCTTCTTTATTAGTCTTAGTATTATTATGGGAGTTTTAGGAGACTGGGAAAGACAACTGTCTGTTGTAGTTTTCAGAAAACAGGGTGACAAAGAATCTGCCACATTTCCAAGATGAATGTCAGAAAAAGGAACAGGATTTTAAACCACATAACCAATACATTCTAATTCTAGTATGATCTGGAAGGAATAACCATGTGCCATGTTCATGCCAGCCTGATTGGACTAGCAAGCAACAGAATGTATTAGTTATATAGCTTAAAACACCATCTGGATAAATGTGGAGGGCCAGTATCCTGGAAGTTCAGGAAAAGTCACTGCAATCCTGAGTTTGGATTCACCCACAGGGGGTCAGAGGGTGTTTCCACCATTATCTCCCAACCAGGAGAAGTAGCTGAATTAGCGTAACACATGCAGCAAATCTACTCCATGCCATCTACTTGTCAGATTGGTTTGGCTGAGGTTCAAAAGAGATAAGATAATGATTACGAATTGGAGAAAACTACCAGAAGAATATTTCTGCAGACTCACGACAAAACAATAATTCTGTTTAAAAAAAAACCCACCCAGAGTCAACATTTATTTCCATTCTGATGTGGAACAAAACCCCAAACCTTTTTTCCCATGAAATTTTTTGAAAAGAGAAGTAGACACACAGCCCAGAATAGCCAAAGCCCAGTGGTTATGTCACTTACTTGGAATATATTTTCTGGTTTTGACCAAAATTCTGTCATGACCTTAGAAATCTTCCAGATGAAATTTTCATCAAAACCAATATGCTTCTGGAGAAAGTTTCCATTTTGACATTTTCCAATGAAAAAATGTTTTGTTGAAAAATTCCCAACCAGCTCTAGTCATGACAGATTCTCCCCTGCTGTAGTGTGCCTGCCTGCTTTGGAAGTCCTTCTAACAACCATTAAACAAGAAGGCTGCATTCTCTTTGAGATCTGCACCTTGGTATTATTGCCTAGACATTTCTCACAATGACACTAGAATACTGCTCTGCACACAAAGCCATGCCTTGAAACCCACGCAAATTTCAGCTAGTGGAGAATATAGTTTCACTTTTGAAATATTGGCTTGACATAAATGGTTTGGGTCCTGGCTAGCAGAGAGGCTGCCTCTCCCTACAACAAAAACTGAGAATGGCTGGAACACTCAAAATGATAACTAGGTTCAAATGCGAGGTAGTGGCAAGGTTATTTTCAAAGAATGGTTAGTAAGGCGTGCAATACTGACAGGGCCGATGTGGAAGGGCCCAACCAGCAGCTACCAGGGGGTCTAGCAGCAGGAGTCCACACTATGTTCCCCACCCCCCCACACTCACTGATAGCAATGGTAGGGAGGGAACAGCAAGGCGTCTCTGGCTGCGTCACTTTTGGGAGGGGTGGGACCATCCCAGTGCTCCCCAGAAATACAAATGGTATGGCCTAAGAGCTGCACCACACAAGCTAAAGCCACCTAACCTGTGCCTTCTTTGTTGCTGCTGAGCGCAGGGATTGGAGTGGGCTTGCAGAATGACTAGCGGTGCAAAGGGACTGTGCCAGTAGCAGGAGACCATGCCCTGCCCTACCCTGCCCTCCCCTCACTGGCAATGGTGGTGGGAAAAATTTCTGGCCATGCCACGCCACTAGCTCTAGTGCTAGGACATTCCTAACCCTTCCCTGGAGCAGCATGGCAGGAAAGCAATGCCACGCAAGCTAGATCCACCTTCCTTCACCTTCCCTGTTGCTGTTGGCAAGTACAGGAGGGCACAGCATGGAATCCTGCTGCTGGCACTGGCCCACCTAATCCAGGGAAAGAGGCAAGGTGGGGGCAAACTAAGGGGTCAGAGCAAGGGTGTGGACAGGTGGGACCTAGGGTGTAAGGGTGTTGTCCCAACCCTTCCATGGACTGCCAGGGAGAGGCACGTGGCCAATGCCCCTCCTCCTTCCCGTCACCTGTCGCCCACTAAATGGCATATGCTCAACTGGGAAGAATAAATTAATGGATCCTTACAAACAGAAACAAACGTACTATATCATTCGTGAGTAAGAGTAAGGCATCAGGTCAACTGGCTATAGAGTCATTTTTGTGCACCAATGATGCACAAGAATTAAGGAAGCAAATACAGTGTCGCCAATGATAAATAAATGTGTTTTAGTAGTATTCAGCCATAATACTCAGGAAAGACATGTCTACACTACAGATAAGATCGAAGCAGCCGTAGTTGATCTTCCGAGATTCAAAATAGTGGGTCTATTGAAGACACACTAATTCAAAATGAGAGGGTGCTCCCGTCAATGCCAGTAGCCCTGCTGCTACAAGGAGTAAGGGAAGTTGAAGAAAGAGTGTGCTCCCTTCGACTTCCCGCAGTGTAGATATGCCAAAATTCAAGTTAAAGTACTTTAAATTAGCATAGCTGAAGTTGCGTATCTTAATTCAAATGTATCCTCCAATGTAGACCAAGGCAAAGGTGAATCAAATGTTCATTCCCTTGATCTGACAGCAAAAATATTGAGAAGTCCAGTGATGATCACAAATGATGTATGAAAAGTCTAGTCCAAATGCTGACAGAAATTCAGTATCATGGCCCTAGTTAAAAGCCACAGAAAGAAGAGAAAGACCATGAGGCTGATGTGATACAGGAAATCAAAGTTTAAGTTAAAACCAAATGTATTATTAAAAGGAACAAAATATGTCAGTTCATTTACTTCCCAAAAAGTTCTGTTCAGTGAAAACCTAGTAGCTCAAATGTTTTATTCTGTCTAGGCATCTGCTATAGACATGGATTTAACCCAGTGTTTCTTAAAGTGGTCCGTGAAACCACTTTGAAAAACCGGCTAATTGGCCGCCCACGTGTGTTTACTTACTGGCTGTGCAACCACGGAGCCTTGCGGCTCCCATTGGCTCCTTTTCACTATTTGCAGCCAAAAGGGAGCTGCGGGAAGTGTCATGGGCCAGGCTGCCATTTCCCACGGCTCCCCTTGGCTGCAAACAGTGAACCGGACCCAATGAGAGCCGCGAGGCTCCATGACCATAAAACCAGTAAATAAACACCAGAGTGGCCAATTAGCAGGTTTCTCAAAGTGGTTTCATGGTTTCCACTTTGAGAAACACTGGTTTAATCAATTGTTTTGCCCTACTTATTATTATCATACTTGTTTTTATTAGTGCTGGCTGTAGAACCCCTATAACTGATGGTCCTGGAACAGATCCAGACTAGTTTTAAGATTTATTTTGCAAACTAAAAAGTAGCACTCAGCCATATATCCCCCTGCCCTTCAGTTGCCTAGGGCCAGGTACCATAACTTATAGTTGGTGGGCCATAAAGTATGACCCAACCTCTGTCAGGGCTAATCTCCTGACTGACCATCTTCTTAAAGTCATCAGTACCTCTTTTCCTCAATTTTTTCAGAAACTAGTGCTAGAGCTGCAGAGTGATGATGCTGATGCTGCCATTATTTCCCAGTGGCGCTGGTTTATTTCTCACTCATTTTAACAGAGCTAGTCCATCTCTCTTTTCCTTTTCTCTTTTTTACACTATCTCAATGAAAGAAAGCTCAGTATTGTGATTTGAGCACTGGAGTGAGACTGCAAGAAGTCCTAGCTCTGTCACAACTTTCTGTCTGCCTTTGGACGAGGCCCTAGGACTTCAAAGGTGTTAATGGACCCTTAAATTTGTGCTAAATACTTACACTAAACTATCTATTCTGCCCTGCATTTTGTCTGATGCTGGGAGTGCCTCTCTCAGACCTGAAGAGGAGCTCTGGGTGGCTTAAAATCTTGTGTGGACAGAAGTTGGTCCAATAAAAATATTATCTCACCCACCTTGTATGTCTTTTGACAAACAATTTTATCTCTCTTTTCCTTTCTCTATATTGTCTGTTTAGATTATAAACTGTCTCAAAAGGGTAGTTGTGCTAGTCTGTAACTTTTAAAAAAACTTTAAAAACAAGTAATCCTGTAGCACCTTAAAAACTAACAAGAAAATAAATAGTATAATGAGTTTTCACGGGCACAACCCACTTCTTCAGATGAGTGAAGCAAGAGGCACCTGAAGAAGTAGGTTGTGTCCATGAAAGCTCATGATCCTATTTTTTTTCTTAGTCTCTAAGGGTACGTCTACACAGCAGTTTTATTTCGGAATAGCATCAGTTACTCTGAAATAATGAAAAACACGTCTACATTACAAGCCTTCATTTCTAAATAATGTCAACCTAGAGGACTTCTTACTCCAACTCATGGTAACCCTCATTTCATGAGGAGGAAGGGAAGTCGAAGTAAGAGTGTTCTTCCCTTGACTTCCTGCTGTAGACAGCGTCAAAAGCTGGATTAAGCAATTTCTACTTCAGCTATGCAATTGGTGAAGCTGAAATTGTGTAGCTTATTCCAACTTTAGCCCTGCTGTATAGACATACCCTAAGGTGCTACAAGACCACTCTTTTTTAAAAAAAAAAAGTTTTTGAAGATTATAAACTGTTTAGGGCAGCATTTGGCACAATGTACAAGCTCAGTCAGGCACTATAGATTACAAATCAATAACGATCATTCTTTATTCTGTCCTATTTCAGGATGGAGGTCTTTTTTTCCTCCAAAACAAAACAAGAAAATAAAGAATATTTCTAAATTGGGAAGCTTCAGAAGATATTCAATAATTCAATCAGACATTCCTTACAATCATATGTTTAAAAGTCTCGGGGGGGGGAGGTGCTGAGCCATGTTAGTCTATAACTTTAAAAACAATGAGTCATCCTGTAGCACCTTAAGCACTAACATACAGTATCACAAGCTTTCATGGGCAAAACCCACTTCTTCTGGTAAAATGAGGTGGGTTTTGCCCATGAAAGCTCATATATATATATATATATATCTTAGAGACTCATATATATATATATATATATATATATACACAGGGCTCGCCGAGCAGTGGCGAGCCCTGATCACCAGCCACACAGTTCTGTGCTCTGCGCATGCGCAGATCGTTCTGCTCATGTGCAGATCGCTCCACGCTGGCTCTTCTGGAGTGTAATCTATTACACTATTGTCAAGCCCTGTGTATATACATATGTATTGTGGCAAATCCTTTCCCAGACCCCTTGCCTTGGGACCCATTCTTAAGTCACAAATCAACCAGAGACCCCTTTCTGATACAGTCACCCATGGCTTTTATTGTCAGTGCCAATTTCGCACCAACTTCTATTTACAGAGCTTTTGTTCAAAGCAAACTCAGCCAGCCTCTCCTTCTGCCAGGGGAAGCACACTCAGCACCCCCTGGCTCCTCCCTCTCCACTTCCCCTCTGGCTAATGAGACCCACAGCTGCTTCCATTAGCTCTTCAGGCCTGGACTTGCTCAGCTGGGTGTAATTGGACTTTTCAGGTAGGCTATATACTGGCAGAGCTCTGGTTTAGTCAGCAGTCTGTCACTATACACACACACACACACATATATATATATATATATTTGGTATTCATAGTGGGAATAGGTTTCCAAACCAATAGGTTTCCAAAACTTATCTTCTATCCCTCATATTAATAAATATTTTAACCGAATTAACTATTAATATGGATATAGGGTCTGATTTTCAACATTTGCACTTGCTTAAATTATGCACTGATAGCTAGCTTCATGCCTACACATCTAGGGTACTTATCAAGGTAAGGCATATTCAAATTTAAGCATGCAATTCTGCAAGCCTTACCAAAATATAAAAACTCTAACTGTGCTTTAAAAGGGCTTCAAAGCATAACCTTGCAAATTAAATGTTGCTTTGTCTACACAGACACTTCAAGGCCTATAAAAGTCTGCTCTAATTTGGCATAGCCATAATCAAACTACATTAAAATGACTGCCACTGCTACAAGAAAAAGAGAGAGAAACGTTAAGCCTAGTAACTATTGCGCTCTACTTTTTAATTACTTACAATGCTTATCTCACAGTTTTGAAACTTTAATCAATTAATGTTTATGAAGCACTTGGAAATCCTAGAATGAATAGCAAGTAGAATGGTACAAACAGAATGGAATGTAAGAGAAAAGTAATGATGTCAGTGCTCAAATACCCATTAAATCCACATTTTTATTTAATTCCTACTTTAAACGTCTCCATTTTTAGATAAAGAAATCTTGTGCTTTGTACTAATTCACCTTATTGCTGCACCACTTAAAATCATATAGGTCACATATAGGACCTTTGCTCTGTTTAGTCATGTTAACCAAAGGTTGTGATCAGTAATTAGTATTTTTTATTTAATTATTTTCCACTGTTCACCTTGTGGTTAAATATTCCCTTTCCTCTACTGAGTATTGCTTGGACATTTCTTTTACGTTGGTATCAGCTAAGTCATCTACCTCCTCCTGAGTTAACATATCTCCTAGAAAAGTTTAATATTTATATAAATTTCAGAGGGGTAGCCGAGTTAGTCTGTAACAGGTAAAACTTAAAAAACAAGGAAAAGTCTAGTAGCGCCTTAAAGACTAACAAAACATGTAGATGGTATCATGAGCTTTCCACTTCTTCAGATGTGCCCACAAAAGCTCATGATACCATCTACATGTTCTGTTAGTCTTTAAATTGCTACTAGACTTTTCTTTGTTTATTCATATTATAGTGATTTGAAAACTTTCTTTCAGATTAACAGAATTATATGACATATATTCATGCTGGTTGTTCTAAAATATGTCCCAAAAGACTTTAAGACAGAACTTAATTCTTCAGGATTCTGTTCTCACCTTGTTCTCCTTTATCCTTCTTTTGCTGATCCTTCAATATCTCTTACAGTAAATCTCCCCCCTTCACTTTCCCACATTTTTGTCATGGTCTCAGGTATAGGTGGTAGCTGAAGCCCTCCTTTGTGGAGACTAGGGCCTGTCTCTTCCTTCTCTCCCTGCCCACCCCTCATCACTGGAGCCCCATGATCCTCCTGCCCTACCCCACCCATATAGCCAGTGCCACACTTTCCTGTCGCCCATGCCCAGAGAAGCCTAAGAATCTCTCCCCCCTTCCGCTGTAAAAGCCCTGGGCTGGCAGAAGCCCAGAGGTGTCCCTCAATAACTCTGTTCTCTCTGAGGGCTGCCAACTACACATACAGATAGTTTTAATTTCTATCGTTACTCAGATCTATCTATCCATTCCCAGCTTTCCACTCAATACTGCATCAGTGTCTGTCTTTTCGATATCTGTCCTGGACATCCTGATGCCAGTTTAAACTTGACTTAGCCAGAACCAGTCTCCTGATATTTCTTCCCAAGCTTGGCATTACGACATTTACTGTCACTGTTGATAATACTACCATTCTGTAAGTTGGGTGACCACTTTTAGTGGATTTTGCTACTATTTGCTTCATAACATATCTCAGGGTACATCTACACTAGCCCCCTAGTTCGAACTAGGGAGACTAATGAGAGTGACCAAAATTGCTAATGAAGTGCGGGATTTAAGTATCTCGCGCTTGATTAGCATATTCCAGGCCGGTCACCATTTTGAAAACTGACTAGCCTGAAGTAACTGCCCGTGTCTACACGAGGCAGAGAAGCGGGATTCCGAGATAAACCCTTAGCTCGAATTAACTGTTACTCCTCGTGGAATGAGGTTTAACAGTTAATTTGAACTAAGGGGTTTATCTCAGGATCCCGCTTCTCTGCCGCATGTAGACGTGGGCAGTTACTTCAGGCTAGTCAGTTTCCAAAATGGTGACCGGCCAGGAATATGCTAATCATGCGCAGGATATTTAAATCCCACACTTCATTAGCAATTTTGGTCACTCTCATTAGCCTCCCTAGTTCGAACTAGGGGGCTAGTGTAGACATACCCTCAGATTCAACCCTTTTTATTCTGACCATTTGACTATAACCATACAGAAACCTATTTGAATTCATTTAAAACATATCTGCTAAGATCACCTTCATTGCCCACTGATCTCACCATCCCTTCTTTGAACACTTCCACTGGCTCCTCTTTTCCATCACATTATCTTCAAGTTTCTTGTCCCTGTTCTTCAAAACTTGTTGTTTTCTACTTATACCATTATTTTATCTCTTATAGCTTGGCCTTTCCCTTGCATCTGTCACCATTGGTGCCAGTATAGATCACTAATTTGTCCATTTCTCACACAACTACCTTGATATCTTTTTTTCATGCTCCTCTACGAGATGGAATTCCCTCTCTGGTTCTATAAGAATCTTCTCTGCTTTCAGAGTTTCTTCAAGACTCATTTGAGCTGTAATGCCTATAAGTAATAACCCAATTGATAATAGCTAAGTTGATAAGAATAGGAGGATAATCAACGCCTATTTTAGCTATTTATATTTTTTTATAAAAAATTAAGTGTGTCTAAGAAATTAATCACACTTAAGAATCTTCCTGATATGAAAGACTCTAGTAATTCCAGAGATACAACTGAAATTGGTAATTCTATTGGGAACATTACAGTTGCTATTATAGATCATCTATTGTCCACCTTGTGCTGTATTTTCTTTGCAATAATGGCCAGGCCCAGCTATTTCAAAAGCAGAGGTAAGAAATCCCATAGTGGACAATTAGAGTTACACAACCTTTGGAAATATTTTCACCTAATTCCTATTAATTAGTAGCAGTTCTATATCCTGAAACATGATGGTTTATAACCCTTCTAATATATGTATTTATCCTAATATAATGTGTACTTGTACATAAAAATATATAGGCCTTTTATCAATCCTCCTAAGATGTGAGTTTCAAGTATATCTTGTAGAAATGAGTTCCCAAGGTGAGTGGTAAAATTAAGTGCACTCTTAAAAAATTATACATATTTTAATCATAGCCCCATCCTCCACATTTGCTTGTCTTTTGAGAGGGTAAACTCTTTAAAAACCAGAATTTGTATTCTACATGATACAGGGCCCAGATCCTAATTGAGGGCCAACTGTAGTACTAAAATAAAAATATATAATATCTCTCTACAAGCCCTTTAGAAATATAGTCCAGATTTACTAGCTTTTATTTCTTTCACAGCTTAAACTACTTGGCATATAGACCTGCATTTTCTCTCCTTCTCAAAAATATATTGCACCAATATTTAAGGCTATTCCACCTCCACTTATAACCAAGTTCCTTATATACTTGTCTCCTAGTATCCCTCCTCTGCTTGCACTGCATTGATGACAACATCATCTGGACCCACAGGAAGGAGACACTTGAAGAATTCCACTGGGATTTCATCAATTTCCAATCCACCATCAATCTCAGACTGGACCACTCCACATAAGAGATCTACATGCTCACAAAAGTACCACCTTATACCAGAATTCTATTGACCACTATATTTATCTACTTGCCTCCAACTTTCATCCAGAACACATCAATGGATTTATTTTCTACAGCCCAGTCCTAAAACACAGCTGCATTTTCTCCAATCCCTCAGACCCAGCAAAAAAGCAAGAGAACACCCCTGACAATTACCTACAGCCCCAACTAAATTCTCTCTTACACGTCATCAAGGATCTACAGCCAATCCTAGATGACACTCCCTTGCTCACACAGACCTTTGGTGGCAGGTCACTCCTTGCTTATAGACAGCCCCTCTACCTGAAATATATGATATATATTCAGTGATATATATACTCAGTGATATATATTCACTACCAAACACACACACTCCAATTGACACCCTAACCCAAGAAGCAATCCCTGCAACCAACCCTGTTGCCAACTCTGTCCATACATCTATCCTAGTGGCACCATTATGGGATCTAACCATATCAGCTATACCCCAAAGACTCATTCATCTGCACATCTTTTAATGTGATGTATGCCATCATATGCCAGCAGTGCACCTCTGCCCTGTACATTGGACAAATTGGACTGTCTCTATGCAACAGAATAAATTTATATAACTCAGGGTATGTCTACACTGCCACCCTAGTTTGAACTAGGGTGGCTAATGTAGGCATTCGAAGTTGCAAATGAAGCCTGGGATTTAAATATCCCGGGCTTCATTTGCATCTTTCCAGGTGCCGCCATTTTTAAATCCCCCTTGGTGCGGACTCCGTGCCCGCGGCTACACGCAGCACGGAGTAGGTAGTTCGAATTATGCTCTCTAATTCGAACTACCATTACTCCTCGTGGAACAAGGTGTACCGGTAGTTCAAATTAGAGACCCTAATTCGAACTACCTACTCCGTGCCGCATGTATCATGGTATAGATAGCCAGATTAAATAAATATATTTGGTCAAATATCTGATATATCACCAATTTTTGATGGAACTAAGATGGTATATCTATGGCCCCAGCAACTAAAACAACAAGTCATAGGTTATAAAAGGGGGCTTTTCACTTCTAGTAGACAAGAACATTGCCTCAAACGTTGCTCATAAAACAATACATTTATTCCCATTGAACAGCATCTTTGTGAACAGTGCTACTCATAAGCTGCATGCGCCATATGCTATTCACAGTCTGGTGAGAAGGAAAAATACAAAATAAAAAGTGATTGAAATACAGTAATAAGCAAATAATTTCAGTGTTCTTAAAAAGGAAACAATAAGAGAACAAAGGAGTTCCTGTAAAGAGAATTTCCACTTGAGGAAATTAGTGAAAGGTTTGGGAAAGTTAATCTCTGAAGTCTTTTGATCATTCAGGTGTCTTCAACAGCTAATTGTATGCCAATCATATTAGTAAAACCCAGATTGAAATACTTGTGAAAATTCTCACTTAATTACTTCAGAAATCAGAGATACTCTAATATTTCCCCAGTTTGGGATTTCACACACACTTGCTAGAACAATTTTAAGAACATAATTATTGACTTACACTGCCAGATTCTGTCATGTGGAGAAGCTACAAAATATTGTTTTCCTGATGCACCTCACATATGCCTTCTGGCTGTAGATGCTTTCAAGATCCCCCAAAGGCTTCTTCATCCTGTTAGAATATAAGTGAGCTTCTTGTTTCTGTGCAAGATGTTGTTTTTCTAACTTTTTTGAAATTTAAGGTCTGGAACAAAAAGTCACTTTTACTTGGGGGAAGGGGAAACACCCTAATGTACTCCAGTTCCCGTAGCAGCTGTTTGATGAGTTTCTACTAAATTAGCATGGCTGAGCAATGTTTTAATTCACAGAACAGTGTTCAAAGTACTTAAAACCCAGAAACTCCCACTCTACCACCACTAGGAATCTAAATGCACCTCACCAGTGATCCAGTGACTTGGGTCCACAGAAGGCAGGTCTTCCTAAGTGTTGTGGAATATAGCCTCAGTTCAATTTGCATGTAATATATATTGCTTTCATAGTGTAACCTGCTTTAGGAGGAAAGCTGAGTGAAATATTTTGGAAAAAAAATTTAGGGAAGAGAGGTGGGTGAAAACCACAGCACTAAAACATTGTGAATTTGCACTGATTTAACCATTTTGCATTGAAAACAATCCCAAATAAGTTAATACGTTTTGCATAAACATTTGTTTTTATACTCAAAACAACTTTTAAGGTAAAAGTTTCTTTCAATTTATTTTAAATTCCAAAATAGCTAAAACCACTAAAAATGTAAATGAAATAGAATTATTTTGTATGACCCAAAAATATTTATATTTTGATTCACCAAATTTTTGAAAAATGTTGATTTACGGTTTGACATTTTCTCCAAAAGTGCCACTGAACCAAAAAAATCTGTTATTTTTTTTATTATAAATGCCCTCTCTTCAGTATCTCCCATTCTTCATGTGCATTCTTGCATTATGCGCCTCTCTTCCTCCAACTGATTTAACTTTTTGTGAGATTTCTCCAGCCCTCAATCTGCTTTCAGCATTTTAGCACTACAGAAAACATGTTCTTTTTCTGGACTCACATAAGATCACACAACTGTTACTGTGATCTTACTGTTCAGTGTTGCCACTTATAAGTGTGGCTGACTTGTTCAAACAAAAGTAATTAAAAATGGAGAAAGAAAGCAGTTTGAAAGACAGCTGGAACAGGGCACTCAATATAATAATTAGAGGAGCAGCTGTTTTCGATATCCTAGAAAAAGGATTCCAGAGCAGGGTGCAAGTGGATATTGAAAACAGATGCTTCTCTAGTTAGTAAACTGACTGCTTATTTTATTTTATTGTTCAAAATATCAGATAGTTTCATTACTTCACAACAAGAAGACCTTGATTTAAACAGAAAATAAGATAAAATGTTTCAGTTCATACTAAATAGCAACAGCACTTAATGAGTTTAAAAATTAAAATAGAATAATTTGACATCTAACAACATGTCCTGTATATGACATAACTTGAAATGATACTACTACAGTACTACCCACATGTCATGAAATAATTTTAAATAAGCTATAAAAATGAAAAGCAATAAAATAAATCTTGAAACAAAAATTGTTTTGAAATGAAATTTCAATTTTCTTCTGAAAAGAATATTCCAAATGCAATTTTATTGGAATTTCTGGTTTGTAGAAAATTTCTAAATTATTTGTTCCTGTTCCATACTGCACTGAAAACAAATTCTAAAGTGTTAAAATTTCCCACAAAACAGAAATTCCAACTCCTCTACTGTGGTGGCCATGCAATTAGCTACACATTTTGTTATTCCATAGTAGACATGCTAGCAAACTAAAGGAGCCGCACTGGTGGTTTGGAAACCTACATAATAGCCTTTGAGGGGGAAAAAAGGGATGAAATTAGGAATTTTTCTAAATTAAAAGGAAAAAACTCTCCTTATCACTGAAAATACATTCATCTACATGTTTGAAGGAGCCTGGAAGAGGAAAGAGTCATCTTATGAGTCATTAGCTTACAGTAATGCTTGTCTTCATTTTGTCACTAATAAATAAGACCCAGAAATGCACATTGCTATTAAAACATGGAGTTAATTTTTGGTTCTGTTAATGCTTTTTAATCCAAAATAATCAATGCAAGCCAATTAAAATTCAAGGCCATGAGAACTAACAGTCTTGTGGCAATATAGATTTCAGCTATTACCAAAAAAATAAAACTCAGTTTAGTTTCTTGAAACTTTAGTTTCAAGAGTACATACAGCTACTGCTTGGGCTAAAGTCAATTACCTATAATAGCATTAGGGTTGCTATCTCAGTCAATCAGCACTAGGTAGGTCTGAAACTCTAAACATTAGAAGACAGTGGTGCACACACACATTCTTGCACACCATTGCCCATTATTTCATACACAAATTGCCACACTGTAAAGTGAAAGCTATTGGGACATGAGCCAGATTTCCATTTATATCTTATGCAATATTGCCAACTCTCATGATTTCATTCCAAGTCTCACAATATTTGTGCTTTGCTTAAGGCCCCAGTCTGTGGAGTCATGTGTAAGAATCTCAGTAAAAGTTTCTAACTCTTATGAATAGGAAGAAAGGTGGAAAATGTGATGCAAAGAAACAAGAGGCAAATACAAAGAATCCACATGTACTTTCCTTTTTACAATCTCATGATTTGTTAAGCCAATATCACAAATGTGTCAGCTTGACTCACGGTATTTGAATGACTAGAGTTTGCAATACAGTTTATGAACTATGAGACATCCTCTGTCAGGGCAAATATGCTGCAAAATGGTGATAAACAAGGAAGGGGAAAGGAATAGAAACATATAGGGGAGAGGAAGCCCTGGATTCAACTTCAGAGAAAGAGGAATTGGTTAGAGGAAGAATGAGAAAAAGAAGAAAAAATGAAAATTAGGAGACTAGATATTTTGAGTAAGCCAACTATGTGAACTGCCAACATTTATCTAGACTTAACTTTTTAACTTTTTGAGATGCCTGTCAATTGTTTCCCTCCCTAAACCACCAGAATTCCTATATATGCTTCCAACTCCTGGCCTCCAACCAATTCATGAGCTGATGTGCTTCAAAAGGCTTTTGCAATCACAGGGAGCTGAGATCTTTGAGTCCACTTCAGTTCTGTTAGTCTTCAGTATTCTTTCATGAAAGACCTGCTGGAGTTCATTAGTGGCTGGGAAGATAGAAACACGCACAGGAACTCTAGGGAGATGCCCATTGGATCACAGCAGAGTGTGGAAATGAAGAGGTGGACAAGAGAAAAAGCAAGAGACAACAACTGAACCAAAATATGTTCTCCAATCCAGCTCTCAACACATTAGGATGTGCTGAATGTGCCTCACCATCCATGCTGTACATGCATATACACGGCATTCTGGTCTGTTTCATAATTGTGAACACTCTAAAGTATTCTGGAATCATTTGTATGAAACACGGTATACAAGAAAAAAAGCCATAGATGTATAGTCAAAACAACACCCCCACCCCCATCAAACCCATTTCTTAGTCGTTATTTTCTTTCATTAACATGTTTTCTAAAGTATGCAAACATATACTGATAAAGGTAAATCATGGTGCTCTCACTCTCTTCAAAAGTAGTCATGGCTTTGTGTAAATTTCTCTTTAGCTTGGATATTTTTATCACCACCTAATTAGTTTCTTTGTTGTCTATGGGGCTCATTGGCTTCAAGGGTTGGTTTTTTTTTTGTTTGTTTGTTTTTTTTTTGGACTGGGCCCTATTTGAATAAACGTCTCCACGATGGCATCACGAGTCCTTAGTGTCACAAAAGTAGAACTTCCACAGAAAACCTTCAGTCCCAGTTTCCTCTAACATTGATTTGAAATGAATCAATTTTTCTAATAAATGGACTAAATAGAATGGTTTATACAGCTTAGCTTCTCCTTTTCAATAAAACAGACTCCAATAAAACCATCATGATCATAGTTGCTCAAATACTGATGGTAGTCATTTCTGCAGAGACACCTGAATCTCACAGTTCTCCTCTTTGTTTGTCATTATATTTCTCTCCATTTTCCACATCATATCTTTGGTATGTTAGAGACCAAGCCTTGTAAAGTCATTTTGGAAACATTTTCTAAGGGCATACTGTTAAATTTTGCTATTGTGTTAATAGCCACAAGCATGTAGTAAAATATTCATGGCTCCCTGAACATATTAGTCAGGGAGTCTTGTTTGAGACAATCCTTTGATTCTGTTTTCTGATGCACTTGCCAGAATCAACTGTATCACAGACAGTCTAACTGAGATTTGGCAGCATACTGTATAGATAAAGCGAAGTCTGAGAGCAAGCATAGGCTCTCCGGCCCGAGGCCAATGGGCACTTACTTAGCATGTCTCACAGGCGACTCACTCAGTCTTCCAGAAAAGATACAGCCAACATTGCTGCCTCTGCATCACCACTAGCTGATCCATGGAGTTATACTGTCATCATTTCCAAAAGGAGACACTTGTGTGCTGTTAAGGACTGCAGTAATGTACCACATTGGCAGCAGTGAAAATGCTTCACAGAAAATGGAAGAACCATTCTGGAATGCTTGCATACTGTATGTCTAGTGTCAAACTTCCAGCAAAAGGCACAGAAGAACAGCACAAATCCAAGAGAAGGGTAATAGAGGCCCAGAAGAAAGGATAATTTCTTTTTGGAAAGTGAGCGGTGGGGAGAAGGGTTATCCTTTCTGTACAATATGTTATTCTATATTGAAATAAATTATTTATGGCCCAGGAATAAGTTGGATAGCACCAACAATTCTGATAAGGGGTTATGAATAAAAAACAAATACTTGCTAACCAAAGCAACTCAATTAAAAAAAAAGGTAAATCCCTGATTTAAAGTTAACTACTATGACAACAAAAGTAAAGAAACTCAGAATGTAATACTGATGAGAACATACAGAATCCATTGGTTATGTCTAGTGATTATATTTCCTCAGACTTTTAAATATGCATAGTTAAATTCACCCTTTGTTTAAGATGTAACTCACTTATCTCTAATTTGGTCCATAATTTGTACATTTGTTGCCAAAAAGATTACTCCTAATCTATTAGCATGGATCAAGACAAAAATTATTTTATGATTTGCATATTGGGTTGGTAATTTATTATTTTTCAATGATCCTCTAATACCTGACATATAATGATCACTTTCTATTGTTATTTGTGGTAATTTTTGTTATTTAAAAACAAACATAAGACACAGATACAAAATGACATCTTGCTCTAAACCAATTCACCTTTTTCTAATACTGCCATTCCCCAAGTTACAACCACATCCACTTACGACCAGCCGCACTTACGACCAAAGCGGTCGTAAATGCGGATCCGAGTTACGAACAGAGATCCGCGCTTACGAACAGCGTGGTCGCCATGTAACTCTATGGGATTCGAGTTATGGACCAAGTGTTGGTCTGTAACTTGTTCGTAACTCGGGGAGTGGCTGTAATCATAAGAAAAATCATAAGTTAGCCTTTACATGCATTACAACCCTGAATTCACATTATATAAATTAGAGATAAACACAAACACTCCCAAATCCTGGGAAAGATGCAGGATCCCAAAATTTGCAGGTCAGTCCCATTTTATTACAAATAAATGTGTGCTTTAAATATCAATTAAGATAAAAGAAAAACAACAATCAGATAGCTTTGAATAAAACTAAGTCTGGGGTAAATTTTGGGGTCAATTCAGCTCCCAGTGACTTCTTTCAGAATTCTTTCACTGCCTTTGAAGATTGTCGTGCCTCACAATTACAAGCTGAATCAAGCACTTTATGCCTTGGTGGCTATGTTACTCTCAACTATTCTTTAGTAAGTTACATCTTTTAGAGACTCAAGAACTTGCTCATTTTTATGTAGATCAGAGATTCCTACAAATTAATGCTAAATTGTTAGACTCTTTTGAATAGTCAGTGACCATGTCTACAGAAATCAGTGCTGTCACATATCTTAGGCTGTTATATTTTAATTTCCAATTCTCTATATCTTTCTAGCATCATGGACTTGGTGGTACATGAACAAACAGCCTTTCTAAATACTACCAGCCTGGTGTTGAAACAGGTGTTTGCAAACACTCTGTACTAAGAGATACCTGGTTAGAATGTGGCTATATGACACAACCAGGTTGAAGGGACAAAAAAAGCCCAAGGATTTAAAACTTTGCTCATATATATTCTTCAAGTGGTGTTTAATACTCCTCCTTTTGTTTGTTTTGACAATGGATCTTATCTTTTGGTAAGGGCTGTGTTCAGGACTATTATTACCCTATATAAAAGCCTCATAGTCTTTCTTTCCACTTGTTCAGCACACCAGAGTGGCATAGCAAATTTAATCGAAGAACGCAGCTCCAGGGAGAGCCTTTTGAGACTCTCCCCTTTTTCATAATACTGTTATCTCCCCTTCCTTGTGTTGGGGATGCATAAAAATCACAAAAAAGTCATTCTGAGTATATTCTTCCTGATAATTATTGTCAGACTCTGAGATAAGTACCCTACGTGATGTAATGTGTGTTAGAACTGGCTCTCTGAATGCAAATCCTGCAACACTTATAGGCCCAGACAATGGTAGCCCGAAACACTAGGGCCTGGTATTTTGCCACAGACAAGAGAGAGCTTTGATTTTTTGTGTTTTGATAAGGCACAATCTGGGTGCCTTTATCTCAGCTGTTATATTTAAAGATGACATTCTAGCCTTGCAGCCTTGCCTATTGTTTTGACCCTGATTATCTCCAAATGTTGTTGTTTAGTCAAACTCACCAGTTTAATGAAAGGCCTGCTCCCAATTTAAGGAAAATTATTTAAATGCAGAGTATCCTATACACTGTGGTTTCAAAAAGAACTAGGTGGTTAATCAAAAGTTAATTGTATAATTCTCATGCAGATTAGGGCCTCTTGCAAATGAATCCCAGTTTGTGATTATTAAAAAAAGGGAAAGTGCTAGAGTAATGCACAAGGGTCTTCAGTCTGGTAAACAATCAGCTAAGGTTTAATTTGTGGTAAACAAAGTGATGATACACTAGGGGTCTCCAAAGGAGACAAAAAGGTGAAAATAAATTAAAAAACAACATACAGATATGATCTTTTTGTTTTTAGGCATCTTTCAAAAACATAAGCTAAATGAATAAAAAAATAATCCATTAATATTTACATGCAGCATCCCAGCAATATGCAAATAATAGTCATCCTATAATTATACTCCAACCCTAGGACAGGGATCTTGATCACAGAATGTTGACATCATCTCTGATTGACATAGGTGTTTATGTTCACTTAAAATGAAAGGCTATCATTAACAGTTTGATTAATGCACAAACTGTTTTTCTATAGGGTAACGAACAGCCTTGGTTGCATTAAGCAGAAGTAATATACTTTGTATATGTGTTTTAAATGTGCTTGTGTAAATAAAAAGAGAAACATTCTGTGTCTCTTTTCTGAAACAAAAATTCATCATTAGGTAAGAAAGAAGGGGCTGATTTTTATATCATCTTTATCAAAATGATTTTCCAATAGTTAAAGCTATTTATCATCAGAAGTAAAAAACAAGTATAGATTTTCTGGCAGCTCATACATGTTTTAGAAAACTTCTACTTTAGTACTTTCATTAAAGTTAATAGCAACAACAAACAGTAAGCTGTCAGCCTCTTGGAAACTACTGTATTAGTGTGTGTATGTATTCTACATGGGAACAGCTCTAACAGAGATTACAGTCTAAACTAGGTGTGGGAAGCATATACACCCCAGGATGGATCTGGCTCCTTGCTCGTTTTCTTCTGGTCTGTGGGCCACTCACATTCAATTCACCTGCCCGAGAAGGTTAGAACTTTCCCCCGACAATGGGGTGAACTAGTGCTTGTGACTTTATTCCTGTAGGGCAGGCCCAAGACTCATGGCTTCTTCCCCGCAGCGGGACAAAATGGCACTTGAGGTTCCAGCCCCACAGATCAGAAGCTCTGAACCTCAGTAAGTCTCTGCAGGACTAGAGCTGCGAGTGCTGACTTGCCCCACTGCAGGGGAAAAGCCCCAATTCTCCAGCCCCCTATATGGGTGAGTTGAATGTGTGTGGCCCACCATTTATTTGTAGGTGGGTCAATGGGCCCTGATACAAAAAGGGTTGTCCACTCTGGTTTACACTCTAAATCAGAGTGGACAGCCTGCGGCCTGAGGATCATATGCGGCCCATTGGGGTTCTATGTGTGGCCTGTGAGACATTTTGTTTACCATTGCTAATGCACAAGATTCTGCTGATTTGGGACCGCGTAATTTTTTTCTTACCGGTATTACAAAAGAGACATGCACTTAAGGCAAGGACACGTGAAGTGAGTTGAATGCTAATTGCATACAGCATAGTGAGAGCCATGCACTCGCTCTGTAGCCAGTCAAAGTATTGCTACGGTTCAATCAGCACACCATGCAAGTTCTAGGTGCGCATGTGCAGTTAGCAAAAATACCCTGTCCTAGGAGAACATCTTGTTTATGACAGCCTTACCGCCCACTGAGATGGAGGAGGGCCACTCATGCAGCCCATTCATGAACCTAAGTTAACACTCATTGCTTTAAATTCCCACGCTAAAAGTCAAGCAGGCTGACCCCTGCACTATGATGACCATTCATGCCATTTTGGCTGAGACAATCCCCTTTTTAAGCCCTGTCCTGGCCATCCTGACTTTTTTTGGCAAAAACAGGCATTTGTCCCATTTGCTCTTGTCAACTGATCAAGTTGGCAAGAGCAAATAGAACACATGCCCACTTCTGTCAAAAAGTGGGGTGTGATGCCAAGGAATGTGTGGGGGGGGCAAAGGTGAGGTAACATAATAAATAGGCACCCAATGATGCCTATTTATTTCTGTTCTTTGAACAGAGGGAGATGAGAACAAGTCAAAGCAATCCAGGCAGGCAAAGCCATATAACCTTACCTCTCATGGAGCTATGAAAAGCAAGCTCCTGCATTTGTAAGAGTCTTTGTGCTATCTGAGAGCCCTTTCATTTGGAACAATTTAACACAGTCCTACTTTTCTATATTCCCACAAAATTACAAACATTGACAACCATATTTTAGCTATCCCCATATTTAATACAAACAAAGCTGGTGTTAGTCACAAATTAAGGTTATTACAATGAGCAAAATACCACTTAATCTATTGTGAATATCTAACAAATCCAAGCAAAGCAGGAACAACGGTATTTACATGGACACACCCAGCTAGCTGTAATGAAAGCATTCCTTCTGATCCTACTTATATCAGGCAATGGCAAAACATACATTGATTTCAGATTTCAGTATAAGAAATATACTATGGAAAAATGTGCATAGAGAAAATGAGTGAAGAGAGCAAACAAGTTGGCAACACTATCATTCTATTTTCTTCAACAACAGAATGTTGCTGTAAATTACAAATGCCCTTTCCCTGAAAAGAGACTGAAAATGTGGAACCCATTGCATTTTTAAAGGCTCAGAAATTAAATTAGGATAATCAGAGCCATCCTGTTCATAGGATGATTCGGGGCAATGGCCCCAGACCTGCATAATTGGGGGACCCCATAGCAACTGCCTCAAGCATCCTAAAGACCAGAGGGGGACCCAGGGATTATACGGGCCTGGTGAAGAGTGGTAGCAGGGGTTAACCTGCTTCCCTCCACTCACTGCGGCAGTGGGATCCAGAGCAGCTCAGCAGCTTGCTATGCTCCACTACACTGCCATCCTGGCTGGTTGAGCTCCACTTCACTATGGCAGCAGGAAGCAGAGCACCTCAGCCCCAGGTCACTCGGTTTCATAGAATTCATAGAACTGGAAGGGACCTCCAGAGATCATCAAGTCCAGTCCTCTGGCCTCACGGCAGGACCAAGCACCAACTAGATCACCTCTGAGGCTGTGTCTAGACTACATGCCTCTGTCGGCAGAGGCATGTAGATTAGACAGATCAGCAAAGGCAAATGAAGCCGCGATTTAAATGATTGCTGCTTCATTTACATTTACATGGCTGCCGCGCTGAGCCAACAAACAGCTGATCAGCTGTTTGTCGGCTCGCGCGCTCGTCTGGACGTTCCCCCTGTCGACATCAAAGCCCTTTGTCGGCAGCCCCGTTATTCCTCGTGGAATGAGGTTTACCGGGGCTGCCGACAAAGGGCTTTGATGTCGACAGGGGGAACGTCCAGACTAGCGCACGAGCCGACAAAGAGCTGATCAGCTGCTTGTCGGCTCAGCGCGGCAGCCATGTAAATGTAAATGAAGCCACAATCATTTAAATCACGGCTTCATTTGCCTTTGCTGAAAAAACAAATCTACATGCCTCTGCCGACATAGTCATGTAGTTTAGACGTACCCTGACAGGTGTCTGTCTGACCTGCTCTTAAATATCTCCACAACCTCCCTAGGCAATTTATTCCAGTGTTTAACCTTCCTGACAGAAAATTTTTCCTAATGTCCAACCAAAACTTCCCTTGCTGCAGTTTAAGCCCATTGCTTCTTGTCCTATCATCAGAGGCCAAGGAAAACAAATTTCTCCCCTCCTTTCTGTGACACCACCTTAGATACCTGAAAACTGCTATCATGTCCCCTCTTAGGGTGCGCCTAAGCAGGGCTTAACTCAAAATAAGCTACACAAATTGAGCTATGTCAATTGCATAGCTTATTTTGAAATTGAGAGCATCTACACAGCAATTATTTTGAAATAGAGCATTCTTCCTCCCATTTCCCTTACTCCTCGTACAATGAGGGTTCCAGGAGTCAGAGTAAGAAGTCCTTCAGCTTGACAATATTTCAACATTATTTCAAAATAACTGCCCGCTATGTAGATGAGGACTAGCGCTAGTTATTTCAAAATAATATTGCTGTGTAGACGACGTACCTTCAGTCTTCTCTTTTCCAAACTAAACAATTCTGGTTCCTTCAGCCTTCCCTCATAGCTCACGTTTTCTGGACCTTTAATCATTTTTGTTTCTCTTCTCTGGACCTTCTCCAATTTCTCCACATCTTTCTTGAAATGTGGTGCCCAGAAATGTAGTACAGAGAAGCGGGGTGCACTGTTCCTAGAGAGGGCAGTAGGATGGAGAGGAGCAGGCTGCTGGGCCACTCTGACTCCTGCCAACACAGTGAGTGTAGTTAGGGGGGCTGGCCACTGCTTCCTTCCCATACAAGGTCCCTATAAGGTCTCTCATGTTCCTTGGGGGAGGTGGAAAGTGGGAAGAGCGGGGTACGGTCTTGGGAAAGGGGTGGAATAAGGCAGAGTGGAGCAGAGACAGGGCAGGGGTGGGGCCTGCAGCAAGGGAATTGCCATGGTCCCTGTGTCTGGGGCAATGGTGGGGAAGTTGCCCTAGAAATGACTCTGAGGATTATATTTTGCGGCATTTCAGAATTCAATAGGCATCAACAACTTCTTTGCTTTTATTTTAAAAACCTGTATCTATAAGAGAAGACAGTTTCCAGAAACAGTCAGGCTCTTATATTGTCTAACTCCATTCATTTTGGTGCTTGAAGGGGAAATTAGTTAGCAATTAGAGGTACACCAGTTTACTTTCTGATCAACACCAATGTTACAGAAAACATTACTAAGTATTGGGAAAATCAGATTTGAAGAATCTTTTACTGTATTATTTCCACCAAGAAGATAGCTTTAAAGGAAAGTAACAAAGAAAGTTTCAGCAAAAATACAAACTCAAGAACTGTGCACCACT
This sequence comes from Pelodiscus sinensis, assembly GCF_052426305.1. Taxonomy (NCBI): domain Eukaryota; kingdom Metazoa; phylum Chordata; order Testudines; family Trionychidae; genus Pelodiscus; species Pelodiscus sinensis. The sequence goes on from NC_143059.1 coordinate 50,222,701, forward strand.
GGCTGTATTAACTAAAAAACAAATTTGCTAAGCAGCATATAAGGGGGGGGGGGAGGGAATTTCAGAGAGCTGAAGACTATAGAAATTGTATTTTCTAAGCCCTAGTATGCCTGCATTCATAGATCAACTGTATGCTCACATCAGATGAAACAAAATTAAGTAAATCTGTAATAGAAATCTTCACATATGCATCTCCTTTTATGGAAACTTTTTCACATTGTGCATTAGCAGCCAAGTATGCAAGTCACTGGCTACCATTTGATTTTTGCCATGAGTTACTAGAGACTAGGGCAAATAACAAGCCCAGTAAAAACAGAAAATACTGAATGTCTTATGGCAAGAGGACTATACGATACCCACTACTCGCGTGGGCAAACAATGAAGAATACTCTACGGTAGTGCAACATGTCAGCAAGAAAAAGCAGCAGCTGCAGGATAGTTGCAGACCAGAGAATTAATCTGAAATGACTGCCGGGTGTCAGATCAAGCACAGTAGCAAAATAAAGACAGATGGCAACACATCTTTGTTGCACCCATTATAGTCTTCTCAATGAAACACTGAAGCTTCAGGCTTGTTAGCTAAACTCACTCAAGAAAGTTTTTCAGAATCACCTCTCAGCAACTCATCATGACATGCCATCTAGTGACCTACCACAGAATTGCAACCTATATATTAACAATGCTTATGTTATACCAAAATGCCAAACACGGAAATAGAAAGCTTCTGGTTTTGATAAAAACTATGAGTAACAGACAAGCCACTTTTATAAGCTGCTTGTGTTGCTTCTATCAAGCAGCTTCTGTTGTCTGTAGAGTTGACTATTACTGTATATTTTAACAACAGGGGAAAACCAGAAGAGCTATGGCATTAAAATGGTGTTGTACAAGGAACAGCTAAAGATCTTATCCATAATTTTAACTGGTAGCATTTCCACACATATGCAATAAGACCATCCCAGCTACCTAATAAATCTTACATTACAGAAAAACCTTTGAAACTAAATTGTTCAGTAATATGCATTTTCCAATCAAAACACAGGGGAGACTTTAAAAATTTACAGCACATAAATATTTTCTTTCTGATGTTTTTTTCCAGCTCTTACAGACACCACATTCCAGTATTAACATTAAACTTCAATATTGATGTAGTAATAGTACACAGAAGTATAAATAATGGAGCAGGATGAAGTAGGGCATCACCACAAAAATAATCATCCTTTAAGGGATTAGATGGATCTTCTCTCACCTTCATGCAAAGAAAGAGCAATGAGGCATTTTGAAAATAAATTCTAACTGCGTGAAGCAATAATATAATGTCAAATGATCATCAGGCGGAAAGAATAGCAAGATACCCACACCACACAGCCAGTAGACAAGCAAAGCCAAGCAGTCAGCTGGGAGAGCAAGTTAGCATCCTAGATGTCAGTAGTAATACAGGGCTGCTGCTGAGTAACCTCAGCAACTTGGCAAGTCTGCACAGAAGCTGGAGAGTAATACCAAGCAATCATTATGGATGATGCACATAACAAGGGGGCAGCATCAGACAGTCGATATCTAGGGCAACGGGACAAATGGATAGCTGGGGTGAAGAAGTTTGTTTGCCATTCCCTTTTCAACACCAGGCTTTTTGCTAAGGGTCAAGGCTGCAGAAAGTCATCACCATTTGTTATAGCACTTATTTACTTACACATTATGGCTACGTCTAGACTGGCATGATTTTCCGCAAATGCTTTTAATGGAAAAGTTTTTCCGTTAAAAGCATTTGCGGAAAAGAGCATCTAGATTGGCACGGACGCTTTTCCGCAAAAGCACTTTTTGCGGAAAAGCGTCCGTGCCAATCTAGATGCAGTTTTGCGCAAGAAAGCCCCAATCGCCATTTTCGCCATCTGGACTTTTTTGCGCAAAACAGTTTTTAGCTGTCTTCACTGGCCTTCTTGCACAAAAACATGTCTGGAAAAGGGCTTTTGCCCGAACAGGAACGTCAAAGCATTTGCGCAAGAAGCACTGATTTCGGACAGTAGAACGTCAGTGCTTTTGCACAAAATCAAGTGGCCAGTGTAGATAGCTGGCAAGTTTTTGCGCAAAAGCACATGCTTTTACTGTTTTGCTGTTTTGCATGCCATGTATTATTTTTCACAATAAATACAATATGTATTTTAAACAGGACAAAATCTAGTTAATTATGTCTAGATTTGTTCTGATTTAACTGAGTAGAAGAGAAGTGATCTCTCTCTGGGTATGTCTACACTACCATCCTAATTCGAACTAGGAGGGTAATGTAGGCATACCGCACTTGCAAATGAAGCCCGGGATTTGAATTTCCCGGGCTTCATTTGCATAAACCGGGCGCCGCCATTTTTAAATCCCGGCTAGTTCGAACCCTGTGCCGTGCGGCTACACGCAGCACGGAGTAGCTAGTTTGGATTAGCCAGAATTTAAAAATGGCGGTGCCCGGCTTATGCAAATGAAGCCCGGGAAATTCAAATCCCGGGCTTCATTTGCAAGTGCAGTATGCCTACATTACCCCGCTAGTTCGAACTAGCGGGGTAGTATAGACATACCCTCTGATCCATAATTAGGAAGTTGTAATATTTGAGGACAATGGAGTCTATTTCATGAATGAATATGAATGTTGTAGAAAGAATTCAAATAGGGACAGATGAGTAAATGCTAGGGCACACGTGCATCTGTAAAGAAATAAATACCCTGAATAAGAAAAACCACCAAGAAATGCCAAGTAGGCATTCAAGAAATAAATAACACGAGAACACACATAATATCTCTCGAGACAGAGAGGGAAGCAAATAAGAAATAGGCCACAGCCTCGTTGAGTGAAACATTTCTTGGAGAAGAGATAACTACTCAAAACTTAAAACTTTAAATTATGAAATTGTAAATACAGTATTTTTTTTAAATGCTGACAATTTTTTTTACACGAAAATAAGCCATTTCTGAGGAAAAAAAGAGACCCATTTTGAGTAAAGGTTTTCCCATGGCTCTGATTTAAAGAGAGCAACTTCAGTGGAATTAGTATAAAACATAATTTGGAGTGAGCATTGGAGTGAGCATACATTCCACTATATATTTAAGATATAAACCTGTTGAATTAATCTGTGAAAGTTTTTCATAGAAATATTTCTTAGGTTTAGCACTACCACCTGCAACAAGTAAAAGTGCTCCCTCCTCAGGGTCAATATAGATTTTGAAGAGCTCCACGCTCCAAGGACCAAATCTTAATTTATTTCTATGGGGAAAGGAAATCCAGCTCATATGCAAACAGAGGAAACATTTCAGAGAAAATTCTGTAGAAGAGGTGACCCTTGCAGAGTTGACAGATCCATATTATGTTTGATTTTTTTTAATGTAAACACAGTCAAGGCCCAGGGGTACTAACCTCAGCTCTCTCTAAAGGCACAACAAAAAGTTTATTATGAAAACAAAAGTTTTAATTTTCCTTATTTTGTGAATTATTGTTTAATTTTTATAGCTTCCTTAGGGGACAGTGACAATTCTTTTAATCCCATATTGCTTTTACTAATAAAACAATGTTAAGAGCAATTTACTTTTAACCATTTGCGCTGTTTATATTTTACTCAGTGTGGATAAGAGACTAGAAAGGTCAGTTATAACTACTCACTTCCCATGCATTTGTACAATGCTATAGCATTTAAACATCTGCTTTTGTAAATATTTAAAAAAGAAGAAACTATGAAAATATTTCTAGTTATGTTAGACCTGATAAAAAATTATTTTTAAAGCCTAAATTTTGGGCCTATGCTAAGTAGACAATTTACCATTATAATATTTATGTTTTAATATAATTCAGGTGAATCGTATTTTCTAACATAACAGAGCCAATATGCCTTGATTTTTAATTCATATTAATTTTTCTGGCAATTTTCTCAACTCATGCCAGCTAATTATGCAGGGAATAGGATACACCCTTCACCAGGCAGATGGGCATGTCCATGTGCCCAACCCTGATGTTGTGGTCAGAGAAAGAAGTTCCATCATGCAGCTTGGAACATGCTCGAGTTCCGAAACACACATGCGTCATGTGCCTTCCTTGACCACCCAACATATATGTCCGTGAACTGGCCCCGGTGTTCAGTCACAGCCTGGCAAAAAGTATCCTTTCCGTTGCCCAGTAGTCTGGGGCACAGATAGGGTTGTGTGTCCCAATGATAGACCCCCTGAAGTTGGGGAAGCCCAGAGTGCCAAATCCAGCAATGATGGTGTCCACATCTGCAAGGCGGATGACTCTGTGCAGCAGGATGGTGTTGATCGCCCTGACCACCTGCAAAAGGAGACAAACAAACTGAGAATCACAAAGGTGCCAGGATGCCTGCAAAATGTTGACAATGAAGCTATAAAGCACCTCATAAAACCCAGAAGCCATTACAAGTGAATTGAAATATCTACTACTGTTTAGGAAATTTATAAGCAAGATTGGGCATATTTTTAAGAACATAAGAATGGCCATACTGGATCAGACCAAAGGTCTATCTAGTATCCTGTCTGTCAACAGTGGCCAATGACAGATGCCCCAGATGTAGGGAACACAACAGGTAATCATCACGTGATCCCTCTTATATCATCCATTTCCAGTCAAACAGAGGCTAGGGACACCAATCCTATCCACCCTGGCTAACAGTCATTGATGGACCTTACCTCCATGAATCTATTTAGCTCTTTTTTGAACTGTGTTAAAGTTCTAGTCTTCACAACAGCCTCTGACAAGGAGCTCCACAGGTTGACTGTGCACTAAGTGAAGAAAAACTTCCTTTTGTTTGTTTTAAACCTTTTTAATCTCTCTTCATACGGGACCTGTTCTAAACCCCTTAATCATTTTGTTGCAACATACTACTTGCAGGAGTCAAGATTGCAAGATCAACAGATAGTTATAAAGTATATGCATTTTATTAGACATACTAGACAGAGGATTTACCTGGCATTGCTCTGGTTCTTAACTGAAATAATTTTTGTTTTATTTTTTTCATTTAAAACATTGCTCTAGGGTGGGGCTAGGGCAGAGGTATAGCTAAAGCGTTACGTTCCTGGGGGTAAAGGCAAAATTTGCATCCTGCAGCCCCCAGCTGGATCCCCCCTGCCTGTCCCGCCACCTTGTGGAGCTTCCTCCGGTGCATGGGGCCATTCTGCTTCCAGCCAGACTGATGTGCCTTCTGGACAATTGTCAGCTGTGGTTTCTCAGAGGGGCAGGCTACACGCAAGGACCCAGATGCTCCGGCCCAATGGGCAGTGTCTCGGACCAACTGGTAGCAAAGGGTATTGTGGGGGTTGTAGTCACAGACAGGGCCTGTATGCCCGCTGCGTTATGTGCATGCTCCGCGTGACCCCTCGCCCTGTGCACCGCCCCCGCAAGGTGCTTTGCACTCAGTTTCGATTTCCGGCAAGTGTGGAAGCAGCCAGCGCTCTCGGGGTCCTAGCGCCATCCTTCCCTTCGCTATCTGACCGGCACCTGCGTGGTCCTAGGACTCCTAGCGCCAGGGCCGGCTTTAGGAAGTGTGGGGCCCAATTTGAACCACTTTGACGGCCCCCACCCAAACCAGGATTTTTTTGTTGAGCAAAAGAAAAAAAAACCATGCACCACACAACAAACCGCAACTACACACAAATATCACATCAGAAGTAGATCTGATCAAAATGTAGTTGAACATTTTCAAAAAAAAAATGCCATCCTTTATTATGCAAAATTCTACACAAAATTAAATCAGTTCCCTTAAGTGTAGGCCAAATATTTTCAATTGCAAATTATCCAATTTTTTCAATAAAGTTTAAAGTTTGATTTTTAAAATGTTACCAGAAGGCGTTGCAGTTTTCTGTTACATTGATTTACTTTTTAAATAGCAAAAATTGAGTCTTTGTTAAGAAAGTGTCAGTTCTGTGGTCAAATTCCAGGCCTTAGTGATTTCAGCACTAATGATTTCACTAGGTAATATGGTATCTCACCACCATTGCCTCCTTTGCACTGCTCTTCAACACATTGCCTGCATGTTGAGTCCAAGATCAGTCTAGACAAGATTTTATCAATGATTTTTGCTCAAGCGATCACTGAGACAAGACCAGGACTCTAAATTCTATTCAGCTCTTCCTTTAAACACTGGATGTAAAGTGTCAGATATAATTGAGGACTCCCAAATAGACTCTACACTGCCAGAAATAAAACCTGTTTCCATCTTTTGTGACTTTCAGTTAGATGTGACTCACTATCCTCTGCTTAGTGTTCAAGTTATGGTAGACCCTAAGCCAGGTCATATTAAGTTCAGGTCTTCAACCTTTTAATCATACAATATGGATAACAACATTTCATTCTCCCAGCTCCAAGTCTTAAGTGAATTTCAACCCAAAGGAGCCAAAATTGATCACCTTGACACAGCAAGTGTGTCTACAGATCTCTGTGGCAATGTAAGTTGTCTATATAAATAAGGTCTGCTCCTGAAGCCTTTTCCTACAGTTGATTAGCAGATGGCAGTAGATAGCTCATTCAGACCACTGGCTGATAATAGCTAGTCACCCTGACTAATCATTAACCATAGTCATGGACTCACCCTACTCTCCATTGTCTCTATGATTATCTGATGACCTGTGACAAAAAAGGAGGGTGGAAAGGGAAACTGAAGGGAGAGACCTCTCTAAATTCACCAATCAAAGAGCAGTATTGCCAAACCAAAAATCACAAGGAACGCCTACACAAAGTTATGAGAATGGTCTACAAATCATAAGATATTTAAAAATAAAACATGTTGGATTTTTATTGGCCTTTTGTTTGAGTATTTAGGGTTCATGTTTTAAAGCTTTCCTCCTTAGCTGTAAGGCCCAGAAGTATAGAGAACTTTTTTGAAATGAAAGCTGAGATTCCTACATAATCAACTGACTGCAGGCCTTTAGAAAAACACCAAATGTTTTGAAACTCATGGTAAAACAATGGAGGATTCTTGAGAGCCCATGCTTTGCCCACAGTATAAATAAAAAAAACCAACAACATCTTCTCCACTAAACATCCTAATGAGATGCTGCAAATGGTGAACTGAATTCAACAGCTCCTGATATGAACAGGTATCAACCTAGTTTTTCATATTTGAGATGGGTTACCAGGAATCATATATGATAATACGAAATCTTTCAACTCTCAAGTCAGCATATTCACAAAGCACCCATAATTTTGATCCATTTTATATTATTTTTCTCCCAGAGGCAACTGACCCCTCCGGCCCCCTCACTATGCCACTGGCCCCACTCTTGCAGATCTATCATCTTATGCATGTGCAAGATCTGTGAGAGCCATCCCATGAATCTGCAGTTAGTGTCTGTGGCGCCTGCTTCTGGGTGGTGTCTCCATGCTGCCACATTTACCTCCAAAGAGGGGGCTTCCCAAAGCAGGCCCTTGCTGCTGACCCCCAAGGCATCCACAGGTCCAGTTTTCTTTCAATGGGCCCACTTCAATGGGCTCATTGATCTTGGATCTTGGATCTGGCTTCCATCCCCTCTCCAACCCCCATCAGAGCTACTGTGCTCTCCTGGCTTAGGAAAAAAATGAACAGGAGTATTGGAAATTAACCCGCCCAGACTCGCGTCCCCTAGGCAGGGAATGAGCCTACATTAGGCCCTAGCTGGAGTATCATGTCCAGTTCTGGGCGCCACATTTCAGGAAATGTGGAGAAACTGGAGAAAGTCCAGAGAAGATCATGGATGATGAAAGGTCTAGAGAACATGAGATATGAGGCAAGGCTGAAGAAATTGGCCTTGGAAAAGAGAAGACTGGAAAGGGACATGAGAGCAGCTTTCAAGTATCTAAAAGAGTATCATAAGGAAAAGGAAGAAAAACTGTTCTGCTTGGCCTCTGAGGTTAGGATGAGAAGCAATGGGCTTAAATTGCAGCAAGGGAGGTTTAGGTTGGACATTAGGAAAAACTTCCTGCCTGTCAGGGTGGTTAAACACTGGAATAAATTGCCTAGTGAGATTGTGGAATCTCCATCACTGGAGATATTTAAGACCAGGTTAGACAGACACCTGTCAGGGATGAGCTAGGGCAACTCAACTTTGGAAGCCTCAGGGGCCACACTGATACTTACAGTACATGCTGAGGGCCTCAACTTAAGTGTGGTTGCTTATGCAAGCAAATATCTCACACACTGACAGGCATGAATACAAAGATTAAGGCAAGACTACACAACACACAGGCCCCATTTAAGTCAGTTCTGCTGATATTAATAAAATGCAATATTTACCTGATTTCTACCCATGTGACAGCACTTTTCATGAGCAATGACAGTCCCGGAATTTAACTACTAAAACACATATCAACAGAAGATCATTACACTGACTACTTTTTTGTTTTAGCTCCCACTCGCCGGCCACGTGTTGATCCCCACATAAACCCAAACTGCACCGCGGGGGTGCAAACAAACTGGCTGTGGGCAGCATACCAAGTTATTAATAAATATTTTTAAACCTTTGCCTTTTCTCTCTGCTGCCATGTCTCCTCTCCTTGCTCCATCATTTCCCCTGGTGCCTGCTGCCCCCCAACTCCTCATTCTTCTCTGCTGTCCTGACTCCTGCCCTTAGCCCTCCTGCAACCTGTCCCTCTCCACCAGCCGTTCTCTCCCCCCTATGCTCACTCCTCCAGTAGTCCCATTCTGCTCATGTGAGCTACCCCTCCTCATTCCCTCTTCTAGCACCTCCCTTTCCTCTTTCCTCTGGTGCTGGTCCCTCCCCTGCAGGTGTCTGCCCTTCTGCTTCACCCCAAAATCCCCTGACACCTGGACCTTCTCTTAGCCTTGCACCCTCCTGGTGCCTCCTCCTTCCCTTACTGGCCCTGCCCCCTTTGCCCTCTTTTTCCCTGATGCCCACCCCCTCACCACCCTCTGCCCCATTCCCCTCCTGTCCCTCTGTGCCCTCACACATGCCTTGCTCCATCCCTACCTTTCTCATGCCCACTCCTTCTTTTAAGCCTTCTCCCAGCACCTCCCGCTCCAGCCCCCAATGCCCTTCCCCTCTCTTCTCCTCTCCCAGCATCACCCTGTCCCCTCTCCCACTGACACCTCCCCTCCTGCCCTTGGCCCCCTGGCATTTGTCTCTCCTGCACCCCTGTCTCTTGGTGCCTTCCCCTCCCCCCACCCAAGCCCCTTCTCCTTCCACCCCTCTCCCTCCACCCCTCTACCTCCGCCCAAGCCCCTTCCCTTCCCCCCACCACACTGTCACCACACAAGCCCATTCTCTACCTTTTGCCTTCCACATTGTGGTTGCAGGGCCGGGGCTGAAGCCGGAGCCAGCGAGGCCGTGCAACATGGCCTCCCAGGACTTGTAAAATCCCGGGCCATGATGTTATGTCACGCCCAGGCATCCTCCCTGCCCACATGCAGCGCTGCACATGGGAAGCAGCAGACAGCGAGGAGGAGCCGTGCATGGCAGGGGCTGAGGGAGATGCTCTGGGGGTGGGGTGGGAGGACGCGCGTGTGGGACTGGGATGGAGCAGGGCACCCAGCTCTGTAACTCGCTGGCACTTCCGGGTTCAGGGGCACGGGGCCCCCTTAGGCGCGGGGTCCGATTCAACCAAATCAGTCAAATTGGCATAAGGCCGGTCCTGCCTAGCACCGTCCTTCCTTCTGCTGCTAAATTGGCGCCCTTCTAGCGTGGTGCCTGGGAGCAACTGCTCCTCCCCCCCGCTCCTCCCTTGCTATGCCAGTGGGCTGGGGATGAGGAGTTCAGTATGCAGGCTGCACCAGGAAGAGAGGCATCTCCAGCCTTCTGTCACCACAGCAGCGTTGGGCCAGGTGAGAAGCACCTCTCCATGGCTGCTGTAGGTGCCTGGGGAGTGAGAAGTTCGGGGCTGGGCCAGTCATGGAAGGGGGGGGTACTCCAAGGCAGCCCCCCTCACTTGCCTGGTGATACAGTCTCTTTTTCTATATTATTTTATGCGTCCCTGTATGTAATGGGGAGGAGAAGCTTCAGTCCTGCCCCCTACAGAACCAAACACCTTGCTTTAAGTTATGATAAGAGGAAACTATATACCAAATAGAGTGGTCATAGCTCTTACCATTTAGGAAAAGTTCTTTTTATATGTGCCCATACACTTTGGGAGGGGAGCTTAACCCTCCCACCCTCCCCTCACAACACACACACAACCAACCCTTGCCTTCCTTGAAGTTATGATAAGAGGAAGCTGTATACCAAAGTCGGTCGTCCAAGCTCTGGCCATTTAAAAGGAATTCTTGAACAAACAGATGGTTGGACAGACAGATTTGCTCACTCACTCACAGACAACTCTCTCATCATATGTATAGTGGCCCAGTGTCTGTGAGTCTGTAACGCCGAAATGCTGGCTCTTCCCTCTGGGGGCTGCTGTTGCCTGAAATGCTGGCTGTTCCCTCTGGGCGGCCCATGCAACATGGGGAGTACGGGGCCCAAACAGCAGCAGCAGCCCGGCAGAGCGGCGCAGAAGTCAGCTGAGTGCCACAGTGGGAGGGGAAGGGGGCGGGGCTGTGATGTGCGGCATGACAGTGGCTCCAGGCCCCACCCCCTGGCCGTGAACATCATAGCCCCGCCCCCCTTCGCCTCCCGCCGTGGCTCTTGACTGACTTCTGCATCACTCAGCCAGGCCGCCATGTGGGAGCACGTGGCGCAAGCGACCGTTTGGTCTCCGTGCTCCCCATGCAGCATGGGGAGTGCAGAGCCCAAATGGCCGTTTGGGCTCCACGGTCCCCCAAGTGAGAGGCAGGAGGGGGAGGAGAAGAGAAAGAGAAAGACAGAGAGAGGGGCAGGAGGCAGAGAAGAACTGAGGGGGGAGAGGCAGTAGGAGTTGAGAGAGAGAGAGAGAGAGAGAGAGAGAGAGAGAGAGAGAGAGAGAGAGAGATGAAGCGAGAGACCGGAGGCTCAGGAGAGAAGACGGATGTGAAGGAGAGATCTGAAAATCCCATTTTATGACGGGCTAATTGTCTGTAACGCTGAAATGCTGGCTGTTCCCTCTGGGTGGCCTGTGCTGCATGGGAAGTGTGGGGCCCAAACAGCCACTTGCTCCCCCATGGCAGCCCGGCTAAGCGGCACAAAACTCAGCCGAGCGCCACAGCGGGAGAGGAAGGGAAGGCGATGATATGCGGCATGACAGTGGTTCCAGGGCCCGCCCTCTGGCCATGAACATCATCGCCCCGCCCCCCTTCGCCTCCCACAGTGGCGCTCAGCTGGCTTCTCTGCTGCTCAGCCAGGCCGCCAGATGGGAGCAAGTAGTGCAAGCAACCATTTGGGCTCCAGAGTCCCCCGAGTGAGAGGCAGGAGGAGGAGGAGAAGAGAAAGAGAGAGGCAGAGAGAGAGGCAGGAGGTGGAGGAGAGCTGAGGAGGGGGGAGGCAGGAGGAGGAGGAGGAGAGAGAGAGAGAGAGAGAGAGAGAGAGAGAGAGAGAGAGAGAGACACAAAGCGAGAGACCAGAGGCTCAGGAGAAAAGACCGACTTGGAGGAGAGACCTGAAAATCCCGTCTTATGATGGGCTAATTGGCTAGTATATATATAGTTGATAAAAGTGTGCTAAAGAAAAAAATATAATGAAAAGAGGAGGCACCTTGAATTTAGACTCATATACTATCTCCTCTGTCTTCAGGATATCAAATGTTATTTCAGCAATAGCAACAAAATGTCGAAGTCTTTAAAACCCACACAAAATAATCTCATTTCCATAGCTTCTTTGCATTGATCCACAACTCATCTAAAAATCATAGGGGAGTCACATTATTGGTTTAAATCATTTAAAATAATGTGCCTCCATGATGTTATAACACGTTTCCTAAGAAAATAACAGCTAGCTGATGTTACCACTATGCTAACTAAATATGTCAAAATATATTACCTGATATTTTAATTAGACAGCTATTGAATTAAGTCAACAGCAAACTAATTAGTCCAAACACAAGTGTTTCCATCTTCACATTCAATCTCAGTCTAGACAGCAGAATTTATGACATATTGCATTTTTTAAACAGAAAGACCTCTCTTGTTAATCTGTAGAAAGAAACTGATGACAAATATTACAAGTAAGTATCTTCTCAAATCTGCACAGAATGAAGATTTCATGGGTGTAAAAGCTAACACACCCAAAGGGCTGTGATTCATAATGCAATCCTGAAATGGACTTGGCACCACTTGCTGCAGAAAACTAAAACTGTGAGAGCTTCAGAAAAACAACAGGTGATTCTTATGGTTTTTTGGCCTCAGCTAGTGTTTCTGGCTCTCACCCTCCCATCTCTTTCTCACTCTCTCTGATCACAGTCCCATTGTGAATCATATATACAAATACTGGCAGCTTTTAGACTTGTGTTTCAACCAAGCCTAAGAGGCAAATGGCAGTGACTGTGAGAGCCTAAAGAGACTCATTCAGCAGAGTCTGAATCTCTCTCAAATAGCTTCCTGCAGCTTTAAATAATAAATAATGTGTTTCTACATTATTGACACATGTGTCATACAAACAAATGCTGAAGAGCCATACACGTCTCTGTTCTCTTCAAATTCTACAGCCCTCCTCGTTGTTAGTACAGTAGCAAGATTAATGCAAATCATGGCATCTAGAGAGTGGCTATTGTGCATTCAACCTTCTTAGTACTGGCTTTTTGTCCAAGTGTTAATCTCAAAGACATAGAGTACAAGACGCTACCCCTTAAAAATCAGCTATTGCACATAACTTGTAGCAAGAGCAGAATCAAATGCTATAGTTGATGTTGAAATGCAACTTTAATTGAGCTGTGCCCATGAAAGCTCATGATACCATTTACATGTTTTGTTAATCTTTAAAGTGCTACCAGACTATTTGTTGTTTTTTAACTTTCTCCTAACTCAGTTACTCTTAATTTTCTTAAACACGTTCCTTTGGTTCTGAAATTTCCCATGCTTTCTCCAAGCCTTGAGGCAAAGTTTGTTGTGGAAAGATTCAGCAAAATCTGTTTTGAGTTCTGTGAATATTTTCCATAGTATTCCAGTCAGGATGTTTGCAAGCATAAAACTCAATGACTGAATAAAAATGTGCTGGTTTCCTAGATTTTGCTGAGGCCTACGGAACAAACCAAGTCTGAAGGAAGTTGGAGCTGTAGTTTTAAAGCTGTAAGATTTGCAAGCTGTCACACATGCAAAGTTGGGTTTTTCCTAGATTCCTAGATTCCAAGCCCAGTGTGATCATCTGGTTGGACCTGCTTTATGATGCAAGCCATAGAACTCCCCCCCCCCCCCCAAATAATTCCTGGAATACAAATTTTAAAAAATCAATTGCATTTTCATTTAGAAATTGTAAGTGATGAAGATCACAAAACAGTTATTGCAATAGTTAATTACCCTCAATATTAAAAAGGTATGCCTTATTTCCTATTTGAATTTGTCTAGCTTCAGCTTCCAGCTACTGAATAGTGTTATGTTATTCTCTGCTAGACTGAAGAGACCATTACTAAATATTTGTTCTCTATATGGTTACCTATAGATTATAATCAAGTCACCACTTAACCCTCAGTTGAAGTTAAATAGATTGAGCTCTCTGGATTTATCACTATCAGACATTTTGCTAATTCTTTAATCATTCTTATGGCCTTTGTCTGAACTCTCTATCAACATCCTTTCTTAACTGTGAGCACCAGATCAGGGCCTCATATTCCAGAAGTGGTCACATCACTGCCAGATACAGAGGTAAAATAATCTCTTGACTCATATTCCCCTGTTTACGCATTCAATCATTATAGTAACCTTTTGGTAACAACATTGCACTGGGAGCTCATGAACAGCTGATTCTCCAGGACCACACACAAATATTTTTCAGAGTCATTGCTTCCCAGGATAAAATGAACTTTTCTGTAAATCTAGCCTGTGTTCTTTGTTCTGAGATCAATTTATTTACATTTAGCTATATTAACACACCTGGGCTACGTCTACACTGGCCCCTTTTCCGGAAGGGGCATGTTAATTTCAACTATCGTAGTAGGGAAATCCGCAGGGGATTTAAATATCCCCCGCGGCATTTAAATAAAAATGTCTGCCGCTTTTTTCTGGCTTTTAGAAAAGCCGGAAAAGAGCGTCTACACTGGCCCCGATCCTTCGGAAAAAGCGCCCTTTTCTGGAGGCTCTTATTCCTACTTCAAAGTAGGAATAAGAGCCTTTTTTCTAAAAGTCGGAAAAAAGCGACGGACATTTTTATTTAAATGCCGCGGGGGATATTTAAATCCCCCGCGGATTTCCCTACTACGATAGTTGAAATTAACATGCCCCTTCCGGAAAAGGGGCCAGTGTAGACGAGCCCACATTGTTTGCTTGCTCCCAATTTACCAAGCAATCTAGATCATTTTATATCGGGGGTTTGTCCTCTTAATTTTTTACTACTCCCCCAATTTTAATGTCACTGAAAACTTTATCAGTGATATTATGTCTTCCTCCAGGTCATGAATATAAATGTTAAATAGCATGAGACCAAGAACCAATCTTTGCAGAACCCCACTACAAATGCACCTGTATAATGACGACTCACTGTTTAAAACTACATTTTGAGACGTATTAGTTAACCTGTTTTAATCCATTTGATATGTGCCTTGTTCATTTTATAGCATTCCAGTTTTGTTAAATCAAAATATCATGTGCTACTAAGCCAAATACAGAAGTCTGAGTATATTACATCAATATTACAACACTATTATCTTTACCAACCAAACTAGTAATCTTTTAAAAAATGTATCAAAAGTTAGTTTTGCAGGTTCTATTTTCCATAACCCATGTTTATTTTCATTAATTATATTCTCCTCCTTTATTTCTTTATTAATCAAGTTCCATATCAGACAATTCACAATTTTCCGATTAAATTCTTCCTTCCTTCCTGCTGATCTGGCTTAAATGTTTTCAATTTCTTGAAACTGGCCACTTTTAAGCACCTGGTGTAAACATACCTCTCTTTCTCTCACACTCTCACTGGTCTGGATTTTATTCTGTTTGCACATTATAAATGTAACTAAATCATGATTACTAGTACCTAAATTACCATTAATCTTTAGTTTTGAAACCTGTTTCTACTGATCTGTCAAAATTGTGACAGTGCATAGACTGTGTCAGATACAATAAATTTTGATTAGGAAACTGTCATCTATATTATTTGGAAATTACAAAGATGTTTTAATACTGGGAATATGAGAGTTCCAGCATATGTCACTCAAACTGAAGTCTCCCATAATCAGACAACATTTTTTCCAACAGATTACAGATAAGTATGTGAGGAACTGGTCATCCTGTTCCTTAATGTGATTTGGTGGGCTGTTGCAGACCCCAATGAATAATCCATCTATGCTATATCTGTTAGGACATTGATCCGAACAAATTTAAAATAATTTTTTCTGAGTTATGAGTGACTTAGATGACAGGTAATGCCATTTTTGACAAAGTGCCACTGACCCGTCCCCTTTTGCCCCTTCCTAGATAGGTTATAACCATTGATTTGACATTCTAATCATGGTAATTATGCTAACAAGTTTCGCTAATGCCAGGTATATCAAAATTATGCTACTAAACCAACAATCCCAGCGTCTCTTGTTTGTTACCCAGATTCCTAGTTCTGGGAGGGAGAGGGAAGAATAGGGATTGGGTGCACTTGAGGGAGGGGTGGAAAGAGGTGGGGATGGGGTGAGGGCAGGGCAAGGACAGAGCAGGGGCAGAAATAGGAAGCACTTAGGGGTGGGGGTCCAGCACGTCCCCACTAGAGGGGATATTGGTGCCTATGGATGAAACTGTAAATAAGGGGAATTGTGTGTTCAATTGCACATATAATACATCATTTAAACAATTTTTGGGGGAAAAGTCTTTGCTAGCACTCCATTGCTTATTAAGATACCTGGTCTTTTTACTGGTGCTCTCTTTTGTACTATAGTAACAAATTGAACCAAGTCTGTCCAGCTCATGTCACCCCATTAAACAATTACTTATATAGCCAAAAAGAAAACTAGTTGAGGAGGTGATTCTGAGGCCAATGGATTAATATCTTAATACGTTCATATTACATTGCTTTCCTAATCTAATTTGCCTTCTAATTCATAGTTATTATTTACAGCTGGCTATATGTATATATTTTAAGACTTTCTCCTTCAAAAGAAAAGACAGTTACCTGTTTTGTAACTCATGTTATTTGAGATGTGTTGTTCATGTCCATTCAGTACAGGTGTGTGTACCTGCCACGTGCACCAGTGATGGAAGTTTTTCCCTAAGCATAGACATAATGGGGTAAAATTAAGATTGCAGTACTGCAATACTTACTTTTGCACTGCTCCCATCACACTAGCAACTCACCTATGAAAGAATTATCATAGCCATCTCTTATAAAATATATTCCACTCTCCTAGCCACCAATATAGGGACCATGTTGGGATGTGTAGCCTGTCTATGCTGTGTTCCAGCAATCCCCAGCTTGCAGGTGGGCTACTGAAGACTATTGCTAGTGGTGTAGTTCAGTGTTTCTCAACCAATGGTACAAGTACCCTCTGGGGTACACGACAGAAGTCTGGGAGGTACATGAACACAACTGAAATTTGGAGAAAACTGAATTTTTGTTTTAAGTTTTACAGCGCTTTATTATTTTTGTACTTTTTACATCCAAAAATTTCATCATCAGCCTGGCTACGATTAAGTTGTTTAAACAAATGTGTTGCAAGGGTAGAAAAAAAATGGTGTGTCTGAAAATTGTAGGTACTGGGGGTATGTGACGGGGCAGCGTGGCCCCCCACTCTCACGGCGAGTGGCAGAGAGCCAGTGCGTGACCCTGATCAGCTGATCGGCAGCCGGCGCCGCACACTGCGTCTGATCTACGGCCAGTGCCGTGCGGCGCATCTTATCTACAGCTGGTGCCACGCGGCGCATCTGATCAGCGGCGGCCCAAAGAGGACCTCAGGGAGGCAGGCCGGGCGCCTGCAGGAAGAGACGTACCCCTACGTCATTCCGAGGGGAGGAGCAACGTGGAGGCGGCAAGTATGAAAGAGGTCAGGGGAAGGATGCCGAAAGACCCCGTGAGTGTGAAGTAACACCTCAGGGATACCTAAAGGACCCCAGGACCCAGAAACAGGGGCGATTAAGGGGGCGGAGGAAGGAAAGGGCACAGGGCAGGTGTAGGAACCTGAGGACTGGCGAGTCGCAGGCAACAGCCCTGCCAGTCTAGACAGGGATGAATGGATCCCTTGTTTCGGGGCCTTGGGCTGGGGCTTGGAGAGTGGGTGGGCCCGGGCCCCCATTTCCCCCAACCCTGGGGTGATTGCTAAAACCGAGGATTGTGCCGGGATTAGACGGCAATAACAGGAGGTCCCCAAAGGGCGGCCCCTCTGTGGTGGTGTTAGGAGTGGGACCCTGACAGGACCAGAGAAATCCAGGGATCACCCCAGAAATAAGGCACCCCAATCTACAGTGGGGAGATCCTAAGGGGCAACCTTGGACATGGTACTTTATATATATATATATATATATATATATATATATATATATATATATATATATATTTCTTTTTTTTTTTGAAAAAGGGGTACTTCATAAAAAAAGGTTGAGAAACACTGGTGTAGTTTAAAGTCCAGAGGGGTCTTTAAACTATGCTAGGGCCATGACTGGGACAGAGCTGGACAGAGAATCAGAGAACCAAATCCACGTCCCTTGCAATTCTGCTTCCCCAAATTGACATTGCTACAACAGAGAATCTGGGTGTTGAATTTTATCGCTAATGGTTATTTTTCAAACTAATTTTATTATCCTGCTTCTCTTGATCCTACTATTTAAAAAAGTCAGTAACTCAAGCATACACTTTATGGCATTGATGAATACAAATGAACTTGGCAGACGCATAAAAGTTAAAGATGTGCTTTGACAAATCAAGATACCAGAACTAATACCGACATCTTCAATTTTTGGCAGACATATTTAAACGGAGTCCCAGGTAAAAGTCTAGCTCAGAATCCTTAAATCAGATATTTTTGACATTGTAACTTGCATATTCCTCAAGCCAAGTTTAAACAATTTTAAATGTGAACTACAAAAGGTTTTTGTTTTGTTTTAACCTTACAATTCCTCAGAAGATTCTAAAGAGGGAAAGGAAAATATGCACTATTTAAAAATGTAATAGTCACTATCCAGTTGAAAAATCTGTAGCTTTTTCTTAGCTTCCTGGTTTCTATTCTTTGTGAGATTGCAGCTACCCTTGATTTTATTCCTTCACATCACTCTTAAACTTCACTCTTGCCATGGACTTAATCCACAGTGAGGCCAAGTTCTCCGGACATTTGAAGAAATTTAACTCATAAAGTTATGCAATTGAAAAGGATGCTCTGGCCTTACAAACCACCATACTTCATTCTCATTACTGTTTTTGAACAAGCACCAAGGGCAGCTCTCCAGAGATCTATATCTAATTTATGTTCAGAAACAATTTGTAGACTATTGAAGTGATAGTCTGGACTGGAACAACTACAATCTATTGTGTCAATGTGTATTTTGGACAGGCTTTAATCTGTGGAGTCACTCGAGTGTTGTATAACTATACACATTAATCTCATTATGATTTTGATAAAATATCGTAACTCTCTATGCACAGTAGTCACTTTTCAGAATTGTGACGTGACTGTTGAAAATAATTTCTTTTTAGAAATACACAAAGGATCTAGCTTGTACCACTGACTGACTACCTTCAACATTTCATTGTACAAAATAAAGTCATTTTATATAAGAGTCTCCTGAAAAGTTTTCAAAATCAGAAAAGTATTAGGGGGGTTATTTTGTCATTTAAAAATAATTAAATACATTTGGAAGACGGGTGTAATTTCTCCATGTGGAATTCTCAAGCTATGACATTCTACAATTTTCAACTACGAGCAAATTTCTGTTACTGAAATTTAACGTTAAAATATCATATGTATTCAATGGGAGTTGACATTCAATATGTTTTTGGATCATGTAGTTTGACATTTGAAGCTTTGGGAAAATACTCTGCTATGTATTTTGATTGTTCTCTGAACAATTCAAATTTTGTACTAAAAATCCAGGGAGCCACTAGAAGTCAACCTAGACAGGGTACATCCTGTATCAAGAAAACATCACATTTATTTACAGACAAATTAATTCCATGATTAAAATGTGTTCTCTCTCTCCAACTGCTTTGTCTTTAGCTATCTATTTAAACAAGGAACTTCATAGAGAAAGAAAACACTGAAAGAAAAATTCCATGTAGGGTTTTTTTCATACAAACCTATTCATTCTCTCAGCATGGATTGATTTATTAGCTGCTGGACTGATAGATGAACACATGGATACTCATAAGGTGCATCTACACAGTACCCTAACCTCAAAATAAGGTTCCCAATTTGCATCTACACCGCACCAAATTTCAAAATAATGCACTATTTCAAGCCATTTCTTATCCCTCATGCAACAAGATTTACCAGGCAAAATAGTGCGCTAGTTATTTTGAAAAATATTTCAAAATAATAGGCGGCTTTTGTAGACACAAGGTAGCTATTTTGGGATACCTCTGATATCCTGAAATAGCTGTGCAGTGTAGACGTACCCATAGGGAAGAACTTTGATGTTGGGAGTGGGAGAGTTTGGAGCAGATGGAAGAGTTTAAGAATATAAAAACGTAAGAATGATGAAATTGTGTCAGAACTATGTTCTGTCTAGCCATGTATCCTGTTTTCTGACGGGCCCATGCCAGAAGCTTCAGGGGAATGAACAGAACAGGGAAATGTATCAAGTGATCCATCCCATGTTGTCCAGTCCCAGCTTCTAGCATTCAAAAGTTTAGGGACACTCAGGGCATTGGGTTTCATCCCTATCTTAGCTAATGACTAATGATGGAGCTATGGATTTATCTAAGTCTTTTTTAAATCAATTATACTTTTGGCCTTCATACTGTTCCTTGGCAACACCTTCCAAAAGTTGACTATGTGTTGTGTGAAGTAATCTCTTTTAGTTGTTTTAAATCTGCTGCCTATTAATGTCATTGGGTTATACCCAATTCTTCGTTATTTGCTTCTTTAAACCATTCATGATTTTATAGATCTCTATAATATCCCCCATAGTCATCACTTTTCTAAACAGAATAGTCCTAGTCTTTTTAAAGCTCTTCATATGGAAGCTGCTCCACAACACTAATCATTTTTGCTCCCATCTCTATACTTTTCATAATTTGTATATACCTTTTTTAACATAAAGTGACCAGAACGTTACATGATATTTTAGGTGTGGCATATTATGGATTTACATAGGCTAATGATATTTTCTATTCCTTTGCTAATAATACCTGTAATTCTATTAGGTATTTTCTATTCCTTTGCTAATGGTTCCTATAGTTCTATTAGGTATTTTGACTGCTGCTGAATACTGAGAGGATGTTTTCAGAGAACTATGACTCCAAAATCTCTCCTGAGTGGTAACACCTAATTTAGACTTCATCACTTTATATGAATAGTTGGGTTTATCTTTTCCAATACACATTACTTTGCATTTATCAACATTAAATTTCATCTACCATTTTCTTGTCCAGTTACTCATTTTAGGGAGTTCCCTTTGTAACTCTTTGCAGTCTGCTTTGGACTTGAGTAGTTTTATATCATCAGCAAACTTTGCCACCACATTGTTTACTCCTTTTTTCCAGATCATTGATGAATAAGTTGAACAGTTATCCAGATTCTTGGGGGGCCCTGCTATTTACTCTCATCATTGATGCTACAATCTGAGACCGTTCCTCAGATCTGTGGACATTCTCTATGACAAAGGATAAATGAATACAAATCAGACATCAGAAATGACACCTAAGAGAAGGAGCGCAAAAGATGGAGAATAATAAAAGCTCTGAAAAGGAGATATCTATTAGCTGACCTACCCAATTGGTTGGCCAGAGTAGAAAAGCCCTCACCCCAGTATTGACTTAGTAACAAGAAATAGTGAAATGAGGAACCTCTTTTAGTGGTTCACAGTACCTGAAGAAGAGAAAGTCATCTTCCCACACTCTAGGGCTGTGTCCAGACTCAAGGGTTTTCTCGAAAAAAAGTAGCCTTTTTTCGAAAAAACTTCTCCTGCGTCTAGACTACAGCCGCGTTCTTTCGAAATTAAATCGAAAGAACGCGGCTTTTCTTTCGACGGCAGAAAACCTCATTTCATGAGGAAGAACGCCTTTTTTTGAAAGTGATCTTTCAAAAAAAGGCGTTCTTGAATGCAAACAGGGCTTTTTCTAAAGAGAGCATCCAGACTGCCTGGGTGCTTTCTTTCAAAAAAGCGGCTTGCTTTTTTGAAAGAACTGCTTGCAGTCTAGAGGCTCTTTTTCGAAAGAGGCTTTTTCTTTTTCTCCCAAAAAAATATTTAAGATCCACTGTGTCCCTGGCACCCAATATAGTAACTTGCTTTTTCATCATCTCACTTGAAGGAGCAGAAACATATAGTAAATTAAGCCTGATTTTCATGAGTGAGATCATGTGTGTATGTAGAGCTCAGTGTAAATTAGAGAATATACTCTGTCTGAACATTATAGCCCTTTGTGTCTACTCAGCTTGTTATTAATTTTTAATCGTAACTCTCACTGTACCAAATTCAACCTGGTTTAACTCCACTGAAGCCAATGGAACTATACGAGAGGTGAATTTGCCCTCATGAATTTCTAGTGCCTTCATGGCCTCCTCCTGATTGCCAAAATAATAAGTGTACATTCTCAACAGTTTTAACTAAAACCTGCTGTTAAGCTTGGTGAATACAATTCTTGCCTTCAGGTGATACCCTATGCTAATTTTCACACATGCTTGTCTTCAGAAAAGCAAGGTGTGTTGTGGGCTGAAGGCTTAACTAATAGTTTGCAGAGTTATTTTACATTCCAATATGTTCTTAGACCCAGCTCAACAGGTTATCTGTGCTTGAGACTATACCTCCAAATAGAGCTTCATTTAGTCACAGGTATTTACAGTAGAAACTTAAACAGTTTCTAACATCCTAAACTAATCAGTTTTAAGTTCATTGATGGGTGCTAGTTTATACCAAACAAGACATGAAAAAACTTACCCTGAATGTCCTTCCCTGGAGTGGAGTTGATAAATAGCAAACTGCCAACTGTAGTTTGTACAAAAATATTTGCTAATGCAAAGATCACAATATCATCACCTGCAACCAAAAACATCTTGTGAATTTTTGATGATCCCAAGAGATGTTCAACCTCTTTGAATAACATAACCCCATGACACGTTTAATCCTTTCCCCGTATATTTCATGCTGCTTCATTTTATTCATTTGCTTTAGCTCAGTAGTGTGAAGACTCAGCTTGTTATTAGGGTCCTAGGCCTGGTAGGTGTGGGTGAGGTCACATTTCTCTAAATGTGTGACAGGGGAGATGAATGGATCCATAAGTTAGAGCTAGTCTGTACTAGCTAAGGTAAGGGAGAATACCTTTGTATCATTTGCAATGGATAAAATAGCCATGGAAATGTAAGTTGAAATACAGAGTAGGTCATGCTTGGACCATGTATGTACTGGGATTGGTTCATACAAAATTGCCAATCCAATCCCAAAGTGTATGACGTAATGTACAGTAAGGCAATGTACATGTAAATATATATAAAGAAAGGTTTTCTGTATCCACCTCCTGCATTTGAAGAACTTACCATAGCTTTGTTGTACACCAAATAAAGATACCCAAGTAATAAAATCAGGAGTCAAACTGAATTCTTGAGAAGTGGAAAAAGGTCTCAGAGGGAAATCCAATGCGGGGAGGAGCCAACTGCAAACAAAATGTATATCTAGAAACAGAGTCAAGAGACGAGTGAAGCCAGTATCTTGGATCAGGCTCATCTGCAGTATTAAGCCTCCTCCTCCATGATATAAGACATATAGTATATCAAATAATTAACTAAGGGCTCTGTGCAAGCATACCTCTCACCAATGAAACTGCTGCCATACTTCTCTCATCCCAGACATGGATACATATGAAGGGGAAAAAATTACAGAGCTCTTTTAGATTCTTTAATACATTACTATATGAGAGTAATATTCACACATGTAGCAGATTGCTTTATACCACCAATGCAAAGCTATTCTAAGGAAGAATCACACCTGTGAAGATCTTGAGCTGACAGAACACTGTGACTCCTTTCTTTCCTGCTGCAGTGAGGAAGTCATGTCTGAGAGAAAGAGGTAGTGAGGGGCATTGCTGATCCTTAGCAATCGCAGTTGCTATAACAGTCCCTTCAAGCTGCTCTAACGTGTGTCTGGTTTCTGAATTGTGATCCCACAATAGAGAAAATGCACTAATTACGTAAAGAGACCATTACTGTGCAGTACTGAGCCCATACAAAAATCTCAAGCTGAAATGGCTTGTGTAAGTCAGACATCATTTGATATGTAAAAAACAGCCATGTTATAAAAAGAGTAAGTTGGGAAAGTCTGGTTCAAACATTTTTAAAACCTTGTGATGGAAGAGTGCTGGTCAGCACTCAGTGACTAAAGGGTTAAACTCAGAAAGCTAGCAGGGGTGTTGGCAGAAAGCCAGAAGAACCAATGGGATACAGTGCTGAAATTAAAATTGGATACAGATACCTTGCCTGCTTTTTTTGTATGTGAGTTAAGCCAGGAGTTGGGAGACAGAATGATTTAAATCCAGGCAAGACTACCATGTCCCCAAGGAATTCAGGGGAATGGAAGTGGACTGAACCACAAAGGGATTATGAGTAAATAAGAGAAAATATGTATTTAGTTATGACTGGGGTATTTTTCTTAGTTTGCAGGAGAATGAGGCCAGGAAGCCACAGCAGTGCAGGGCCAGGGCTAGAGAATCCCACATGCCCATGCCAACCTAGGGCTGGGGCATGGCAGACAGATCACCTGGGCATGGAATAGAGGGGGGTCAGAGGCAGGGGGTCAGCTGGCTTGGGGCTGGTGGCAGGGGACACCTCTTCTGGTCCAGAACATTCTCTTATTTGGGTCCCAATGCAGTCAAACCAGGGAGGTCCAACCTGTATCAGACACTCAGACCAAATGTTCTCCTCTGGTTTGTCACCTCTCAAGGCATGAAATCTGTCCTCTAGACATCAGTTTATTTTGGAATGCATTCCCCATGAAGTTTTCACATGAGGCATTGCTTTGGAAAAAAAGGTTGTTTAATAGAAAAACACAAATTCAAAGATGGAATACTAAGGGCGAGTAAATATCTACCAGTTACACAGAAAATAAATAAAGACATAACTTCGGGGTTTACACTTTTAGATTTGATAAAATCTCTTTTTCTAGCAAAAAATCACCTGTTGCCTTTTAACAATGTCCTAGCATATTCCCTAGTATAGGGGGGTTCTTGTGTTTCATGGACAACTTACTACAGTGAAGCTACCTTTTTTGTTTGTGGATGCCAAACCTAAGACACAAATATTCTTTTAAAAGGATTTTCCTTTTTTTTCACCCCTTTCCTTTTCTCTCTTAGGCCAGATCTACACTAGACATGGAAGGTTGGGTGGTTGGGTTAAGGTACACAACTCCAACTATGTAAAATTAATAGCTGGAGTTGGCTTACTTTAATCTGAGCTTGGTGCCATTTTCACAGAGGGAGGCAGGCCAATGGAGCAAACACTCCTGCTGGTCCTTGCCACTGTGAGGAATAACGGTGCCAGCCGGAGCTGCCCTCAGTGTTCAATGTACGGGTCTTAACTACACCCGCTAAATTGAATGCCAGAATGGTGATCTCCGGCATGGGGAGTGAAGAAGTGACTTTAGTAAATGATAACTCATGTTTATTCAAAGTATGGAAATTCCATGTCTTCCCATTAACTTTAATAGTCCACCATTTGCCTTTCCAGAGATGAACAATGCCTGAATGCTTGAAGTTAGTTACATGTTAACAACTGGCATGGGAAGTGCCTCTCCCTGTCTGATGGCTCAACTTTCCTATTGCAAGGCGAAGTCAAAGTTTTAGGAGCACAGTTCTGTAAATGCACATAGAATCATAGCTATAGCCTAAACAACTATTTCTTAATGATTATTAAGCTTAGAACATCACAAGCTTTCATAAAATACCTTACCCACGTTTTTATAGCACAGTAACATTATGAAATGTTGATTCAACAGTTTAGTCCTTGTTCTCCCAACTCCTCATTCTCCCCATAGTTTGACTTGACTCTGATTGTCACCAACATTTCATAAGTCTGATGTTATTTTATATATCCTATGTATGACTAGTATTTGTAGATATGACAATGATATATGCCCTAAGTGTTGTTTTGCAAAAATATAGAGATGGAAAAATATAAAAAATGGCCCTGATGGGAATCATACTCTGCAACTTTGCAAGGAACAAGAGGATACTAAACAAAATTATTTTAGTAAACAGATAGTCCTTTTCATGTATAATCACCTTTGTTTTCTTTAAAGCCAGAGTCTCTTGTAAATTCTCTTGATGCTCTCTGAATCTTAGCAAGAAACACACAATAGTTGATGTTGAATGCCTAAAAGAAATATTTTCTCATTATAGTGTATTCTCTTTTTTTCTCACTGTCAGAACAAAAGAAAACTGATTTGACAAGAGAAGGTGGTTTCTAAATGGATAAAATGGTGGGCAAAATTAGTTACAGGATGAAGCTTGATTACTTCTATAACATTTTCATACACGTATTTGAAAACAGACTTTTAAACCCATGCAACAACAAAAGACTAGCTAAAATTA
This sequence comes from Pelodiscus sinensis, assembly GCF_052426305.1. Taxonomy (NCBI): domain Eukaryota; kingdom Metazoa; phylum Chordata; order Testudines; family Trionychidae; genus Pelodiscus; species Pelodiscus sinensis. The sequence continues at coordinate 50,248,375 of NC_143059.1, forward strand.
GTCACATTAACATTTGTAAAGCAAGATTATTAAACAGTTAATTTTATTTCTCCATCTGCGAAGCCTCTGCTCCACTGAGTGATGAGTATCTGTTGGTGTCATATCCAGTTAGGCAAAAAAGGGTAGGAGAACAGTACTGTCATAAATTAATGTTTACAGAACAGTCATCACATGCATACTTCTGACCCTTTGTTCCTGCCACAGCACTGCAATGTAGATGTAAACCTTATAATTTAAAATTATCTGTTTTCAATACTTCCTTTATTTATGGGGGGGGTTTCTTCATATACATGTGTTGTACATTCAAGGACAATTAAATTGCTAATAGTCAGCTATTTTTAAAGTTGTGCTGCAGGTGACATGCTGATGGCAGAAAATTAATTAGAAATTTAAATGAGATGTTCTTGCAATGCTATAGTTAACAGAAGAGACTAACATAAATAAAACAGAAACTTGAGTTCTCTCACTGAATTTATTTTTGGACATTATAATATGAACTGGACAGAAATGAGACCTCATTATTCCACTTTGTTCATTCAGTCCTCACTAATATACAAATATTTTTACTCATCTACCTCTTCATGATTTTTTTATTCTTTATATAAAAATAAGTTGATTCTATATAGAAATATAAGAGGTGTAACGATGCATCCATTAACTTCAGCAAGTGTAGAAGGTGTTCAGCTCCTTGCATGTGTGGGCTCTAATCCTTTTTCCTCTGCATAGTAAAATAACTATGATTTATGTACATGACAGGTGCTTAATTCTAATTTAGTGACAAAGTAAAAAAAAGTTTGTAATGATAAAATGTAGTATGTATTTGTTTATCAGTGTTTCCCATCCCTGCAATTATATGCACTTTTGTTAAACATTGATATGTGATCACAAGTAATAATGTAGCTGACATGCCACAATATATTACATAATTAAATACAATATTTTCAAGAAGGTCCTTTTGAATTTTGCTTGTTCACTTTCTTGCTTATAAAATTAAGGAACTATTCAACATTACAAGGCTGTACTATGAAGGCTCCTCTACACAGTTGTAATAATACACATCATTCCTGTCCTGCTGCATTCCCCCTATTCCAGCCTTTGCCCTCTCTGGAGCAAAAACTGCCACTCATGATAAATTGGGTAGTGAACAAATGGGGACTAGAATGAGACTCCAAGCTCATTTTCAATTTTGATCTGAGCTACTATTTGAACTAGTGAGGAATGCAGTAAATAGGACAGGGCCATAGGGGAACATCACTTCATGTGCATTTGGGTCAGAGGCTATTGCCAGGATTTCTTCAGAAAGCCAGACATATGCAAATAAACAAAAAAAAATGAAAAGGCACAAAATGTTTTTAATTTTTTAAAAAATAAGAATGTTGGCTACACACAGTCACGGCTCTTAGATACTATACATTAATAGACAATACAGGCACTAGAAACATCATTCTAATCACACTCCTTTAGCACGTTGATATTAACTTCCCAAATGCCCAATTTTATTCAACTCCTCTCAGTTTTTCAAATAGGTCATGTATAACATCTTTGCATTCTTCCTAACAAAGAACAGTACTGACTGGGGCTCTGTACTTGCCACTGTACAAGCAAAGTTAAAAAAAGTCCCTGAACTTGCAGTACAATAAGAAAAACAATAACAGACAAAATACAAGCAAAATGTCAAATCACTTTTTCTGTCTTGTAAGAAACTAACACTTCAATCCCCTTCCACCTCCTCTTATCTGAATATCCCAATCTTCCCTGCCCTATAATATGTCTGTTACCATTGCAGCTGGACAAATCATGCACAGCAAACAATTTAGTAGTTACATTTAATCCTTTCTCTCTTTTTTTGTATTTTTTTTTTGTATTTTTTTTATACAAACACATTTTGGCATGTGCATTATGCAGAAACTGTTGTCAGTAATGTTATATATATTATATAACCAACAATCTGGAATTATAGCAGTTTTGACTGAACAGATAGTCTATTACAAATACAATCTACAGTCTGGAAATTTGCTTTTCACAAATATACTGCAATATTAGCTAAGCATTTGTTATTTCAATTAGAATGAAAGAGTGTGCTAATATGGCTAAAACAAATTCATTTACCATTCAAAATATATGTATAAATAATTTGCAGCATTTGCTCAGCTCTAGTGAACAATCCTTCTGACAAGGAAAATAAAATCCGTAAGATATCCTCTTGCACTCAACCCATACATTACACATCCCTTCTCTTTCCTCCTGATGAAAGCATGAGGAAAATGTCCTGGTGGATGATAAAAGAGGGATCCCTAAATACTCTGCCTTTACTCTTATACACCATCAACTCCATCTCCCACTAACTTGATGGCTGGAAGTGAAGAGATTTTTCATGCTTTCCTTCTCTGACTGCTACAGGTTGTACCTCACTGGTCTGGCACCCTTGGAAGCTGACTGATCCCGAATGAGGGGATTTGCCATATCAGGGAAGGTCCCTCCCATCATAGTCGTATTGCCACTGGACTAGTGCTCCAGCCCCCAGGAGATCTTGCCAGGGCAGAGATCCGCAGCCACCTGGCTCCACAGCCGGGCCAGAGCTCCCTGGCTTCTGCTGGAGTTGGAGCTTCCTGGCCAGGGACAGGGCTCCATGGCCACTGCCAGACTAGAGCTCCCTGGCTGCTGGGGCTAGGGAGCTCCCCTGGGACCAGAACTCCTGCCATGCCACCCATCCTCTGCCCCCGTTTGTTCTCTTTCTCTCTCTCCCCTCCCTCCCCCACTCCTGGCTGAGTCACTGGTGCCCCTTAAAGTGCTACTGCCCTGCCACCAGACCTCCTTCTTCCTGGGCTCTGTGGTCACAGATGTTGCTGGACCCGGGAGTTCCGGTTAAGGGAGGTACAACCTGTAGTAGGAGATAAGCTGTCTACTCTCTTTTTAGCTGCTATTTGGGAACTCTTTATTCTTCTTTGGCAATTCTTCACCAAGGAATGAGTCATCCAGTGTCTCTGAAATGCAGCCTGCATTCTGCTATCACTGAGGGTATGTCTACACTACCCTGCTAGTTCGAACTAGCGGGGTAATGTATGCATACCGCACTTGCTAATGAAGCCCGGGATTTGAATTTGAAACGAGGTGTACCGGTAGTTCGGAATAGGCACCCTAGTCCGAACTACCTAGTTCGAGCCCCGTGTAGCCGCGCTACACGGGGTTCGAAGCAGCGGGGATTTAAAAATGGCGGCTCCCCGCTTATGCTAATGAAGCCCGGGAAATTCAAATCCCGGGCTTCATTAGCAAGTGCGGTATGCATACATTACCCTCCTAGTTCGAACTAGGAGGGTAGTGTAGACATACCCTGACACCCAATTCTTGACTGCACTGATCATCCCACCCTCCCCTCACCCCCAGCAGTCAAAACAAGTAATGTAGTAATCATTGTAGTAAGTTGAGGGACAGTAACACTGAGTCAGCAGGCCTAAATAGAGGCTTGTAACATAAAAACAGCAATTGGCCTGCAATCTAGTGAGCAAGACTTTGGTTCAGTAACAGAGGAGCCGAGAAAGAGGCCCTATTGATAATCGTGTGATTGTGTAAATTAGGTGGAGCATGGAAGGACATAGGGAGGCACCAGGTACAGACTGTAAGCCAAAGGGGAGTAGCAGAACATCTTAATAAGAAATGTCTTTGTACAAAGACTCCCCAAAAACTAATGAACATACCAACCTTAAATGGCAGTCTAGACAGAATGCACAGTGGCTTAACTCTGGCTAACCACTGTTAATATCTGTTATTTGGTAATAGGCCTGCTATGTGTTGGTACATTGTCAACGCGTGCCAAATGCACAGTAGCTTAGTGATTGAGAATTTCTGCTAATGACTGTTAGTGCATCGCATTTGATAATAAACCTGCTCGATGATTTTACTCTTGCCTGAATCTGTCATTTACAGGGGGCTATTAGAGATATCTTGTGTTGACCCAAGAGCACAGGTTCTAACACTCTAGATAAAGGGAGCATAGATATTGACGCACGCAGCCAAAAGTTTATCATCAGCGACGGAGTAGAGGTCCTGTCAGGAGCACACCAGAACAACCCCGAGAACCCTGGCCAGATGACACTGAAACACTGACAGACAGTACGACACTCACAGTGTAACATCATAAAAATATTGGACAGTATTTTCATCCTGACCTCCTGTGTGGAAATTCAATGGCATGATTCCAATTGGAGTTGTATAGCTGCTGACATAACACTGAAAATGTACCCCCAAAAGTTGAACTTTAAATGAAACTCCAGGAACATCTAGATAAAAACTTAAACTCTTTACTTCATGATTCATTGTCATCTACCATTGCAGAGATATCCCAAAATAATGTGCTATAACTACCACGTGTACTACTTCCCCAATGTGATATAACTGAACAACAGCTGTATTTATTTAAGCTCATGCAGAAAGAAATTAGCAGCAGCTATTGAGGTCAACACCAGAAAGGACATACTGGGGCCTGGAGGCCAGAAACCTGGCCAAGGGAATGGATACCTGCCTACATAAGAAGAGAAAGCTCTTACCTGTATGAGGACAGGAAGCCTTTCCCAAAGGGCAAGAAAACAGAAAAGCTCAAGAATCCTATTCTCTGGGGAGAAGTGGAGTGGTGCGGAGTAAATGGAGAGGAGTGTTTTGTCTATGATCAGCAGTGCATAAGAAGGAGATGCCCATCTATGAACTGTGAGGTGAAGGCTAGACCAGAAATGGCTAGCTAAGAAAAGGTTGAAGCATGGCCTACAGACAACTAAGACAAGGACAAGGGTTTGTTTGGGTGCCATGAAGTCCACCATATACAAATGCACTGTCCTCTTAATAAAGTGTGGGGCTGCAAATGAAAAGGCATGGATTCCAGTGAGATACAAACAAATGGAGGATGTGTCCAAGGACTGAGTACACCAGAGATTGTGAGGGTAGATATGACATGTGTGATGGGGTAAAGTCACAGATGACCCATTGGGGGTGATTCCTGGGGTGCTGACAAGACTACTGACACCCTTCTTTTGCTCTTTGGGGCTTCTCACCACCCTGTCCTACTAGGCCAGCTCCCTGGTCTCCCCCAGCAAAGGCACAGAGCTGAGAATCAAGCCTTCCTTCCCCTCACCCCTCCCCCCACTCTGAGAAGCAATGCAGACACTGAATCTCTTCAGGGCCAAGGAAAATGCAACTCTGGGCCCAGCTTTCTGGGATACCAGTCCCCAAATGGGATTAAAACCCCCAATCAATTATTTGAGTAAGCTCCCTTTAACAAATATACACACTCATTGTTCCCCCAGGTAATATTTATTTACCCTGAGCTTGATAGAAAATAAAAGTGATGTTATTAAGTACAAGCAATGGGATTTAAGTGATACTAGGTGAGAACAGGCAGAACAAAGTAGATTACAAACACAAAATAACAGAAAATGCTTAGCTACTTCTACACTAAAACTTAAGTACAAACTTATTACAAACTTACTACAAACTCACCCTAAAATTGTTTCTTTGCCAGCCAGCCCTTCCAAACCAAGAGAGTCTCCTTTTTCATGGGGTCTCTGGTTCCCTCCCCTGGGTGTGCCATACCAGCCAGCCAAAAGATAGATGCCTCCTACTTTCTTAGGGTATGTCTACACTACAGAGTTAGTTTGAACTAACTTAATTCGAATTAGTTAATTCGAACTAAGCTAATTCGAACTAATGCGTCTAGAACTAAAAACTAGTTCGAATTAGCGTTTTGCTAATTCGAACTAGCATGTCCACATTGAGTGGACCCTGAACAGGGCTTAAGGAAGCAGTGCTGGCAGGGCATCAGAGGAGGACTTAGAGCGTGGAGATGCTGTCTCAGGCTAGCCGAGGGCTGCGCTTAAAGGGACCCGACCCCCACCCTAGACAGACAGTTCTCAGGGGTGCCCCGCTTGAAAACCAGTCCTGGCTTGGAGTGCCCGGAGTGCCCACACTGGGCACATCACAACACTCGGCCATCAGCCCGGCTGCACTTGCCGCAGGCTGCCATCTGGGGAGAGGGGGCAATTGGGGGGCTGCAGGAGAGCTTCCACCCCCAGAAGCCCGCAGAGGCAGCCCAGTCCTCCCCATCGGGGGCTCGTACCCCATTCCTCCCTCACCTCCTTCCACTTACCCTTCCCTAGCCCCCCTTCCTGATGTACAAAATAAAGAAAACGTGTGGTCAAAATAAAATCTCTCTTTATTGAACAAAACTGGGGGAGACTGGGAAAAGGAGGTGGGAGAGGGGAAGAGAAAGGCTGGGAGAGGGGAGGGCAACTAACATGATCAGGGGTTGGGAACAGGTCCCAGATGAAGAGAGGCTACAGAGACTGGGACTGTTCAGCTTAGAAAAGAGGAGATGGAGCGGGGACAGGATAGAGGTCTCTAAAAGCAGGGGTTGGGTGGAGAAGATGCATTCAGAAAAGTTCTTCATGAGTTCCCATAAGGAAGGACTAGAGGACACCAAAGGAAAGGAATGGGTAGCAGGCTTCAAACTAGTAAGAGAAAGTTGTTCTTGACAAAGCAAATAGTTAACCTGTGGAACTCCTTGCTGCAGGAGGCTGTGAAGGCTACAACTAGAACAGAGTTTAAAGGGAAGTGAGATCAAGTCATGGAGGTAGGGTCCATGGAGTAGTCTTAACCAGGGGGTAGGAATGGTGTCCCTGCCCAAAGTTTGTGGAAGGCTGGAGAGGGATGGCACGAGACAAATGGCTTGGTCACTGTCTTTGGTCCATCCCCTCCAGGGTCCCTAGGGTTGGCCGCTGTCGGCAGACAGGCTACTGGGCTAGATGGACCTTTGGTCTGACCCAGGACGGCCATTATAAGCTCAGGGCTCAGGGTCGGGGGTCTCAGTGGACCCCCTTGATTTTCATGAACACCTGCTCCTGGGTGGCCAGGCTGGCAGCTCTCCTGCCCTAGCCGGCCACTTTCCTGTGCCTAGTGCGGAGATCGTGGACAAGGTCCACGATATCTGCACTAGCCCAGGAAGGTGCCCGCCTCTTGTGGTCCCGGGCAAGCTCCTGGGAGCCACCAGCCTGGTCCCGGGAAGAGGGGGTGGGCTGGGGGACATCGGGTGGGTGGCTCTGTGCCGTGTCAGGTGCAGGGTCTGCTGGCTGGGTGCTGGCAGGCTTGCACCTGGCACGGGCACCGTAGCCAGCCCGTGCCCCTTTAAGGGGTCCGGGGCCGGGAGGGGGGCATAGAGTTTCCCTGGTGTTGGCCAGAGTGGCCACCAGGGAAACCTGGGGAGGGCTAGCCTCCCACTAGTTCGAATTAAGGGGCTACACAGCCCTTAATTCGAACTAGCTAGTTCGAACTAGGCTTAATCCTCGTAAAATGAGGTTTACCTAGTTCGAACTAAGCGCTCCGCTAGTTCGAATTAAGTTCGAACTAGCGGAGCGCTAGTGTAGTGCCTATCAAAGTTAGTTCGAACTAACTCTGTAGTGTAGACATACCCTTATTGTTTTTAAAGTTTCCCTTATTGCATGAGGAGTCAGCTGGCCCATCTCTACCAACCACTGCTAAGACTTAAGGACAAAAGGCTATTTGCATAAGATTGCCCAGACACTGAAGTCTCCCACCGGTGGAACCATCCTTGATTACTTTCATTCACACATTTAAAACCCATAAAGTATTCCCTACTCCATATGTCTAATTTTACACACAAGAATGATACATTCACCAAAATAAGATAAACAGATCTAGCAGATTAAGACATGAAGATTGATAGTTTACATGAAGTAATTTGCTCAAAGGAACTTTAAGTTATGTACATTTATATCCATAAGTCCATTTAATAAAGCATGGGGGGTAGGGGTGTCAACTCAGCAGTGAATATTAAGGATCTAATAGATAACAAGGATTGGGACAGAGAAGGCCACCACAGACATAGAGGCAGAAGGAATTGCTGAGGAAGGACACTGGGGGGCACTGGCCACATGACTGCACCCCATGCCACCCTTAGCCCAAGAAAGGGCCAGGAGAAACCCCCTTCTGCCTCAGGCTTTGCTCCTGCACAACTCTACCCCTGCTCTGTCTCCTCACCTCCCCTGCTCTGATCCCTCCCCGCCTCTTTTCTCTTCCTGCTGCCAGTGAGTGCAGGGGTGCCTGACCCCAGATATAGGTGCCAGGCCCCAGCTACTCCTTTGGGCCACCCAGAGGTTCTGGCACCAACAGCTGCTGGCTCCTTAGCACTTCTACCCACAGTGTTTGGAGGGCATGTGGATGGCAGGGGAAGTGCAAGCTGGGACTGTTCAGCCCCAGCTTGCACAGCCCCCAAGGAGCTCGCTGGGCTCTTACTACATTTAAAGTGCAGAGCCACAGCGGGAGTGCCTCCCTCCCCTATCAACTAATTGAGTAGTCGATGGAAATTCCATCAACTGCTTGATGAGTCAATTAATCTATAGTTAACATCTCTAGGTAGTATTGCTCAGGGGAAGGAGTTTGGGGGAAAGAGTACAATGGGTTTATGGAAGGAGATGGAACAGGGGCAGGAGAGGAGCAGAACAGGAGTGGGGTCAGGGCAGGTGTTGTCCTATACCTCACACTACTCCTAGGAATGGCACTGCCAGCATCATCCTGAGCCTGCTGGATAAGCGCGTAATGGGATGTGAATGCCTGATGGACAAGATGTCCACCTTACAGATATCCTGAATAGGCACCTAGGCTAGGAAAGCTGCCGCACTGTTGAGCCCATAGTGAGAACTGGTCCACTTGGCCACATAAGTCTGCCTGGTGTATGGTTTATACCTTCCCAGCAGGACTTGCTGTACTGCATCCAAGAATGAGAGCTTTTCCCCTGTCAGTTATGGAGCAGCCACACTGCAAGATGAAGTGACAACACTGGATGAGGAAGGCATGTCCCAGCGGCCCATTGTCCGCCCAATGTCTGGAACAGAAGCTAGGACACTTTGTGTTGCTTTCTGCAGCAAAGATGTCCATGTAGAGCAGGGGTCTGCAGCCTATGGCTCTAGAGCCAAATACGGCTCAGTATGGAGCCCCAAATTTGAGCAATTCGCCCTGAGCAGACGCCCTCAGCTGTGCCCAGACTGGCCTGGTCCGTCACACCATGCTAGATGCACCGTCCGTACACAAAGACATGAGATTATCCAACAGTATTTCCTTCTCATTTACAAAGTTCATCACAGTTTTAAGGATGTCTTTCCCCTTGTTTGATTTTTCTTTGGTAATATCTCAATCATTTCTTCATGAACAGCATTTCCACAAATATATTATCCCAGAAAACACAACTGATTGATGTCACATATGTCAGTTGTCTTGTTCAAAGCAAATGAAAAATAAGAAGCTGTACTCAAATTTTGCATTTGTTCCTTGTCGATTTGATGGGCCATTTTCACAGCTTTGTCATGAACTGTTTTTGCAGATAATGTCATGTCCTGAATTTTCTGTAAGGTATTTGTCATTGTTGTGAAACTTGTCAAATAGTTCACGACCAATTTTTAGCATGCATCTCTTCCCGTAATCTCTGTCAGTGAAAGGCTTCCCCTCTTGAATAATGCTGCATGAGCCTACAAAACGTGGAGTTTAAGGTCCCACCTTTTTTTTTTACTATGCCAGCAGGCTATTTTATCCAATGTTCATTTTTTGCTGCAGCTCCTCACAGGCTTTTTTGTGTGTGTCACCCTCGGGTTATTTTGTAGCAAATACTGGTGGTGGTGGTGTTTCTTTGAAACAGTCTCTCTCTACAAATGAGGCAGTGTGGAGATCCAGACCTGTTCACAAATGCATACAAGTCTGTCCACTCCTTTTGAAAATGTTGGTATTTGTCATCTCTCTTTTTCTTCATAATTTTTACTGTTAGGAGTTTGCAGTGTTTACCATCACATATGATGACAGAAAGATTTCTTGACCAACCAAAGAAAAAGAGAATATGCATGACCCCCAAAGAGTGGAGAGGATGGATGGTTGTTAAAATTAACAGTTAGAGGTGAAATAGACCCCCCCAAAAATTGAGTATCTTCATCAAAGATGTCGACACAGGCAGACTGGCTCAGTTTGAAAGATTATGAATGTTTCATTATTTGTATGAGAGAGATAATCGGGTTTGCTTCTGAGCTCCTAATGGCATTCAAATCTTGTTTTGTTGACTTTTGCAAACACAGTGCTCTGTTTGGCTACATCTAGACTGCCCCCTCTTGCACAAGAGAATATGCGAATGCGGCAAAGCAGTGAATATTGCCGTGCCTCATTTGCATTTTTAATGAGCCACCATTTTTGCACAAGGGGCTTTTGCGCAAAAAGAAACCCCCCCTTTTGCACAAGAGCTTTTTCTTCCTGAAAAAATGCAGCAGTTGGGGCCGCTGCCGGTCAGCAGCCTGAGTGGGGCCATGTACCAGCTGGCAGCTGGGCTGGTGGAGCTGTGTGCTATGTGTGCCATCTGCTGGATACTGGAGCAGATGTTTTGGCAGCAGGACCAGGCAACTGTGTAGCCCAGCCAGCACTGGGGCTGAAGGAGCCAGAGGTAGGGAGAAGTGGCAGGTTGAGGGGGCCAGTGGCAGGGGACCTTCCCTGGTCTGGCAAATTTCCTCATCTGAGACCACTCATTGAAGGAGTCACTCTTGACCAGAAAATCCCCAGGTTAGGGCATATCTACACCTCTTGTCATTGAAGGTGGGCAGCTTTACATTTGTAAAGACTTGAGGGTTCCTGACAAGGGTCAGGGAAAGGGGAAGGGGGTTCAATGGGGATGACTAGTGGAGAGCTGAAGGCTGCACCACACTGAGAGCCCAATGGTCCGACTTGATAGAGTGCCAGGCTGGGAGCAAGGGATGCAGACGGCAGGTGAACATCACAGGGAAAGGATCTGGTGAAGTGAAAGGTACATAGTTTTCTTTGATTGCTTCTTCCTAAACCCCTTGAACTTGGTGGTCCCCTTCCTTATGGGGCTGGGAAGGCTGGGCAAGTGTTGGAGGCTGGAATTTCTTCCAAGCTGGACCCGGAATGTGCAGGCCAAGGGAGCAGAGGGTCATGCAGGAATCTTTTAGCCCATGGAGCTTAGTATCTCTCTGCTCTGCAAACAGGGCCACTCCATCAAAGGGGAAATCCTGAAGGGATTGCTGCATCTCAGGGAAGAGACCAGAGAGAAGCAGCCACAATACCCTCAGCATAGAAATGGCTGAAGCCATGGAGTGAGAGCTTGGACTTCCCGCTGGATAGGGAATGTTAGTGCTCTGTCTCGGTCCTGCAGTTAGTCAGCTACTGCGGTGGATGGTATCAGCATCAATAAGATGCCCTGGGCCATCTGTAAGGCTCGGGGATTGAAGGCACATGAAGCTGCTCCACTCCACTCAGGGACCGGGCCTGAGAAGTTTTTTGGGCCCCTACAAGGGTATGTCTACACTACCCTCCTAGTTCGAACTAGGAGGGTAATGTAGGCATACCGCACTTGCAAATGAAGCCTGGGATTTGAATTTCCCGGGCTTCATTTGCATAAGCGGGGCTCCGCCGTTTTTAAATCCCCGTTCGTTCGAACCCTGTGCCGCGTGGCTACATGCGGCACGAACTAGGTAGTTCGAACTAGGCTTCCTAGTTCGAACTACCGTTACTCCTCATTCCACAGGCTTCATTTGCAAGTTCGAACTAGCGGGGTAGTGTAGACATACCCCAAGAGAGTCCACTGGCATCAATGTTCTGGGCCTATTCTCAGACCCTCTTGCCCTTGCATTATGGGGTACCAGCGAGGCACTGCATGCCAAGGCACTGGTGCTCGGTATGAAATCAGAGCATGCATGCATCAAAACCAAGGCAGATTCTAGCAGGAGAGGCTTGAGTCAAATGCCCCTCTCCTTCCTGGTACAAGGCTTGAAGGACTTGCAAATGCAGCACTTATCACTTATATGGCCCTCATCTAAGCACTGCAAACAGTCACAGTGGGGATCACTCAATGGCATGGGCCAATTGCAACTACAGTTTGAAGCCCGGGAAATGGGGCATGCTCCAGCCGAGGCTAAGACCCTACAGGACTTACTCTCACTAATAGTCAGGACAGTAAATAACTAACAATAGAACTATTTACAGGGGAAAAACAGAGACCAACTAGGGAAATGCACAACAGCTAACGCTGAGATTAGCAGGCTCTGATGCACCCTCACTAGCAGCAACAAGGAACTGAGGATACAGAGGGCCAGAGGTGCCATATACAGTGCAGCTTGTGCGTGCAACTCCAGGGTACTTCTACGGGTACTGCTAAGAGAAAATCTTCCAGCACCAGTGCATGTGGCAAGCCCACATACCTATGCTGAATGGACACAAGCAATCACTTGAAGAAGAATATGCCATTTCCTGCTCTGCTTGGATGTGAACAAGTCCACCTAGGAAGTACCCCACTTCTGGAAGATGATGCTGAACACCTCTGGATGGAGAGACCACTTGTGATGAGATGAGAAGGTCCTGCTGAGGTGATCTGCAAAGGCATTCTTGACCCTGGAGAGGCACACACCTACGATATGGATGTTGTGTTGTACGCAGAAGTCTGAGGGCTTCCTGGCAAAAAGCCAGATAAACAGGCAAGGCAGAATCAGGTTATGTAGAACAGTGGTCTCAAACCTTTCTACACCCAAGATCACTTTTTAAATGACAGAACAAGCCAAGATCTACCACCCCACCACTTCCTTGAAGCTCCGCCTTCTCTATTCTCCTCCTTTCCATCACTTGCTATCCCCAACCCTCATACTGCTGGGGTTTTTTCCTAATTATTCTGTAGGAAGAAGTTTTTCCAACATTTGGCCTGTCTAGACTGGACCAAATGTCAGAAAAACCCCTTCTTTTGGAAGCCCCCTTATTCCTTGTGGAAAAAGGAATATAGGGGTGACCAAAAGATCACATTTGCTCTTCCACTAAAAGAAGTGGAAGAACAAACGCGTCCCTGGATGCAGAAGAGTTTTTCTGGGATATCTCCGGAATCCTGAAAAACTCCTGCAGTCTAGCCATACCCTCGCTGGGTTGAGACAGGATGTGTAGGCTCCGGGGTGGGAATGAGGGATTTGGGTGTGGGAAGGGGTGAGGTGTGCAAGCTCTGGGAGGAAATCTGGATGCAGGAGGAGGTGGAGAAGGGAACGTTGGCTCGGGGAGGAGGCTCCAGGCCAGGCAGTGTTGGGGTCAGATGTAGGGTTAGGGTTAGGGTACTAAGCAAGCCACAGACTTCTGGATATGAGATTTCAGGAATTTGGGTTGGGGTATGTGAGGGGCTCAGAGCAGGGGGTTCCAGTGTATGATAGGCTCAGATGCAGGGTCTGGGGGAAAGGGGAGTGTTATGATGCTGTGGCCAGATGGGGGCTTGGCCCCAACTGGGGGTTTGTTGGACAGGCTTCATTTTTAAATAAAATACTATGTCAAACACAAAAAGTTTCTGCATTGTCTTTATTTCTGAGAAGGGCAGGGAACTTGTTTTGAGTCAGGGGTCACTGGCCCACAGAAAAGTCAGTTGGGGCCACACAAGTGAGATGCAACCCCCCCCCCCCCAAAGTTTCACTAATGTGGCCCCAACCGTGTTGGTGGGAGCAGGGGACATAGTACTGGGAAAGGGTGCTAGTGGGTGCTTCGGCAGGGGACAGGGTGCCAGTAGGGACAGGTTTCTAAGGCTGGGGAGTGGGGAGAGGGAACTGAGGAGTGGGGAGAGGATGCCGGAAGGGCAGGGGAGAGGGTGCCAGTGGGGACAGGTTTCTGAGGCTGGAGAGTGGGGAGAGGGAACAGAGGAGCGGGGAGAGGGAACAGGGGGGTAGTGGGGGCAGAGAGTCCCCTGCACCCGCCTCCTCCCAGGATTCTCTCCCCGCCCAGAAGGAAGCCAGGATGTGCCTCCTCCGGGGTCGGCGCGTGCCTCCTGTGGTGCAGCCAAACCCCTGCGCGTGCCTGCCCTGAGGCCAAACCCCCCTCCCGTGCATACCTGCCCCTGGGCCAACCCCCGCTGACGCGGCGCAGGGAAAGCCCTGCACTTGACTCACTCGTCCTGCAGCGCAGGGAAGCCACTACACTCCTGCTATGGGGCCGATGCCTCCTCCTGCAGTGTGCACAGCATGCCACAGAGCTGTGGGAGGGGAGCAGGCAGTGCACTTCCGGAACCCCCGGAAGTGGCACGAAGCTGAAGGCAGGACATCCGTCCACGCCACGGGAAGCCGGCACTATGCTAGAGGTAGGTAGTGGGGCTTCTCGGGGATGGGGGGAAAATGGAGGGTGGAGGGAGCCCGAATGCCTGACAATCGACTGGTTGAAGCATCGTGATCGACCGGTTGGTGACCACGGATGTAGACGATTGCCACAGTATTCTCCATCAGAACATTGCTCTTCAGATGAAGTAGGAAGCAGTGTTCCGGCTAATATTTTCTATCCTTGGGTGGATTGAATTTTCTTGTGTGTAACACCAATATTGAGGTAGTGCGTGGATGTGCACCATCAATACAAACAAAAACAGATAGATAGATATTAAACAGTCCATATGTGTAGAAGAAAATATATTAAAATAAGGGACAGTTAACAAGAAGCAATGCTTACAAAATATTTACTATGAAATCAAATAAAAAAAGAAAATTAACACTATCCTTGTAGCACATGTATCATCATCCTATCTAACAACTCAAGCTAGTAAAAAGCTAGTATATTATCCACACATAGCTCATCTTTAAGATGCTAAACAAATCTAGGAGTCATAGTAATATCTAGTAATAGTATCTGAAAGGAGCACATGATTAATACAATATTTACTGATGCTAGAAAGGCATTCACTAAGGCTTAGACCATTTCTCTGGGGAATGTTTAAGAACAAGTGAAACAGAGGCCTATAAAACCAGGTAAAAGTTCTCCTGGTTTGAAATTTTCACCTGGTGTCACCAACTCAAAGAATACAAGTCCCAGAACAAATTAACACATGGCTTCAGGGTTTATAGACAGATGAATGTTTCATAGATCTTGCAAAAAGATTTCATCCTACAAAACAAGTAGCATCACGCCTAGTACTTGCTATTTCTGACTCATAAGAGCCAGAACTCTACCACATAGCAAAGATCTGGCCTTAATATAATACAATATACCATGTATTAATTAGTAACACAGGATTTTAAAAGGTCATTAAGATGAGAGTTTTAGATATCTGCAATAGTCCAAAAAATCTGTTAAAATAATCTTTTTCTTTTTTACAGTAAGCCATTAACACCTATGTAAATTTTGTTTGAAATGTAATCTTTTAAATGTCCTGGCACACACACACCTCATGCAGTCTGCTTCCCTTCACCCCCTCCATCCAACCCAGCCAGACAAGAGGACTGGAGCATAAATGCCAGCACCTACCCACCTGCTTTCCCTCCTCTACACCCATGAAATCTGCTCCCCCCAGCATTGCCATGGGCTGAAATAAAATCCTGCTTCTCACATTTGCAGGTACAAACAGCTGACAAGAAATATAGCACAAACATACTTTCCATTCCTCCTCCACCTCACCCCAGAACACACAGCACAAACTTCCCACACCTTCATCTCACCCCAGTGCCAGCACCCACTCACTCTTTCCTCCTCCACATAACATACCGCTTGTAGTCAGCCACTTACCTCCCCCTTCCCAGCCCAGGAAGCTTGAGGAAAGTGCTGGGTTTCTTCCTCTCTCTCTCCTCCACACAGACAGTACTCTCCAAACTCCCCTCCCCCCCCCCGACTTTCCCCAGCCAATTACTCCCTCCCTCCCTTCCTCCAGCCACTTATTCCCTCCTTATCTTCCCTCCTTACGTGCTCTGGGAGCTCCTATGTTTCAAGCATGCGGCTCTGTTTGAAGCTGCTGCTTAGCGTGATGCCCCTCCCCCCACCGGTCAGCTGTGTGCCCTGCCTGCTCAGGAGCTCTGAACCTCTTAGCGGGGCTCAGAAAACAGCTATATCGCTATTCAAATACAGCTTACAGGGAATTTAGGTAGGAAGGTGTGGTCTAAGCTCCCTGACACAGATGTGTAGGGAATGATTGAGATGGGACCAACAACATTGTGTGATGAGATTTTCCAAGTGGGCTCCTTATCCTAGGTCCAAAGCATCAGAGATTAGGGGAAAAACAAATGGAACTTCCTCTAACACTAATCCAGCATTTTTTTCACCATGCAAGAGATGACAGTACATGGTCCAAGCTCTTGACCACATGGTTCATGCTGTGTCTGTTGAGAATGTAGACTGACACTAGCCACACATGTAGTAGCCTGAGGTGGAGCAGTGCATGCTGGACCACATAAGTACATGCTGCCATATGGCCCAACAATAGTAGATATGTCTGAGTGGTGATAAGAGAATGGCTTGCACATATGAAATCAGGTTTGTCATGGCCCAAAACCAGGTCTCAGATAGGAAAGGCCCTGGCCTGAGTAGAGTAGAGAACTGTCCCAATAAACTCTATGGTTACGTCTACACTGCAGGCTTCTTGCACAAGAACTGTTTTGTGGAAGAGTTCTAGTGCAAAAGGTCTTCCAGAAGAGCGTGTCCACACTGCCATGTGCTTTTGCGCAAGGGTGTCCATGGCAGTGTGGATGCTCTCTTGTGTAAGAAAGCTCTGATGGCAATTTTAGCCATAGGGGTTTCTTGCGCAAGAAATTCATGTTGCCTGTCTACATTGCCTTCTACTGGAAGAGCTCTTCTGCAAGAGAGAGGAATAACTCTTCTGGAAGAAGCCCTGTTTTCTGACGCTATACTGTAAATTTACTTGCGCAAGAACGCACTTGCAGTGTAGATGCTCTGCAACTTTCTGCGCAAGAACACTTGTTCTTGCACAAAAAGCCTGCAGTGTAGACATAGCCTATGTGCTGCTCTGTAACTAAGGTTGCCTTTTTAGTAGTCCTAGGTCATGATAAGGAGAGCAAACCAGGTCAAATGAAAGCTGCACCTGATCCTGGGATTGGCCATTTATTAATCAGTCATCGAGTTACAGATACATTTTAGGGAACTGGGACTGCTAAGTAGAGACTGAGGCTTTGGTGCCAGGGTCATAAACCCTGATGATGGGGATTGACACCTGTGGTATGGGGATCAGTGACACTCTGCTGTTTTAGGATGGTCCCATAATGGGCTACCCTAAGATGTCAAGGCCTTAGCCAGGTCTGTCACCTGGTTTGGCATCTGTGGTGCCGGCTGGCCTATTTGATCTGTGGCTTCTGGGCCTGCTTTGGACACAGATTGCCTTATGAGGGGCCAGGACCCACTGCTGCTCCCAGCAGTCAGAAGTGGATCCCTGACTAGGTGGGGATTCTGACCACAATGGTACCCTAACATAGCACTGGAGCAGGCACATGGTCTAACACTAGTCTTTTGCCCAAAGCCCTGTTTTTCTGCAGTGCCACCAGGTTCTTCAACTTCAGATACTTCTTAGGCTTTCATGAGGGGGAGAGCTGGGCTTAATCCAGTTCCAGTGGTACATTGAGAGCTGATGCCAAAGTGTCAGGCATGGTGTTTGTTTGAGAGGGTTCCAAGGCAGGACAAAGCACAACTTCCATGAGGAGGGCTCTCAAGCAGATATGCTGCTCTTTTTGTGTTTCAGGGTGAAAGTTTTTTCCAGATCCAGCACTCATATTTTCTGGGGAATGCGCCCCCACCCCCAAAAAAGCAGGTCCTAAACAGGAAGGGGCAGGGCTACCCCACCCCCATACCATGATTGGTCTGGGGGAGCCCCTTTGCCCCCCCTTCTCACTAGGCACCCATGCCTTGCAAGAGATTTGGCATGCTCCCCCAAAGGGGGAGTGCCGCAGGCTACTCACAGGGCCGGGGCAGGGTGAAGGAAGCTTCACGCAGCAACCCCACCCCAGGCCCTGATTGGTCTGGGGGTGGGGGAGCGTGGGAAGCCTCTTCCGCTCTCCCCCCCAACCTGCGAGTAGCGTTCAGTGCTTCAAAGTGCCACGTGCTTCTGGCAAAGGCAGAAGGAGCCTTCGCATGCTCCCTTGCCCCCAGCCAATTAAGGCCTGGGGGCAGGGGAGCATGTGAAGCCTTCGCTGCTCTGCCCCCGCCCTGCGAGTGCCCTAATTGGCTTGGGGGTAGGGGAGCAGCAGGGCCTCTGCAGGCTGGATCTACCCACTGGCGGGCTGGATCTCGCCCACAGAGACCCTTTTGTTCACCCCTGGCTTAAGGCCTAGGGAATGGGACATGCCCTGTTCTGAGGCAAAGTTCCAGCTGGGACTCTAGCTCCTAAACTACTATTCTAATACTTAACTTAATGGTCTAACTAAGTATCTATCAACTAAAAGCAAAGGAGACAGAACTAGAAGAACTGCTAATTTCTTGTGAAATTACCCTTAAAATAAATTTGAAATATTCTTGTTTAAGCCCTTTTTAGTTTTTGTTTAAAAAAAAAAGAACTAAGTTGGATGAGAATGTAGATGATCTGCATTAATATTTTTCCTTGTTTGGCTCTCAGAAGAGTATCTGGATGACAGAATTTCAGCATAATAAAAGGCAAAGAGACCACAAAGGAATGAATGTGTCTCGTTCATAATGTCTGAACCCTGAAGGTGGATTGTCAGTTTGATTTGAGCATCATAGAAACTCCTTTCATCTAGTTAGACATAGCTTATATCATCCTGAGTGATGAAAATGCCCATTTGATCAAGTTTGCGCAAAGGAGAAGAGTTGTCTAATATTTTCATGCAGTGCTCTCCGAGTCAGCTCTGAAGGCTGACAAGTTGGTGAACTTAATTGCATTTTGGCTGTATAACAGTCAGAAGGCAGATAGTACTTCATTATGTTCTTGATTTCTTAATTCTGAAGGAAGATGGTATTCTCTGCCAGGAATTTTGAAAACCTATGGATTCTTTAATTTTTGTGTGCTACTCCATGTGGTTGGCCTTTTGCCTATATTGAAGTGGAAAACGTTATGGAATGTGTGTTATTCTGCATCAAGGAAGTGAATAAGTGAAAGAAAACATCCAAAGTCATGACATCAATCAAATCACCAGCAAAGGAATAGTTCTGACTTATAAACCATCCCATAAACCTGAAGAGTTGCCTCTTAGGTACCTCCCCACTGGGATGAACTCTCCACCAATGTTGTCAGCACAGTTGAAAACATATTTGACAGCATCTTCCATGTCACTACCTAGATACTGATATCGTGTTCACATACCATGTTATGTTTTGAGAAAACCACACTGAAATAGAACATAAGAATGGCCATACTGAGTCAGACCAAAGGTCCATAGAGCCCAGTAGCCTGTCTGCCGACAGTGGCCAGCACTAGGGCTATGTCTAGACTGCAAGCCTCTTTCGAAAGAGGCTCTTTCGAAAGATACTTTCGAAAGAGCCTCTTTCGAAAGAGAGCGTCTAGACTGCACGTTGAACTTTTGAAAAAGCGGCTTGCTTTTTCGAAAGAAAGCATCCAGTGAGTCTGGATGCTCTCTTTCGAAGAAGCCCTATTTACATTGAAGAACGCCTTCTTTCGAAAGAGGAACTTTCGAAAGAAGGCGTTCTTCCTCGTGAAATGAGGTTTACCGCCATCGAAAGAAAAGCCGCGTTCTTTCGATTTAATTTTGAAAGAACGCGGCTTGAGTCTGGACGCAGGGGAAGTTTTTTCAGAAAAAGGCTACTTTTCCCGAAAAAACCCCTGAGTCTGGACACAGCCTATGTGCCCTGGAGGGGGTGGACCGAAGACAATGATCAAGTGATTTGTCTCGTGCCATCCGTCTCCAGGGACACCATTCCTACCCCCTGGCTAATAGCCTTTTCTGAACCTAACCTCCATGAATTTATCTAGCTTCTCTTTAAACTCTGTTATAGTTCTAGCCTTCACAGCCTCCTCTAGCAAGGAGTTCCATAGGTTGACTATGCGCTGTGTGAAGAACTTTTACTTTTTAGTTTTAAAACTGCTACCCATTAATTTAATTTGGTGTCCTCTAGTCCTTATATTATGGGAACTAATGAATAACTTTTCTTTATTCACCCTCTCCACACCACTCATGATTTTATATACCTCTATCATATCCTCCCTCAGTCTCCTCTTTTCCAAACTGAAAAGTCCCAGTTGCTTTAGCCTCTCCTCATATGGGACCTGTTCCAAACCCCTGATCATTTTAGTTGCTCTTTTCTGAAACCTTTGCAAGGCCAAATTATCTTTTTTGAGTTGAGGAGACCACATCTGTACATAGTACTCAAGATGTGGGTATACCATAGTTTTATACAGGGGCAGTAAGATATTCTGGGTTTTATTTTCTATCCCTTTCTTAATAATTCCTAACATTCTATTTGCCTTTATATCCCTTTCTTAATAATTCCTAGCATTCTATTTGCCTTTTTGACTGCTGCAACACACTGTGTGGATGTTTTGAGAGAACTAGCCACGATAACTCCAAGATCTCTTTCCTGATTTGTCATAGCCAAATTAGCCCCCAACATATATGCATAGTTGGGGTTATTTTTTCCAACATGCATTACTTTACACTTATCCACATTAAACTTCATTTGCCATTTTGGTGCCCAATCACTCAGTTTTGTGAGATCTTTTTGAAGTTCTTCACAGTCTGCTTCTGTCTTGACTGTCTTAAACAGTTTAGTATCAGAAAGTTTAGAAAGATTTATTAGAACTGCAAAACCTGCAAAAAAAGAGGCACCAGAAGCACTGAATGATATCTATAACACTGTAAGTAGCTACGGTAGCAAACATGCAACTCATGATGGCTCAAAGCTATCAATAAACACCATGGGTCACATTCTGATGTCATTCTGCCTGCCCTCAAATAATATTGTTTCATATTTATAACTTTGCAAACTACAGGCTAGTCTCAAATCTCTCATTCATGGACAAAATTATTCAGAAAACAGTAGTAAACCAACTACAGTGGATTTTGTCCTCCAGGACCATGCTACATGCCCCAAGACCACCCATGACATGGAAATCACACTAGTTGCACATTGATTGACAATTTCTTTATGATGAGGGAGAGTGAGCATCATGGCACACACAAATATCTCTGCTGAGACTTATACATTTTTTGGCGATGATGAAGATATGAGAGTTTACCCACAAGGAAAGCAACAGTTAAAATACCGCACAAGCAACAGAATATCCACTAAATTATGCTTGTCTTATTTGCTAGAAAAAGATTGAGATCTTACCTTTCAGTGATTGACAATTCAAAAAATTCTTTGATTTGAAAAGGAAGAGTCATTTATAATGTATTTTTACCCATGCATTAGTAGGCAAGAGTACTAATAACATGAATATGGTTCTGATCTGGATATAGTTAGAACTTTTTGGGATGAGGGGAAGGAGAATGGATTTTTGTCAGCTGTCAGTTAATGCTATTTTCCGTTTCTCTGAGTAAGAGTAGATATTTCATTTGCACACTGCCATCTGTTCATATCTGAATATCAGTTTCACAAAATTTTTCAAAAATATATTAACTGAATTAATTAATCTTTTATTAACACAGACTCTTATTCATTGGAAATAATTGGCTTTGAATCAGGTTTCATTACTATAAATAATGCTAAAACCATAATTTTTTAGATGTTCTGTTTTCTCCTTTTAATTATCTGTTGTGGAGCTGATCAATCCAAATAAGTATTTATTTGAATTGAAACAATTTTTATTTAACAAATGTGCCCAGAGTACCTTCAAGTAAATGTTGTATGACTGTTTACCACTTAAAATCTGTTACCTAGACTCAAATTTATCATCAGTGTATCTCAGAGATGCCACAGACAAAGATGGTTTATAGTAACTACTATTATGTATTCTTGAACCAGCACACACTGAAAGCCTTTTTTTGTCTCTATTTTCCAAACTAAATATATTTTGTCTCTCTTTTCAGAAGGGAACAAAACTTTTCAAAACAGAAAAGCCAACCTAGAAAAGCATTTCATTTTCATAGGAAGATTGTAATGTTCTTAACAAGTGCAGCTAATGACTTTTCTTAATTAGTAGGTCATCCATGCCACTTTTTCTTCCATGGGTATGTACAGGTAAGAGAGCAAAAAGGAAGAATGCAAAGCACTAAACAAACAAACCTTTCCAGCCGTTCTTTTTCAATCAGGGATCTTCAGCACAAAACCTGAATTTCAAGCAAGCAATAATATAGGCAGTTAAGGTAAACAAAGCTGTTTGAACAACACTTTTTGCCCCTTTTCCTTTTTTAATATAGTAGCAACATTTAATCTGGCATTTAAAAGATGATACTTGCAAATATGGTTAAGCCCTGTATTCAATTCTGTTCAACTACTGGTGTGAAATTTTAATCAAAAAACTAGAGAGCTCATTCAAAGAAGAAATTAGTGAAAAAACTTTGGTCGTCTCTCATCAGTGAAAACTGATTTAGTTATGCAAATTACTGCTATGAATATTAAACCACTGATGAAAGGTTTTTAATGAAGGGATCTTTTGTTTTGGAAATGCAAGGGTATATGCTTTAATTTCTTGCTAATTTACTGTTCTTTGATAATGTTCACATTTTCCCCAAAGTGACTTCACTGATGGGTTTAATACTGTGAATAGAACTACAGGCCAACAATACTGGTTTTGACAAGCCTTCCCCTGTGTAACTATAGATCATGATTTGCAGCCCCTTATGCACAATTCTATTAGGGTGAATTTTGTCTACAGGGCTTTCCCTGAAATGAATTCTCATTTTAATGTTAGCCTCCTGCAGTTTTTAATTTTTAATCTGTAATATGAAATTGCAAATTTTACAAACATCATTTGAAACAGCCACTAGGACAGAACCGAATGCCAAAGTTTACATATTGCCAAATTAGACTGTTATGAGAAGCAGCTTATCAATGTCAAGCCAAAGATCATCAAAAACTCCAATTACTAATTTGAAAAACACATATATTTATAGGTTCATTTTGTTTAATTTGCATCCGATTAGCTTAATAATTGTTTAAAAATTGTATTAAGGTTAATAATTTTGGTTCAGCTAGC
This sequence comes from Pelodiscus sinensis, assembly GCF_052426305.1. NCBI lineage: Eukaryota > Metazoa > Chordata > Testudines > Trionychidae > Pelodiscus > Pelodiscus sinensis. The sequence continues at coordinate 50,271,251 of NC_143059.1, forward strand.
AACACACCTGGGCTCTGAAAGTGATTTTGAAAATTAATCAGTTTTTCTGCCTACAATAAAACTCAACTGTAATCTTTTCTATAAAGCACAGAGAATTCATTACTCACATGACAAAGTAATTTTAAATATAAAAAGGCATTACATCCATTTAGCAGCATGATCAATATTTTCTTCTGTCTACAGCTGTATAATTGGTCAGATAATTGTAAAGGAAAAAGTCTACCTCCAGATATGGATATTTCCTTAAAATCTGTCTGGGTAAAGTACCTGACTTTAAAAGGTTGCAAACAGAAGATGATCTGCCTTACTGAATACTTAAGCCAAATTCTGCTTTGTTATATCAGTGTAATGGTTTTTAAATGTTTTACGACTGGACAGGCATAAAGTTCTTAAGTATTTTTAAAGCACAAGCCATGCAAATTAAGCAGTATTTATAGCTATTGTAATGAACAGTTGTATCTGAAGATCCTGTCCTAAGTTTATCAGGTAAGCAAGCTTTCCATCACTAATTACATTAACTCTTATGCAAAAATGTGATTCAACTTTTTATATTTTTTATAAAATTTACTGTGTAACTGAGACCAAAATTTGCCCTCTTAGGGTACATCTACACCACATGGCTATTTCGGGATACCAAAGTCATAGCGCAAATTGTGTATCTTATTTCGAGTTTAAGGTGCTGTGTAGACACACCCTTAGATATTGTTCTTGCAAGCATCTCTGTGAAGCCAAATTGAAGTCAATGGACTTCTGAGTGGTCTGTCCACATAGAACTGCTTGTAGAATTGGGTCTGATTTGGAAGGGCATGCTACTGACTTCATCAGTACAATGTCATTCTGTATAGTGACTTCTGAACAGTATATGGAATGAAAAGAAAATCACAAAAGGGAAAAATTATTTACTGCAACTATTAGGAGTTTTGCTTTCCTTTATTTTACAGATACTGTAAATCAGTCACGTGTATTAAGACATTGTAGTATGTTCATTTAACAAGAGCTAAGCATTGTTATGTTTAGATATAAGTGATATAGAAATGGTCACTATAATTACATTTAAACTCTCAAATAGCCTTGAATGTCAGTAGCTAAATTAAAAAATGGTCCCTCTTCTAAGCTACTAAACAGACTGCTAGAAGATCTAAATGTCTGTATTTCAATGTCTCTCAGATGTAAGTCTCTTTGGTCTGAAAATGGTTCCAGAAAATTCACTTATGCTTTGTCATTTAAGTTCAATGGAACCAGGATTTGACCTGTAGTTTACTTTAATCTTGATTCTAAATAAATGTCTTTGCTGACACACTTAGAAAATTCTTTATTCATTTGTCTTTATTAAAAATGGGTTCAAATGAGGCTCTGAGAACAAGTATGACATATTAATTTAAAATGCATATAGTGTCCAGAATATCTTCCCAAGTGAGTTGTCCTGCCCCTTGGGTCCCTCCTGTTTTAATCAAGGGGCTGTAAGGGAAAGTTTACTGTAATTGCTTTATTACCACATTGAGAGAACTCATCAAGTTGCCAGTATCCAAAGCATTTAGAGATTTATAGGTTAATACCACTGCCTTCACCATCACCTAGAAATCAATTGGTAGTTATTGAAGATCACAGATCTGAGCTCTCAATGGGAAACACCACTCCAAAGACAGGCAGATGTACTCTTCTCACTGTGATTTTCAAATAATTTTGAAATGTAGTCCCATTTTGGGACATACCTTTCTGGTACCATTCTCCTCATGTTTACCAGCCAAGCTTTTCACAGAATCTTTGGGTGGTATGAACAGACCTATTTGTTTGGACTGATTATATTTTTCAGTGTTCTTTTTATACCCCTTCTACCAATATACATTGTGCCAATTTATGATCCATTAGTTACTTTCTAACAATTGAACCTCATTACAGGCTAAATGTTAGAACTCCCCGGGGTAAACCTCATTTATATATAAACAGAAGATACAACTCCCTCTAAAGTCAATGAAAGTTAAGTCGATGTTAAGCTTCATGTGTGAGAAGAAATTCAGGGAAATGGTCCTACTGCCGACAAGCGTTTATAGTTTGATACCATATGGTTATTTACTCTATGATAACTGTAGTTCTTCCAGAGGGACTGATCACACAGATTCCACTCTTGGGCATGTCTACAAAATAAGGCAAAAGACAAATTAAGATATGCAACTTCAATTACGCAATTGACGTAGTTGAAGTCGAAATAGCTTAATGCAGCTTTTGGCACTGTCTACACAGCAGGAAGTCAAAGGAAGAACACTCTTCCGTCGACTTCTCTCACTCCTTGTGAAATGAGGGTTACAGGAGTTGGAGTAAGAAGTCCTCCAGCTCGACATTATTTCAAAATAATGGCTTGCTGTGTAGACATGCTCTGTTATTTTGGAATAAAATCAGTTATTCTGAAATAATGCTGCTGTGCAGACATACCATTGGTGACTAACAAGCTGCATCCTTTCTTGGAGATAGGTAAAAGGTGTTCTATAGGAATCATGAGTTCCTTTAACCTTCTCCAAGGAGTATTAAACATTTGCAGTAGAGGAATAAAAGAATGGTTACTGGAAACCACATAACAGAAAAAGGTATTTTAGCCAACCTTCTTCAGTTAAAATTATCTAGAAAAAGGAAATCCTCTTCATAAAAACAAATAAAGAAAAAAGAATCCCTAGAAAATAATTAGAATTATCTTCAGAATTAGGGTGCTTCTACACTGCATGTCTATTTCGGAATACTGGCGTAATCCAGAAATAACTACTCCCTGTCTACAGAATTCACCCATTATTTTGAAATATTTTTCAAAATAATGGGCATGCTATTTCGCCATCCAGGTAAACCTCTTTGCACAAGGGTTGAGGGATGGCCAAAATAGCATGTTATTTTGAAATCTGGCACTGTGGAGATGCAACAAATTGTAAAATAAGCTATTTCAAAATAGTTTCAAAATAAGATACACAATTTGCATAGCACAATTGTGTATCTCATTACGAGTTTAGGGTGCTGTGTAGATGCACCCTTAGAGAAATTTCTTCAAATTGACATCTTTAGGCGTAGTCTTTTGCATCTCACTAATCTGTGACAAAAATATTTTATTTTGGAATCATATGCAAGTTATTTGTTAGCATCAATGATTTAATTTCTTTAGGGCAGCTTCACTATTAAGCTCTGACACAGAAACAACATGTGGGTGTACACAATAAACAAAAACAATAAAGGGTTTGCATCTGTTCGGGCAGTCCAACTTGATTAATCTTCCCGTTCTAGATAATACTGAGTTACAAGTTCAATGAGTCCCTTCTGAAATTTCTCCTACAACCTGGACATAAGTATTAAATTCATTTATAGCAGTCACATATTTGAGAGTATTGTTCTGAAAGTCATAACATGTTCTGTTTTATTCTTAAATGAGGATTTTGAAGAAGACTTTTTTCTCAGCTATTGTTCCATCCCTAGCAAATAGCACATCCAGAAAAAGCAAAGCATTGCAGTGGTTGTTCCTCCCATGATTATTATTCAGTTTTGATTTACTCTTATAAAATAATACAATAAACATGTAGAGACAAAATTTAAATATATCTTTTTATTATTGCAACTTTTTTATTATTTAATCACCCACTCTCTTTGTAACTTTAAATATACAAACACAGGAATGTCAATCTCAGAATTGGTATACTACATCTTTGGCTCAACTTGAATGTTTCTGCTGCACTTAAAGTCAATTGGACAAGGAGATCCTGAACTGTGACACCCTAAAATTAGAGGAAATCAAAAGTCTACTTTTATTTTTTTTCCATTTTTAGCAAAACAACAGAGTAAAAAATAATGATAAATCTAAGTATACTGGACCTACCTAGAAGACACCTAGTGCTCTAGACCAAAAATTGGTGGATTACAATCTAAATTTGCAATTTTAAAATGTTATATAGCAATGTCAAAGTGGCAAAGCTTAAAGTGGCCATTAAGCTTAAAATAATATGTCAGGTGCCTATATGTGTATGCATGTAGGTGGGAATAGCTATATATTTAAAAAGCAAGCATCTAGCCTTTTCCCATAGACAGATTTCAATTTTTTTCTAACCAAAACGAAAGTTAAGCCATTTAAAAAAACCAAAAACCATAGTTAGAAATCATTTTCTCTCTAACTTATCTGATCAAGTGGGTTTTACCCATGAAAAGCTCATGATCTTATATTTTTTAGTCTCTGAGGTGCAACAAGAATACTCATTGTTTGTATAGTTATAAATGTCAACTTCTTTGCCTTTGGACAGATCCTAGTTTGACAATACACTGTGGGCAACTTAAAATTAAGTTTATTTCACTCTATGAGGGAATGAGCTTCTTCCCAGTCTCCGCAGATATTGACAAGCCTCCTCAGATTTGCAGGGTTTCAAGATTAGGAGACACCCCAGTGAACCTGCTATGGTTTGATAGGAGGTTGATCCTCTTACCCAGGCAGAGTCTCAGGGTATGTCTACACTGTCACCCTAGTTCGAACTCGTGGAACGAGGTGTACTGGTAGTTCGAATTAGAGAGCCTAATTCGAACTACCTACTCCGTGCACTAACAGGGATTTAAAAATGGTGGCACCTGGCAAGATGCAAATGAAGCCCGGGATATTTAAATCCCGGGCTTCATTTGCAACTTCGAATGCCTACATTAGCCACCCTACTTCGAACTAGGGTGGCAGTATAGACATACCCTCACTCCTATACACATCCTAAGGTTTACAGGAGTGTTCCCCCTTCTCATGGGCCTGAGGAGACTCAAGGGAAGAAGTAAAACGCTTTCCTAATATGCAGCTTCTCCAAAATCCCATTGTTTTCCTCATTCCTCTCCCCCTCTCCTAGAAAGGCATGATTTTCTATTCACATCCCATATTCTGAAAGAGTGAGGTTTCCCTCTAGCATTGTTATAAAAGTGTGCAAGAGTATGGCTTTTTAAACAATTGACCAGGACGGTGCCCCTGTTTAGCATAAGATCTGAGATGACAGTCAAAGATGGGGATTAGGTTAAAGGATCTCTAAGGGTCTCCACACACAACCCTATGGGAGCTGCCAGAGGAAAAGTTTCTGTTGCTCATGCATGTGGCACGCGTGTATCTGAATGGAATCGATGTGAACAAGCACTTGAAGAAGAATGAACTTTTTGTTTTAGGAGTTCCACACAGAAAAGGTTCCCAAAGAGAGATGGGGAGCAGCATAGGAAGGAGAACTGGAATAGAAACGGATAGAGTAAACCACTTTGACAAACTCCAATATGCACTTGTCTGAGGTACGGTGCACCCAGGCAAGTAGTTGTCTGATAGTCTCAAAAAGAGGGATAGTCACACCATAGGTAATCTGGTTGAGTGGCATGCTTGCTGCCTTTGATTGAGTAGTCAAAAGTGCCTTTTAGGTACAGTAACCAATTGAGTAGAAGCAAATGCTCCCAGTTCTGCGGTCTGGACTTTTTCCTGAAGAACTCCTGAGGATTATGGAGACTATATGCTGATGGTATTATAAGGGTCTAAGATGCCTTTTTTTAAAAAATTGCATAAATCCCCAATGGCTGCAATATTACTCTGAAGTCCTTGAATGTATGGAGAAAGAAGTCCATATGTTCACTGAAGAGCTTATGCCCTTCAAATGGGAAATCTTCCACCATATTTTAAACTTCTCTTGGAAAACAAGAGGACTGGAGCAAGGAAGCGCCTATGAACGCTGACATGCCATGGCCCTGAAAGCTGTATCATCAGTCTGTAAAGTAGATTTCACAGCTGTTCTTCAGTTATGATAGACTGAAATTGATCTTTCTAGTCTTGTGGCAAGTCTTGAATAAAATTTGGAGTACAGGCAGACCCCAAGTTACATGGATCCAACTTTCGTCGGATCCCTACATACGAACGGGGCTTTTCTCGCCCTGGACGACGCGGGCAGCGGGACCGCTCAGACGCGCTGCGGTCCCGCCACCCGCGTCCTCCACGACGAGAAAAGTCGCTCCGCGTCTCCCTGGTCTGCTAGGGGAGGGTCCCCCAGCAGACCAGGGAGACGCAGAGCAAAACCGCGGAAGACACGGGCGGTGGGACCGCCGAGACCCGCCACGGTCCTGCCGCCTGCGTCCTCCGCGGCTTTGCGCCCGCCCCCAGCAGACCAGGCTTTTCTCCCCGACACCTGGGGTAGAGCAGCTGAGGTGCTGCTGGGTTGGTCCTGCAGCGCCGCTCCTCGGCGCCACTGGACCAACCCGGCAGCACCCCAGCTGCTCTGCCCCAGGCGTCTCTAAGTCAGCCGCTGCTGAAACTGACCAACGGCTGACTACAGGAAGCCCAAGGCAGGTGCAGCGCTGCAGGGACCTACCCGGCAGTGCCCCAGCTGCTCTGTTCCAGGCGTCCAGATTCAGCCGCTGTTGAAACTGACCAGCGGCTGATTCCAGGAAGCCCGGGGCAGAGCAGCTCTGCCTCGGGCTTCCTGTAGTCAGCCGCTGGTCAGTTTCAACAGCAGCTGAATCTGGACGCCAGTTCCGACTTACATACAAATTCAACTTAAGAACAAACCTACAGTCCCTATCTTGTACGTAACCCGGGGACTGCCTGTATATGCTAAAATCATATTTTCCTACCAAGGCCTGGTAATTGGCTATACAAACTTGGCCAATAAATAGGTGTCTATTCCCAGCAAGTCCAGCTATTTGGATTCCTTGTCAGGAGAGGGCCTAGAGAGAGAGAGGTTGGCATCTCCTTTCTTCGGATGCATCCGTTGCAAGGAAATTAGTGGTAGGATGCAAAATATATTCCATCCCTTTTGATGGGTTGTAGTATTTCTTATTTACCCATCTGCAGGTCAGTGGGACTGTGGCAAGTGTTTGCCACGGGGTATATGTGAGAGATAGTAAAGCCACTTTGATGCATAAGAATTTTTCCCCGGGGACTGATTTGGAATGTCTACCAAGGAGTTTTTTTTTTACTTTTGAACTTCCTTTAATGGCATGGCATCTGAAAAGAATCTACTAGTCTTTTTGTGAGGTTCTTGAGGCAACGGTGCCATTACCACCTTCTCCAGCGAAGAAGAGGATTTTATGGATGAAAGTAAGATTGCCTTAGCTGAAGACTCTTGCTTCTACTGTATATCATCCTCTACCAGAGAAAGTTATTCACTCTATGCAGTAACAATGGTTCTTTGAGATGTGTGTCCCTGTGGGTGCTCCACTCAGGTCTTGGTGTGTCCTCGTGCCAGCAATCAGAGATTTTTGCATAGCAGTGCCTTCCCGAGTCATGCATGTGCAGCTGCTGTCTCGTGCTGTCTTCATCCATAAGCTGTGCACAGTGTTCTGTCAGCCTGGTATGTACATTGTCGTTGGAGTTGTATCATTTTTCAGGCACCAGTTCCAGAACTTGATTGCCTCTGCACAGAGAGAGTGATCAGACACCCCCTATCCTGTTAAGTAAAACATACAAGGTGTGTTGTTCATAAGGGCATGTATAGTTCTACCTCAAATGAGGGGAAGGAAGTATGCACATGTATTGCAGATAGCCCTCAATTCCAGAATGTTAATGGGAAATCTCATCTCGGATTAGGACCATTTGCTCAGGACTGTCTTCGTGTTGCAGTGTGCACCCCAGCCTAGACATGATGCATTGGGTGTTACCACCTCTGAAGGGTCTTGGCAATGAAAGGGTATGCCCAAGAGGAGGTTGTTTGGGAGTCCACCACTGGAGAGATTGGAGGATTAGTGGCAGAAGTGTGAGACATTGTGCAAGACTGTCAGTTGGGAATGTAAACAGATGCGAGCCATGCCTGTAGGCAGCACATGTGTAACCTTGCAAGGGAGACCACGAACATGGTAGCTGCCATATGCCCCAGAATCTGGAGACATGTCTGGACAATTGTGAAGGAGGTATGAATGACTCTGTTGATAAGGTTGCATAGAATCTGAAACCAGTGTAAAGGGAGGTAGGCTCTGGTTGTCATGGCAATAAACTCTATCTTCTGGGTCGGCTCAACAGTAGATTTCTCAGTCTTTATGAGTAAACTCAGGTGAGAGAAGCAGTCCTTGGTGATACTTGTCATGATTAGTGTTTGCTGTCATGAAGATCCATTGATTAAGCAGTCATCAAGGTAGGGAAAAATTATGATGTCTTGCCTTCTGAGGGATGCCATGACCACTGCTAGAATTTTGGAAAATATCCATGGGACCATGGAAAGTCCAAAAGGAAGGACTCAATACTGGTAGTAGATTTTGCCTACCACAAATTTGAAAAACCTCCTGTGTGCAGGATGTATTGTTATATGGACATATGCATCCTAAAGGTCAAGGGCTGAGAACCAGTCCCCTCATCCAGTGCAGGTGTAATAGTTCCCAGAATTATCATTCTGAAGCTGTTGTTGCGCATGAGCTTGTTGAGCTTCCTGAGATCCAAAATGGGCCTCCAACCATCTGTTTTCTTGGCAGTTAGGAAGTAGCTTGAATAAAACCCTCTGTCTTGAAATTCTGGAGGGATCAATTCTACTGCCCCTAAGAAGAGTAGTTTTTGTATGTCTACTTTTAGAAAGAACTCGTGAGGGGGGTCCCAGAAGAGGGATAGGGAAGGGGGTTGGGTATTGACTATCTCAAGGATCCATTTGTCTGAAGTAATGAGGGTCCACTGATGACAAAAGAGCTTCAGACAGTAATGGACAGGGGTTGTATCTGCTGGCAATGCTCCTCCTAATGCACCCTAATATGCCATTAGCCTTCTTGGCTATAAGGGCACACTGTTGAGTCATATCCAGCTTCTCATCCACTGTAATCCCCAGGTCCTTTTCTACTGAACTGCTACTTAGCCATTCAGTCCCCAGCCTGTAACAATGCTTGGGATTCTTCCGTCCCAAGTGCAGGACTCTAAACTTGTCCTTGTTGAACCTCATCAGACTTCTTTTGGCCCAATCCTCTAATCTGTCCAGGTCACTCTGGACTCTATCCCTGCCCTCCAGTGTATCTACCTCTCCACCTAGATTAGTGTTATCTGCAAACTTCCTGGGGGTGCAATCCATCCCCTCATCCAGGTCATTAATAAAGATGTTGAACAAAACCGGTCCAAGAACTGATCCTTGGGGCACTCCGCTAGAAACCGACCACCAACCTGACATCGAGCAGTTGATCACTACCCATTGGGCCCGACAGTCTAGCCAGCTTTCTATCCATATTACAGTCCATTTATCCAATCCATACTTCCCTAACTTGCTGGCAAGAATATTGTGGGAGACCGTATCAAAAACTTTGCTGAAGTCAAGGTATACCACATCCCCTGACTTTCCCATATCCACAGAGCCAGTTGCCTCATCATATAAGCAAATCAGGTTGGTCAGGCATGACTTGCCCTTCGTGAATCCATGTTGACTATTCCTGATCACTTTGCCCTCTTCCAAGGGCTTCAAAATGGATTCCTTGAGGATCCCCTCTATGATTTTTCTGGGGACTGAGGTAAGGCTGACTGGTCTGTACTTCCCTGCATTGTCCTTCTTCCCCTTTTTAAAGATGGGCACAACATTTGCCTTTTCCCAATCATCCGGATCTCTCCCGATCTCCACGAATTTTCAAAGGTAATGGCCAAAGGCTCCGCAATGACATTTGCCAACTCCCTCAGTACCCTCGGATGCATTAAATCTGGGCCCATGGATTTGTGTATGTCTAGCTTTTCTAAATAGTTCCTAACTTGTTCTTTCCCCACCAAGGGCTGTCTGCCTCCTTCCCATACTGTGTTGCCTAAGACGATGACTGTGGCACCAGGGAGGAACTATCTGATCAGAGTGAGGTAAGTTGTCATTGTCATCCATTGGCTCAGCCTGCATTGTTACAGAAGGTGAGTGTGGAAGACAATATGGTGAGGAGTGTGCAGTGGTACCCAGAGAACATGTTACAATATGTGCTAGTGTCAATGCCGTAGTCTTGAGTGATCGGTGACAGTGCGTAGAACAGGAGTGGTATTGGCTCCATGGTTCCCTAGGGGGTCTCTGGAGTTGGAACAGCTGCAGCAGATAAATCCAAGGGTGATTAAACCACACATATTGCAGTGGGAAGGTTGGAGGTCAGTGCCATGAGGCACCCCAGGAAGTAACTGAGCCAGTTGGTGAGGAGTGCTGTGAAGAAAACTTGTTCTCCTGTCCAGTGCTGTGCCTGGTGAAGATGATTTAGGTGATTAAGATATGTGTTCTGCAGATTGTTGCTGTGGACTAGGCTGGCGGATTCTGGAAGAATGTGGAGGTGAAGACGGTGCACGTGGCTACAGCATTTGGTGCCGGATGTTGGCTGTTATAGGAGAAGCCTTATTTGGCTGCGGTGCCAGAATGTACTGATGGTGGTGACATGCCTGAGTTCGTCAGTGCCAGCCGAGGAGTGGTACCCAGTTAGTGCAGAGGAGCTGAACTTCCTCTTCAGCTCTGACTCCGCTCTCTTCGCAGGTGCCATTTTGTGTTTCTCTGCAGTGCCAGAGGTAGACGACAATGGCAAATGTGCGGCATGGGATGTGGATGGTAAAGACTGTGCTAGAGAGGCCCAGGACACGCAGGAAGCCCTGAAGGGCGATGAATTATCCCTTTTTTGCAGAGTTACTGACTCCATAAGTTCAGTAGACTGAAACTCTGGTGGCTGAAGGGATTTCTCCCATAGGAGGTTCTTCAGTCTCATTTATTTGTCCTTTCTGGCTCTGGCCATCATCTTCTGGCAGTGTGGGCTCTTCTGTACCACATGGCCTTTGCCAAGACACTTTATGCACGAAGCGTGCCCACCAGATGCAAGCATTGAATCTCTGCATGAATCACATTTCTTAAAACCAGAAGAGCCTGGCATTTTGAAGGAAGCACTGTTAGAATTGAGAAACTTGGACTAAAGCAGAGAGAAAAAAACCAGGAAAGCAGGTTTTTCTTTTTAAAGAAGAACTAATAAATACTAACTATTAACTGACTAAAACTACTAATGAACTATAAACTAACTATATTATTTCTATTTTTCCAGTAAGAAAGGAAAGTGCTGCTGCAACCCTATATCTTCTACCAAGGACGGCAGAAGGATGTGAAGGTGGAAGGTCTTTACAAAGACCTTCCGTAAATCTCAGTGCTTATTGGTTTCCACAGCTGACCGTTATAAAGGTCTCCCCCTATCAGCACAATGCATATCAAGACTAATTGTTTCCTGCATTGTACGGTGTTACTCACTACGAAGTAAGCCCCTTCCACATACCCTTAGGGTCCACTCAGCCAAGGCAATGGCAACTTCCACTGCTTTCCTCAAGGGAGTTCCCCTCAGGGACATTTGCTGTGCAGCCACATGGTTCTCAGTTTTTAAATTTGCAAAACACTATGCACTTTCCAACATCTGCAGGGACTGGATGATATCTCGAGGCACCGTTAATACCGAGTCCCAAGAAGCCCTTGCCTGATTGAATGCTTTGGGCTAACCATGCCTGCAATGGTCTGAGCCTCAACCTTGCATGTTGCACCACATATGTGCACGTCGCCATGTGCCCAAGCAGCTTCACGCAGCTCCTCGCTATCGTAATAGGCGACCTCCTCAGCCCTTCTATGGCAGTCGCTTTGGCCATAAATCTGGGTAGGGCAGGTAGTCCTGTTCTTGCATCCAGTCTGGCTCCTACAAACTCCAGTTCTTGCGTGGGCATCGGGTTATCATGAGGCCTAGCAAATTGAACAGAGATTTGATAACTTTCACATGCCATGCCACCTGGTCTCTCGAATGGCCTCTTATGAGCCAGTTGTCCAGGTATGGGAATACTTGGATTCCTTGCCTCCTGAGGAAGGCTGCCACTGCGCCATGCATTTGGTGAACACTCTCGGTGCTGTGGATAGCCCAAAGGAGAGGACCACAAATTGGAAATGGTCCCAGCCCACCACAAACCTGAGGAAACGTCTGTGTGAATTTTTTATCGCTAAGTAAAAGTAAGCCTTTAAGTCAAGGGTGGCTATTTCCAAAGCGGGGATAATGCTCGCTAGTGTCACCATCCTGAACTTTTCCTTCCGGAGAAAGGTATTAAGTTCTCTCAAGTCTAGGATAGGTCTGAGGCCTCCTTTTGCTTTGGGTATAAGGAAATAACGGGAGTAGAAACCCTTTCGCTCAAAACCCGGTGGGACACTTTCCACTGCTCCTTTGCGCAGAAGCAACAGCACTTCCTGCTGGAGGGTTTCATGAGAGGGGTCCCTGAAGAGGACGGGAGATGGGGCTGGGAAGGGGTCAAAGATTTGAAAGGGATAGAATATCTCTGTTCCACCAGATCTAGCACCCAGGCATCTGAGGTAATTAGGGCTCCGTCCTGATAGAAAAGGGACAGTCTGCATCCAAAGGGAGGGTTTATCGGTGGGACTAGTATGTAGTCCATGCGCACACCTTCAAAACGACGGTGTGGTTTGTTGTGATGGAAGCAGCGGTCCCCCACCTCTTTCGTTGTCTGACCGGGGCCTCCTGCTTCTGTTACGGGCATTATTGGCTCCATTCTGCTTACGGGGCTGCTGTCTAGTTTGGTCTCTGAACCCTTGATAAGTCACTCTACCCTCGTGCCTAGGATTGTACAATCTACGTTATGTGGCTAGGGTATGTATCCCCAGGGATTTCAGGGTGGCTCTGGTGTCTTTGAGACTATACAGTCTGGTGTCCGTTTGTTGAGAAAACAGGTCCTATCACTTGAACAGCAGGTCTTGGATGGTGTTTTGCACCTCCAATGATATGTCCAAGATCTGTAGCCAGGCTCCACGCTGCATATCCACACCTGTGGCCATTGTGTGTGCTGCCATGCACAGCCGTACGGGAAATCGCTCTGCCTTTATCGGCAAGTGCCCCAAACTCCTGTCTGGAGTACTGAGGCAAGCATTCTTTGAACTTGTCCATGGCTGCCCATGAGTTGTAGGCGTATCTACTAAGCATTGCTTGTTGGTTTGCAATGCAAAGCTGCAGACCCTCAGTAGCATATAGTTTCCTGCTGAGGAGGTCCAGCTTTTTGGGTTCCCTACCGTTGGGGGTGGAATCACGTGGGCCTTGTCTCTCCTTTTGTCCCATTGCCTGGACCACAATCAACCTGGGCGCCAGGTGCGAATAGAGGTGCTCATGGTTGGCCTGAGGGACATAGTAGCGCCTCTCCATAGCTCTCCACTCCCTTCTGGGTGGGAGGAATGGATGCTGGCATCTGCCATAGATTGTTGGTAATTTTCACCACGGTTTTATTTAGCGGCAGTGCTATCTTGGGAGGCACCTCTGATGCCAAGATGTCAATCATGGGATCAGCCTTTTCGGTCTTAATGTCTGCCTGGATCCCTGGGTTTGCTGCCGGACACCTCAACAAGTCCTGATGGGCCCTGGTATCTATGGATGGCATAGAAGGGGCCAGGTCAGCTAGGGCCTCATTCAATGATGATGATGAGTATTCCTTGGCCGCCAGCTGTTCCTGTTGAGGCTCGGGGACCTGTAGTGGGGAGTGGGGTTGTGACACTGCTTTCGAGTTTGACACTTTCCCTTGAGTGACTGGATAGGGGTGAGGGGGTCTCTGCATGCTGGCTAACCCTGCCATCCTGGACATGAACTCTGGACAGTGGTGTAGCAGAAGTGGTGCCCCTGCGGGAACCTTCTAATCCCTGAGAGGGCGGCATTGTTCCCTGGAACTGATGGTAGGCCCATGGGGTCCAGAATGGCACTGGGTCTGACCCTGCAGTGGCCAAGCATGCTGCATCAGTTGTTCCCGATGAGACCAGTGTCATGATCTCGAACAGTACAGGGAGGATCTATGCGAAGATGCCCCGGACCTCATGGACTCTGCCTCTGAGTCCGATGAGTATTCTGATGCTGATCAACATGGTGCTGTAGATGTCCCTGAGGGGTGTATTGTGGCCTGTGCCTGGCCATTGATTCAGGTTCCCCCCTGTGTACCAATGGAGGAGGAGGACCCAGCGGGGAGGGCCAACGCTGACCACTGAGCGGCCAGAGGTGCCGACATGGTGCCAGTAGAACCCAGGGTGTTGGTATGGTTGCCTGTGCCATCACGGTCCCAGGTGCATGTCCTGTTACAGGTGCTGGCATGAGCACCGGTGCTGGCAGGTAGGCTGGTGTCGTTGATGGACCTGGTGTCAAGCTGAGGCTCGGCTCGGCATCCGACTGTGTAGACCATGCCACCTGCAAACTCTGCCTTGACCTGACATTCCAGGAGCCACAAAGCATACTGGCGATTCGGTCATATGAATCAAGTCCCTCGCTGCGTCAAAGTTTCTGGAGTGGACGATCTACTAATCTGCAGAAGGTCTTCCGGGATTGGGTCCTGGAGATGTCTAGAAGAATCTATAGCCACTCACCTTTGAGGCGAGGCTGGAGAGTGGGGCTGGTATCGACTAGAGTGCCCTTTCTTCTCTGGGGATCTTCCCCTTTGCTTCTTCCTCTTCAGCACCGGGGACTGGGATCTGTGTTTCGGTGCCGCTAACTTGTGCCCCGGTACCCACTCCAGTGCCATTGCTGGATCCTGAACGGACGCCGGTGCACTCTACACCAATGGAGCTCGCACTGGCCGAAGCGGGGACTCCATCAGGATCAGCTTCAAGTGGGAGTTCCTTTCCCTCTTTGTGGGGCTTGAAAGCCTTGCAAGTTTTGCAAGAGTCAGTAAGATGGCCCTTCTCCAGACACTTCAGGCAGGAGTCATGGGGGTCCCCGCTCTGCTTCAACCCATGTGGGCCTGGCATTACCCTCCCACATAGTGGAGAGGATACTTAAACCTAATTACCTACTAACTACTGATAACACACACACAAAGCTTTTAACAGGAAACTATTTGCAAGCTATCTAGAGACCAGTTAATCGCTGAAGATAACAAGAATGAAGATAACTCAGCTCCAGCTACCATCACGGGCAGTAAAAAGGAACTGAGGGAAGGAGGGGCCAGCAAGCGTATTTATTCACCATTATCTCGGCACCTCTCTAGGGGGCTCCCTGCTGGCCCGATGGGTACCGCTGGGGAAAAAAGGCTGCAGAATCCATGCACGCGGCGTGTGCACACCTATTTCGAATGCACATGAGCAAGCACTGGAAGAAGCAGCACTTCCACTTTGCTAAATGTTTCCCTAGTTGAAGGTTTTCTGCCACACAATAGGACCTCCCCGAGTCAGAATGCTGAAGCTCTAGCTGGTTCAGCGATGGAGTTTCCATGCTATAAGATGAAGGGACTGGAGTTTACAGTGCTGCAACTGGCTGAGACTCTGGGTGAGAAGGTTGGGATAGAGCAGAAGGGCTATTATGTACACTGAGAGGCTGATCAGCATCATGAAACAACACTGCTGTGGTGTGATGAAAATGATCACCTTTTTCTGTTGAATTTTGAGGACTCTATACTAGCGGGAAGGGAGGGAATGTGTACAGCAGGTGGTCTGACCACAGAATGTGAAACGCATCCACTGGCTCTGAAAGGAGCAGGATTGTGATTTGCAAACAGGTTGAAGTAGGGATAATCCCATCTCTGGGAAATGGAGTTATCTATTCTGAGACACCGTTCATAGGTGTTCAAGGAGCAGAGGAGGCTCCTAGCAAGTGGAAGGCTTGCAGATAGATATGGTGCTTGATGTAAAAGTTCCACAGGTTCACAGGAGTGATCACCATCCTTTATTTATAAAGTACATTGCAGCTGTGGTGCCTGTCAGCACAGTGATGCAGTGGCCCTGTGGGTGGTGAAGAAAGGTCTGGCAGGTGAGGGGAACCACCCTGAGTTCCCTGACATTGATATGCGAAGAGAGTTCTGAGACCATAACCCTGAATACTGAACACACCTAGATGAGCTTCCCAGCCTGTCTCTGATGTGTCTGCTATCAGAGATAGGGAGGGTATGGGGCAGGGAAAGGTACTCCTGCACAGACCTCCTGAGGTTGCAGGCACTGGTTGAGGTATTGGAGATCTGAGGTGGGGAGTGACTAGATTGTCTAGCAGGTCCCGTTGGGTCTGTACAATTTGCAAACCAGGTTGAAAGAGACCAGAAATGGACTCTGGAATGCTGTATAATAAGTGTGCAAGCCGTCATGTGCCCCATGCAGTTTTTTGCTGTAATGGTGGGAACTTTTGGAGAGTGAATTAGGTCTGTGATCACCAAAAACGAGATTTAGGAAGGTAAGTATTTACCTTGGTAGAGTCCAGAAGGGCCCCAATGAACTCTATCCATTGAGCTGGGACCTTCTTGTACTTGGGAATGTTCAGAATAAGCCCCAGTTTGCAAAGGTCACCATGCCAGATCCACATACTGGCAGACTTGATCCTGAGACTAGCTATTGATGAGCCAGTCATCGTAGTATGAGAAGACCTATACTTGATGTTTTCGCAGAAACACCACCATGCCACCAGGCACTTGCTGTGGAGAAGTCAAACAGTAGGATGACAAACTGTGAACCTTAGGAACCTCCTGTGTGCCGAAATGATGGAAATATGGAAGTACACATCCTTCATGTTGAGCGTACCAGTCCCCTGGATTTAGGGAGGGAATTATGGTGGCCAGAGACACCATGCAGAATCTAGTGATAGAAATGTAGCCGTGTTAGTCTGGTGTAGCTGAAACAAAAAACAGGACGATGTAGCACTTTAAAGACTAACAAGATGGTTCATTAGGTGATAAGCTTTCGTGGGCCAGACCCACTTCCTCAGATCAGATCCTCACTTCCACTATTTGATCTGAGGAAGTGGGTCTGGCCCACGAAAACTCATCACCTAATAAACCATCTTGTTAGTCTTTAAAGTTCTACATAGTCCTGTTTTTTGTTTCATGCAGAATCTGACTTTCTTATGAACACTTTCAGGTTTCAAAGCTCCATAATAGGACTGAGGCCCTCCTTTGACTTTGGGGATAAGGAAATACACATACTAAAATCCTCTGCTCCTGAATAACATCCTCTATTGCCCTTAACCTAAGGAGTGATTGCACTTCCTGCCTGAGTTGCTGCTTGTGAGAAGGATCTCTGAAGCGGGATGGGAAAGGTGGGGAGCTTGGAGGGCAGAAAACTGGATTGACTATCCAATCTCTACTGTGCTCAGAACCCAGTGGTCCTTAGTAATATGGGGCCAGGCCTGGCATAAGTGGAATAGGTGTTTTCCAAAGTGCATGTGTGTGGGGGATCTTGGAGATAGAGTGATGCTCCATCCTCAGGTACACCATCAAAAGTTTTGTTTGGAGCCTAAGTAGTTTGGAGTGGCCCAACCTGAGTGATTGTTTCTGCCCTGCCTGCGGGAATGGTCCTGTCGAGGGAGACTGTTGAAAAAGCATGGCTTCCACTGAGGCACTGGTGTGTGAACTTAAGGGTCACCTATGAGTCTTTTAGACTGTGGCAACAGAATAGGGTTTCTAATGTCCCTACTCAGTATTGGGGAGCAATTAGAGGCACCCATACGATCCTGTGTACTGGCAACAGCTCTGTGTCAATCTGCACTTTTCTTTGGGGAGGTAAGAGTCCTC
This sequence comes from Pelodiscus sinensis, assembly GCF_052426305.1. NCBI lineage: Eukaryota > Metazoa > Chordata > Testudines > Trionychidae > Pelodiscus > Pelodiscus sinensis. The sequence goes on from NC_143059.1 coordinate 50,288,670, forward strand.
ACAAGACCTGCATCAGTCTCAACTGGTCTTACGTAACATTTTCCTTAGGACACTTGACAGGGAATGGTTGCTGTTTTTTCAGAGTTGCCTAGTCTAGAGCATGTAACAGCAGCACTCTGGAATCAGAGTGATCTTTGATTTGATGAGAGAGTTGATACAGAAATAAGCATCATATATACGGACAACTATAGAGGATAGCTCTCCACATTGACAGTGTTTAAACCCTGGTGTTTAAGCTACATTGACTTAAATATGGCCACTCTCCCTATCTTCCTCTCCAACCCTGCATCCCTTCCTACTCCCCTTCTCCAGGTCAGAATCCTCTCCTGCACCTATAACCCCCTCAAGGACCTTGCACCCCAAACCTCTGCCTCAGCTTACCATGCAAACCCTCTGCATCCTTCTCCCCACCACCTCACAACTCCCTCCCAGAACGTGCACCCATGTCTACATCCCTCCCTCCCCACCCCCTACACCATGCCAGAATCCTTTCCTGAACCCATATCCCCCTCCCAGCCCCTGCACTCCATTATAGTTCCCTCAGCCCAAACTCCCCTGCAGACCCACATAGTTTCCTGCACCTAGCCTCAATTCCAGACCCCGCACCCTTCTTCCCCTAACCTCCATCCAAGACCCCAGACTCCCTTCATAGAAAAATGCAGCCCTTGCCCACTTATCAAAAAGTGTCCCCCTCCCCAGTCAAAAATTTTCCATGAGGCACAGGAATGATCACCCTATGGGGTTGTAGGCAAAGGCTTCAGTTCCAATGCACTAGGCATGCACATTACTTACATGGAATTCCTACTCAAAGGAAGAAATATTTTTTCACACAATGTATAATTCATCTGTGGAACTCATTGAAACAGGAAGTCTTTGAGGCCAAAAATTTAGAAAGACACAAAAACTGATTAAATGTATTTGATTGCCAATATATCCAGAATTATCAATTAATGACAAAAAACTTGCATTTCATAGTCTGAGCCAACCTCTCCTAAAGATCACCATCAGACCTATATGCTGGGAACAGATTATCCCACATATGTCTATTGCACGATTCTTACATTATCATCCTCTAAATTATCTGGTTCTGGCCACCACTAGAAATAGGATGTTGGACTAGATGGATTGCTGGCAAAATAAAAAATGGTTACCTACCTTTCATAATTATTGTTCTTCTGAGATTTGTTGTTCATTTCTACTCCATTCCATTCTAGGTCTGTCTGTTGGATTTTTTTTACTTTAGTGGTATTCGTAGGGCTGGCTTTGGCACTCTCTAGAATGCCGTGTTTATGAGCTGGTAAATGAGACCCTACACTCACTCAGTTCCTTCTTGCCATTAATTCAACCAAGGGGTAGGACGGGCAATAGAACAGACATAAGCAACATGTATCTCAAAGAACAAGTTACAAAATGTAAGTAACCATATTTTCTTCTTCAAGTGCTTACTCATATCGATTCCATTCAAGAGGATTCATAAGCAGTGAGGTGGGCTCAGAGATCACACCTACGTGGTTTGCAGTATTGCTCTACTGAAGCCAGCATTGACCCAAGCTTACTCAGTGACTGTGTAGTGTGATGCAAACATGTGAACAAACAACCAAATAGTGGCCCTATAGGTGTTTTGAATTGGCATCCAGGTGAGAAAGGCTGCCAACAAGGTTTGCACCCTGATTGACTGGACAGTTACAATTGCCAGCAGTGGTACTTTCACCTGATCATAGCAAAACTGGATGCATGTGATCATCCATGACTATATTTTTGGTTGGATCCGGGAAAGCCCTTCATTCTGTTTTCCACCATGACAAAGAGAGCTACATTGACTTAAATATAGTCATCAATGCTTTTAATGATCATTACGACAAACAAAACAAAAACAAATTTAAAAAACCCAAACACAACCAAACAAAAATCACTTAGAGCCAGACACCTAAGGGGACACATTATCCTAGCTGAGAGTCCTGCTCTCCCTTCTTACTCTCAAAAGATTGACATTTGAGGAGTCCTTACGCATTGGAGGTTCTTTAAACTGATAGTGTATCCCCCTTCTTTGGGACAAGTCTGATTTGGTTTGTTTGTTTGTTTTTTGGATTTCCATAATAATTAATTCCCACATTTAGCACTGACATTATTTGTGACTAAACACCACACATTAATAACAATGAGCAAAATATTCTATCAGCTGAATATCTAGTAAATCTAAGCAAAACAGGAGCTACTATATGTACATTAACTCACCCAAGGTCTCTTCCTAGCTAGCTGGCAGGGAAGCATTCAATCAGATCCTGCAGTATCTATAAAGGAGCACCTCTGGCAACCCCTGGAGTAATCATAGAATCCTAGGACTAGAAGGGACCTCAAGAGGTCATCGAGTCCAGTCCCCTGCCCCCATGGCAGGACCAAATACTCTCTAGACCATCCCTGATAGACCTTTATCTAACCTACTCTTAAATATCTACAGAGATGGGGATTCCACAACCTCCCCGGGCAATTTATTCCAGTGTTTAATTACCCTGATAGGAACTTTTTCCTAATGTCCAACCTAAACCTCCCTTGCTGCAGTTTAAGCTCATTGCTTCTTGTTCTATCCTCAGAGGCCAAGATGAACAAGTTTTCTCCCTCCTCCTTATGACACCCTTTTAGATATCTGAAAAATGCCTACATGGAGTTGTATAAGGGATGCCACACACTCCCACCGTGTTCCTTCTCGCTGGAAATTCTGACCAGGGGGAAGGAGGGTGAGTCATGGAATGGGTATGAGCAACACATATCGAAGAACACCAGGTATGGAAAGACTTTTACTAGTCTTTTCTAAAACTTAAGAAGTCAGAAGAGCAGCAAAGACTGCACTCTCTGGATATTAGGAGAGCCCTAGCCTTTTATACTGAAAGAACAAAGCCGTTTAGTAAGTCAATGCAACTCTGTCATAATGGCATACAGAATCAAGGGCTTTCCAGGATCCACCCCAAAATGTCGTCATGGATGACCACATGCATTTATTGCTTCATTAGAGATGAAATCACTAGAGATGGGGCAGTGCTTTTGTTCAGCCTTCAAAATTACTAAGAGATGTCACAGCTGAGAGGTGGCTGGCAGAAGGTATTGACTGATAACCAGCAGGGTGGTGGCAGAGATGCAAAAGTGTGGTTGTAGAAATTGATAATGGTGGAGGATAGAAGTCATCAACTTCAATAGAGCAGGAACAAGCTCTTACACACAAATAAATGGAAGAAAAAAATACTATCTTACAGTTTTTAGAAGATATGTTTTGAATAATGATGTATTAAAATAATTGTAAAATAACTCTAGAACAAACTTCTTGGAAAAGGAGGATAGCAGCCCCATTCCTTTAAGATGCTTACTTTTTGTCCATTTAGTTTTGCAGGCTGTCTGTTAGCAGTCATGTACAATTGGACCTGCTTCAAAAAGTAGTTTTGCACCACAAATTAGGGGACAATATGAGGAGACATCATATATATGACAGTTTTTTGTAAACCCACTGAGTCACTTAGAGGAGTCGGGGAATAATGCAGACATTATGCGTGAGACACAAAATATTAATTCAACAAATACAAGTATGCTTAAATCATTTAAAAAACCACACATTTAAATAGCATTTACAAAATTTATTGACTTATAAAAATCTATCTGCATTTTTTGCAATAGTCAATTTAAGCAGTTGAGTCAGAATTTCCACATAATAGCTTTGCCAATAAAAACCTGTAGACTTTAAAAAAAAAAGATATTTACAAAACTTTCATGAAAAAATAAACCTTCAATATACCAAAATAAGCTAAACTAGATAAGAACATACAATTATATATAGGCAGATTCAGCAAAATAATACAACTTTCAAACTGTTCTAATGATCCAAGAAAGGCAGCACTAATTTGGCCCAGGAAGTTTTTTTGGTTGCTGTAGTTTTGCTAAAGCTCACCAGAGTTTCGAAAGCAAACATTTATGGCTGAATTATGCCGTTAAAAGAGGTATTTCTTCTACTTATAAAAACAGATAAACATATCACCACTACACTTAAATTCACTGAATGCTTTACAACTATAAAATCTAAGCGTTTCTCCATTTACATAAAAAAATTGCAAAATCAAATATTGATATTGCAACACTCACTCTACAACTATAACATTATTTTCTTGTTCTTGTACTTGCTCTTGTTTTCCTTTCTGTTCCTCCAACACTCTGAATGTTTAAACCACATTTATCAAGTTTTCTGTTACTTTTGTTCCTTGTTTCTTTCTGCAGAGTAATTCTTTCACCACACTCTGTAAACAAAAATATTAATTGTAAATTTGGATAAATAATTTTTTTTAGCTCAAACACATATCTTTAGCTTTGTTGTTTTAAAGAAAAATACCCATGAATACCCTAAAAAAACAGCTATAAAAGCCACACTTCTGCACAACCAGCATCCTTTAAAATAGATCCCTGAAGACTCAGTTATTTCTGAAACTAGCTTAGCATCAATCAGTGCACTAAATCTAATTCTTTTTCTTATGTGGTATTTCCAATACTGGAGGTTTGCAACCAGGATTAGTCCATTCTGTACAAACAGTCCTCAGATATGGTGGTTAATTACACAAAGAAGCCTGCAGAATGAGCAGTCATGAGCAATATGGGTACATCTACACTAGCCCCCTAGATCGATCTAGGGAGGCGAATGAGGGTGACCGGAATTGCAAGTCAAGCCTGGGATTTAAATATCCCGTGCTTGATTTGCATGTTCCTGGCCGGTTGCCATTTTAGAAATCGACTAGCCCGAAATAACTGCCCATGTCTAAACATGGCAGTGAAACGCGCTTCCAATTTAAAGCCCCTAATTTGAATTAGGTGGTATTCCTCCTGCAATGAGGTTTACCACCTAATTCGAATTAGGGGCTTTAAATCGGAAGCCCGTTTCACTGCCGTGTGTAGACGCGGGCAGCTACTTCGGGCTAGTCAATTTCTAAAATGGCGACCGGCCGAGAACATGCAAATCAAGCGCGGGATATTTAAATACCAGGCTTGATTTGCAATTCTGGTCGCCCTCATTAGCCTCCCTAGATCGATCTAGGGGGCTAGTGTAGACATACCCGAGTCAACTGTATTAATAGGCCTATGGTAGAGTAGCAGATGACACTGCTATAAATCACCATAAATGTCCAAAGAGAGTACTGTGACATGGTGAGTACAGGCCGCCATTCAATGAGTCTGCTGTGGTTTAAAATAACTGGGTGCGTTTGATTCTCGAGTATTGCGCAGGATTAGTCCCAAAGTTATACCATAAACAAAACCGGGTACTTTATTTTAGTGATTTTTCCCCATTCCTATATAAAAATAAGGATACCCAATACAAATATTAAAGCTAGGAAAATCCTGCATTTAGGATATACAACAGTGATTCTGAGTCCACAAAGAAGGTTACCTTCCGGAAGGTCAAGCTCTTCATTGAATTTAAAAAGAGACCAGATACCTGCATAGGAATCTAGAAAGCTGAGGAAATAGTAGCTGATCCCAGAAAAAAAGAGTTACCAGTGTCACCTAAGACAGTAGCTACCATCAAAAGATGCTTGTGGAAAGATGACCTCCAACAGAAAAACATTGTCCAGGGTAAACAATGAGAAAGGAATTAGGCACCTAGTGAAGCAGACCAGGCACCAAAGCAAGCATGTATAACAGGAGCATAGAGCAAGCAAGAAGACCAGAAGGCAGGAGTAAGGAATGATCAAAAGGGCAGACTTAAATGGCAAATGAAAAAATATATTAAAAAAACTTAAAAGACAATCTTTCTAAAAGCACACTAAAAGACTAAAATTATAATAAAAAAGTGCACCAAAAAGTCAAAAATAAAGTTTAAAGCTAGCAATTTAGGAGAAAGATTGGATGGCTAACAGGTAGCAATAGGCTTGAATCATACTTAGCCATCCAATCTTTCTCCTAAATTGCTAGCTTTAAACTTTATTTTTGACTTTTTGGTGCACTTTATTATTTGTAGTCTTTTGGTAAGCTTTTAGAAAGACTGTCTTTTTAAGTTTTTTTTAATATAGATATTTTTATTTTTGTCTTTTTGGTCCTAAATCTAGTGTGTTTCAACTAATAAAAACTCCAAGGTGCGTTTTAAAATGCTTATATACTTTGAACTAGACTTTTTTCAAAATGTTTTTGGAAGGGCTTCTGGAAACTTCAATGTGACTGGAATTTGTATGGTGCTAGGTGTTGTAGAAACACAGAACAACCTATCATTCCAAATATAAGTGAGACAACAGATGAGCACAATTGATAAAAAGGGTGGGGAGTGAAGGCCGTGAACACAAAGAGCTGTCAGAGAACACCAACTGCCCAGCTATGGGAGCAGTACACATTATAGCACAAGGTTTTCAGAGGGGAGGCGGGGGGGAGTTGAAGAAGCTGTGGATGTTGATGGGGAGTTCATTTGATAGACAAAGGTGATGAGGAGCTCTTTGTTTGAATATTGGAAATGGGTGATCCAAACTGGCAGCAAGTCAGGACAAACATCTCCACAGCAGAGGTAAGGTGAAGGGCTTAGAAAATGAAATTGTTAGCTCTTGCCTTTAATTGAGTTTGCTGCCAAGAGCAGCATCTGCAGTGCTAGTGGCCTACTTGTTCTCTAGCTTATAGGGCTGCTTCGGGCAACAAAGGCTCTAGAAGAGTCTGCTGTCCCCTGCCATTCCCGGGAGTCAGATTCCTGGTGGACTCGGGAGTCCAATCTCCACAGTACCCCATGACGCCCAAGAAACAGGCACATGGCCTGACATTAATCCTTTGCCGAATGCCCCTTTCTCTTCCAGTGCTGGGGAGTCTCTTTCTTTTGTCACTTTTTAAGACAATGGGAAGGGGGAACAACAAGAGTGCACACCACATTGATGCTGAGCTGTTTGGCATGGGGTTCAAGTACGAGGACTCTGATGCAAGATAAAGTGCAGTCTCCATAAGGAAGGTCCTCAAGCAGATGTCCCATTCCTTTTGAGTGCCAGGGCAAAAGTTTTTACAAATTTGATTCTTGTCCCTTCCATGAGACTCCCCCCAGCACTTCAAGCATCTGTTGGGAGTGGAGGGGGTCACCAATATGCATCAACCTGCTGCCTAAGCATGGTTTGAAGAGAGAGAATAGGTCATGCCCCCCTTCAGGGCGAAGTCCTGAAGACAGATAGTGGCTTTAAAAAAATTGCTAATGCTCTTGAGAAACAAGGCACTCAAACGAACCATTATGGGTGGTAAAAAGGAACTGAGAGGGCATAGAACCAGCAGTGCCTAAAATACAGACATATGAGCATGGCACTATACGGGACTCCACAAATGGCTCTATAGATATCACTAAGGTAAGCCTCCAACAGTTGTGCATGTGGGTGTACATAAACGTAGAATGAAATCAACACAAGCAAGCTCCCTGAAAAGTATGTGCAGAGGAAGAAGGGACTATACAGAAGAGAGGGATGAAAAGGAAATAGTAAGTGGGGAAGCTTAAATGAAAGTGAAAAGACAGGTTATCAATTTTAAAAGATAACTATCACATTGAAAACAGTTACTATCTAAATATTTTTCTAATATTACCGTTTCATATAAACAACTGAAATTCCTGCAGAGATGTACAATTGCAAATAGATAGAGGGGAAGGAGATTTGCATTAAAAAAATGAAGACTTTTCAATTATAAAGGAAAGTATGTGTGCAACACTTTTAAAAAGAGTGATGTATTTGGGGCCTACAATAATTTTACTTTTATTCACAACATTAAGTTATGTGCAAAATCAGAATGAAGTACTGACTTATCTAAAACATGCAATAGTTTGAATTATAAAAATTAAAGAATTATATTAGATACTGAAATTAAATTGTCATACCTGCTTTTAGTTTTTTGGCTGTCTCTTCATCCTCTGGCAAGTGGCGTTTTCTCCTGAGAGAAGTGGAACTAGCTGCTTGAGATGTGAGCTCAACCTGTTTCCCTCTGCCCTTTCTTGATGGATTAGCTTTTGTCTCTAAAGTAGTGTTTGCCAAAGGCACATTTTGGTCTTCTTTAGAAGTCTTCTTTTTACTATCATTTTTTGGCATGCAACTTTTTCCCTCAATAGCAGTGGGACTAGCTGCCTGTGTTGTGAGATCGAGCTGTTTCCTTCCACCCTTTTTTGAAGCCTGGGAAGTAATATTTCCCAAAGGCATATTCTGGTTTTCTTTAGGAGTCTTCTCTTTTCCTTCTTTTTCTGGCAAGCTTTTTCCTTTGAGAGAAGTGCAACTAGCTGCCTGTGTTGTGAGACCAGCCTGTTTCCTTCTACCCTTGCTGAATGGATTAACTTTTGTCTCAGTAGCATTTCTGAAAGACACATTTTCATCTTTCAGAGTCTTCTCTTTATCATTTTTTTCTGGCAAGCAGTTTTTTCCTCTGGGAGAAGTGCAACTAGTTGCTTGTGTTGTGAGATCAACTTGTTTCCTTCTACTCTTTCTTGATGGAGTAGCTTTGGCCTCAGCAGTATTTCCCAAAAATACATTTTGGTCTTCTTCAGGAATGTCCTCTTTACCATAATTTTCTGGTAAGCTGCTTTCTCCTCTCAGAGAAGTGCAACTAGTTGCTTGTGTTGTGAGATCAACCTGTTTCCTTCTGCCCTTTCTTGATGGATTAGCTTGTGTTTCGGTAATATTTTTGAAAGGCACATTTTGGTCTTCTGCAGGAACCTTCCCTTTATCATCATTTTCTGGCAAGCTGCTTTTTCCTCTGTGAGAAGTACAACTAGTTGCTTGTGTTGTGAGATCAACCTGTTTCCTTCGACTCTTTCTCGATGGAGTAGCTTTGATCTCGGCAGTATTTCCCAAAAGCACATTTTGGTCTTCTTCAGGAATGTCCTCTTTACCATCATTTTCTGGCAAGCTGCTTTTTCCTCTGAGAGATGTGGAACTAGCTCCTTGTGCTATGAGACCAACCTGCTTCCTTCTGCTGTTTCTTGATGGATTTGTTTTTTCCTGGGAGGCAGTACTTTCCAAAGACATGTTTTGATCTTTAGGAATCTCTTCTTTATCATCATTTTCTGGCAAGCTCCTTTTTCCTCTGAGAGAAGGGCAACTAGTTTCTTGTGTTGTAAGATCAACCTGTTTCCTTTGACTCTTTCTTGATTGAGTAGCTTTGGTCTTGGCAGTATTCCCCAAAAGCACATTTTGGTCATCTTCAGGAATTTCCTCTTTACCATTATTTTCTAGTAAGCGGCTTTTTCCTCTGAGAGATGTGGAACTAGCTCCTTGTGCTGTGAGATCAACCTGCTTCCTTCTGCTGTTGCTTGATAGATTTGCTTTTTCCTGGGAGGTAGTACTTCCCAAAGACATGTTTTGTTCTTTAGGAATCACTTCTTTATCATTTTCTGGCAAGCTGCTTTTTTCTCTGAGAGAAGTGCAACCAGTTGCTTGTGTTGTGAGAGCAACCTGTTTCCTTCGACTCTTTCTTGATGGAGTAGCTTTGGTCTCGGCAGTATTTCCCAAAAGCACATTTTGGTCTTCTTCAGGAATGTCCTCTTTACCATCATGTTCTGGTAAGCTGCTTTCTCCTTTCAGAGAAGCGCCTCTAGCTGTGAGAAAAACCTCATTCCTTTTGCCTCTTCTTGATAGCTTCTCTTTTGTATGCAAAACCATAGTTTCCAAAGGCACACTGTGATCTTTTGACACCTCTTCTTTACCACTATATTCCAGCAAGCTGCATTTTCCTCCAAAAAAAGTGGAACTAGTGGCCAGAACTTTATCATCAACCTGTTTCCTTCTTCCCCTTCTGACTGGATTCTCTTTTGTTGAGGAAACAGTATATTCTGAAGCTGCTGCTTTGTCTTTTTTAGGAGTCTCCTTTTTGGCATCAATTTCTAACAGGTTATATTTTTTTCTAAGAGACGTAGAACTAACTACCTGTGATGTAAGACTGACCTCTTTCTTTCTGCCCCTTCTCAAGAGATTTCCATTTGCTTGGAAAGGAATATTTTCTGAAGTCTTATTTTGGTCAAGTTCAAAATGAACTTTTTTTTCTCTGTCTCTTCTTAGAGTAGTTCCATGTGCTACTGTAGGAGTGTTTTCTAAAATCTCAATTTGTTTGGTTTCCAATGCTTCCTGTTTTCCTTCACCTTTCCTTATCCTCTTTCCACGTCTAAGAACAGTCCTCTCATCTTTAAGATCATATACCATTGTAGCAGTTGGACTGTTTCGGGCTTCCTGGGTTTTGTAATCTTTCCCTACCTGCAGAGATCCTGAGGTGTCTTTTGTAAAAATAGTTTCTGGTTCAATTTCGGATATAATTTGTGGTACCAGTTCTTCATTTTTGGCAAATTCACCTTCATTAATGACTAGTAAATCTTTTTTACCTCTCTTATTTTCATGTAGTTGATTAGGTTTTTTTATTGAATTCGTGTTTATTTGCAAGCTATAAACATTAATTGGTGCTTCATTTGTATTTTCAAAATAGGACTCCTTTAAGCTTTGACCTCCTTCTGCTTCCTTATTTCCCTGAGCTGCCTGTGTCTCATTTTTTATAGAGTTATGTGTTTTAAAAACAGTTTCATTTGATGTTTTCTTGGTCTCCTGGACATTTCTAACATTTTCAGGTCCCATCTCTGCATTTTCATTGTTTGTTTCCTCTAATTGCTTTCTAGATTTTACTCTCAAAGGCTTTCTTCCTTTCTTCTCTGTTATCATAATTTCAAGAGTTAGCTTATTGATTTCAGATTCTTCTACTGCAGCAGCTTCAATGATTCTCTTGGCACAATCCTGTTCATGTGTTTGTATACACTTTGCTGTTTCTGCTCTGCAATGGTTCCTTGTTGCCGGTCTTCGGGATTTTTCTTTGGCATCATAGTCTTCTGTAGACATCTGTGTGTTATCTTTAATTTTTCCTCTTCTGGTTCTTTTAGCTGGAACTAATGATTCTACTATTTCTAATTTGTTATCCCTTCTAGATCGCTTTCTAATTGACAGAGCCACCTTTTCACTATTTTCTACACTGCCTTGATCAGATTTATCTTCAGGGGGCACAAGCCCTATTACATTTTTATTGATATTAGACACATTTGCTATCTTTATACTTTGATCATTTTCCATTATTAAAATACGGCTTGTGACAGATTGCTGTATAGTCTGTAAATTCTGTTTCATAGTTGTAGTTTCTGTTTTTGGCATTAAGGAATCTTCATTACAAGATCCAAGATTGCTTTTACTCCATCTGGAGCTATGCAAAGCTCTGTTTATTTCTACTGATGGAACAGCATCATTTTTGTCAAGTTGTTGGAGAACATGAATTTTTGAAATGTCTTCTTCCATACATGGACTATTACTCTCTTTTCTTTCTAGATTTTTAACTACAGAAGTGAAGGCAACAATCTCTTCCTTCTGTTCTTCAATGCTCTCTTTCATCAGAACAGGCAATTCTAATAAACTTACATTTTCCTTTAGATTTTCTTCGCATTCTCTTAAATATGAAGAGGGACACTCTTTTATTTCTATTTTCTGCTGCTTTACCCTTGTTGATGTTTTGTCTTTAGAGGACAAATCAATAGATTCCTGGATAAGATTTAATTGTGGGGCAACTGGATTTTTAAAAAGGAATTCTTCATAATCACTACCTTTCAAATATTGCTTTAATTCTTTTTGCAGTTGCATAGCAGGTTCTTGAACTGGATCTGTTTTGGTAAGCGAGATTACTGAGTTTAAGAGATTATGACTCTCTGTGATGGAGCCATCGCTCATTTTTTCTTTTTCAATACTGTCTATATTTTTCACAATTTCTAAATCTTTAGGTGAAATACATGCTTTTTCAAAGTTTCCTTGTAATTCTTGTTCATTTTTAATGTTTCTATTCCGAGATCTTATAAATGGGAGGGATGTTTTTTCAAGTGATTCTTCCAGTCTTTTCTCTTGCTTCAGATTTTCTCTTTCAAGGTTTCCTCTGGATTCTAAAACAAACAACATTTTTTACATTAAAAACACAACAAAGGACCAAAATTAAAATTAGTAAATTAAGTGTACAATATTCCTGATCAAAATTACCTCTCACCTTTAGGGTAGAATTATGTGATTATATTAAGATGGTAGGAAATATTCTAAATAAGATATCTGAGTGAATTCTACAGCTTCGTCAATGAATGATATTTGCTTTTGCAGCAAAAGTAAACACGTTATTTTATTTGATTTTATTAATTCCATGTATAATTCTAACTCTCGTATGCATTAAATGAGCCATTGACTGCAAAGGACATTGTCTTATATACACCACACTCTGCTGGAAGGATTCTCCCCTATAAAGGACAATGGGAATGCTAAAGAGAGTGCTTGGGCTGTAAAAATCCGGTTATTTCAGGTGGCCTGTAGCCGAGGGAATTCCCCAGCAGGACAGAAAAACAGAGATGTTAAAGCAGGCTTTTAAAAAATATGAGGCTGAGCAGTTCATGCTGGGACACGTTTTCTGAGCTAGAAAAAAACCTTTTGACTCTGTGAGCAACACAAGTTGATGTGAGCTTGCTGCAAGAGTCAGAGGAAAAAATACATATTAACCAGGAAAAGAAGGTTGAGCTGGAAGAAAAGTGACCTGGGAGCCTGAAAAGACTTTGACCAAATCCCAAAGAATGCTCAAGTGTAAAGACTAAGGCTAAATCTACCCAAGTATTGTCAATAAAACCTAGATTAACACTCAAAAGTTGACCCAAAAAAATTGCCAAAGGGTGTTCACACTTGCTCCCTGTCGAAAGATCAACTCCACACTGAGGGGGCACAATGTGAGCAATTCACTGTGGATATGTATCCCAGTCAGTGTTGTGGGGGCCAGAGTCGACCCCTGTACATCTTGGAATTCCCTCTGAGTTCTTCCACAGCCTCCTTAGCTGTTGTGAGCTCTCCATGTTAAGGAATGCCAAAGCAGGAAAGCAGTCTCTCCTCAAACACTGCTTTGCTTCCCTCCCCCATCGCCCCACACAGCAGCAATATGCCAACTGCTGTGTTCCTAGTGCAGGGCAGAACAGGAACATTCCAGTGATTTGCTTTGTTTGTTTCCCAAATGGAGAAACTCACTGAGCTGTCAGATACTTCCTGGAGCTTTGAAAAGGGAGGGAAGTTTCACGGCAGGATTTTCATGTTGGTGGATCTGTGCATATTACTATCAGCATACTATATTCATTAATTCCAATTCCCAGCAATAAGTATTTAAAACTGTCGTTGCACAAACTAAATTCTGTATTGTCTATATATTTCAGAATTTTCAAAAACATATTTAAAGATCCATTTTAAATTACAGCTTTAAAAATGCATACAATTTATACTTACCATGTTCATTTTTAGGATCAATATGAGAATTATTTTCTTTCATAAAATCCATAACTTTGACCTAACAAGATAGAAAAATAAATAAATCTGTGGCTGGTAGTGCTAAGGAAAAGAAGATTTTTAGTATATTAAGAACAAAAAAATAAATAATATGATATAGGCCCCCAACTAGAGGGAGATGTTAAAACTGTTAGTTTCTGCCTTTTTTGCATTGTTATCAAAATTTCTGTTCTCCATTTGGAAAAAATCAGGACAATATACTCTTATCACCAGGACTCGCCGAGTGGCAGCAAGCCCTGCTCGCCAGCCGCGCGGTTCTGAGCATGCGCAGATTGCTCTGCACCGGCTCTTCCGGGGTGTAATCTACTCGCCACATTGTTTGTCGAGCCCTGCTTATCACAAAGATGATGAATAATTTTCTAGTCCATTACTAACTGAGGTTGTTAAATAATATCTATAATGGCTAAACATTTTTGTATTGGCTGATTGTGGCAATTCGCACCTAAGAGATGTAGAAAACTCGGATGAAATCTCTGGCCTGCTCATGATATTCTACAATACATCCTGAAATAACAGGGAAATTCCATAAATCCAGAAGAAGTCATATGCTGATATTTAAAAAGACAAACGGGTCAGCCCAGGGCTGGTTAACCTGACATTAAACTCAGGCAAAATAGTTCAAAGCTGAAACGGGATTCAACTGATAAAAAATTAAAAGGATAGAAGAAATGTAATCGCCATGGCTCGACAAACTATTGAACCTACTTGTCCATGGCGAGTAGATTTCAGCCCGGTGCCCCATTTACCGGCAGTGCACGCATGCGCAATGCAGCTCTTGCTTCTTCTTCTTGCTTCTAATTTATTTATAGAAAGTCCTCGTTACCCTTTATGTCTGTAGCTAATTTGAGCTCGTTTTGTGCCTTTGCCTTTCTAATCTTGCCCCTGCATAGCTATATTGTTTGCTTATATTCATCCTTTGTCATTTGTCCTAGTTTCCACTTCTTAGATGACTCCTTTTTATTTTTAGATCATACAAGATCTCCTGGTTAAGACAAGGTGGTCTTTGGCCATACTTTCTATCTTTCCTAATCAGCAAAATAGTTTGCTTTTGAGCCCTTTACAATGTCCCTTTAAAAAGCTGCTAACTCTCTTCAGTTGTTTTTCCTCTTAGTCTTGCTTCCCATGGGATTTTACCTAACAGCTGAGTTTACTAAAATCTGCCTTCCTGAAATCCATTGTCTCTATTTTGCTGTTCACCCTTCTACTATTCCTTAGAATCATGGACTCAATGATTTCATGACGACTTTCACCCGAGCTGCCTTCCACTTTCAAATTTTCAGCTAGTTCCTCCCTATTTGTTAAAATCAGATCTAGAACAGCTTCCCCCAAGTAGCTTTTTCAACCTTCTGAAATAAAAAGTTGTCTTCAATGCAGTCCAAGAACTTATTGGATAGTCTGTGCCCTGCTGTATTAGTTTCCCAACATATGTCTGGACAAACAACCAGATTTCATTCACTTTTGAGATTACAAGTTTGGTTATCAAAGGTAACTTTATCTGTAATACATTCAAGAATTTAGAAAGGCATATTGACTTCGTATCACTCAACACTCTGATTAAAAACAGTACTATATAATATCAATAAGAGCCAGCTAAAAGATCTTAAAAAAAAAAACAAAAAAAAAACCAGTTGTCAATGGTAAATAATCATCAAAATGGGGTGTTCATAGAAAGATTCTGCTGGGATTGGTGTCATTCAACATTTTCATCAATGATCTGGAAGTTAATATATAATAACTGATAAAACATGTATATGACACAAAGGCTGAGTGATGAATCATGAGAAGGTCAGGGCTGTCATCACAGAGAGTGGACTGGACCACTTGCTAAATTGGCCCCATTCAAACACAATGTGTTTTAATGCAGCCAAATGTAGTTTTATACACCTAGGAAACAAGCAGTTCAAGCCATACTTATACAATGGAAGGCAGTGACTCTGAAAGGGATCTAGGAGGTCAGAGAGGAAAGGCAAACCAACATGAGTTCTCAGTGTCACACCATGGCAAAAAGGGCTAATGTGTGGTCTTGGTATATGAACCGGGGGTACTGAGTAAGAGCTGGGAAATGATCTTAGCTGTGTGCATAGCACTGATGCGGCCAGCACTGGGATCCCACATACAATTTTGATGTCCATGTTTTAAAAACGTTAAAAAATAGAAAAGGGTGCAGTGAGAGATTTAGGTCATATCTACACTAAACCTGAAGATCGTCTTAAAATACGCAACTCCAGCTACGTAAATAACATAGCTTGAGTCGACTTACGAAGGGTAAGTGGACAACCAGGAAGGCAGATAAGATCATCTTAAAATTTATGAATTTACTAAAATGAAAATTATCAAAACAAATCTTTTACCTTAATTTCCTTTGGTGTATCAAACATTTCTTTAACACCAACATAATCCAGTTCAGAACTCGGATACTTTTGTTTAGACTCAGCCATCAATTTTTGCAATCCCATAAAGTCATCAACTGGTGGATATTTTTCTTTTGGTGTCCTCAGTAGTCTGCTGATACCAAACATGTCTTCTACTGGTTCAACTCTTTCCTTTGATGTCTTTAATAGCCTTTTGATTCCAACTGTGTTTTCTAACTGGATTTTCTGCTTAGATGTTTTCATAATATGACTTACCCCTATCATGTCTTCTGCTGGTTGATATTTCTGCTTTTGTGTTGTCTTCATAAAGGAGACTCCCACTAGATCATTTACTACTTGCTCTTTTTGTGCTGGAGTCTTTAATAATTTTTTTAAGGTAATTTCATCTATAGGAGATTCCTTTTTCTGCTCCGGAGTGCTCAAGAGCCTTTTGACATCCGACAGAGCCTCGACAAGTTCCGCCTTTTCCTTTGGAGTCCTCAAGAGCCTTTTGATGCCTGACAGAGACTCAACGGGCTCCACCTTTTGCTTTGGGGTCCTCATGAGCCTTTTAATGCCCGACAGAGCCTCGACAGGTTCTGCCTTTTGCTTCGGGGTCCTCAAGAGCCTTTTGACGCCCAACAGAGCCTCGACAGGTTCCACTTTTTGCTTCGGGGTTCTCAAAAGCCTTTTGACGCCCGAGAAAGCCTCATCAGATTCTGGTTTTTGCTTTGGGGTCTTCTCAAATCCTTTAGCTCCCACCTCTGTTATATGCTTTTCTGGCATTACTAATGAATCACTCATAACTACTTCCTCTTCCAGTATTGTTCTCTCTTTTTCAGGAGTCTGCTTTAATTTAACACCCACAAAAGAAGAATTTGGAGACTTCTCTGCTCTCAGGAAGCGAGATACAGCATCTTGACTATTTTTTCTCTGTTGTGACATGCCTGAGGTACTTAATGGTGATATTACCATTTCTCCTGTAATAAAATTGGGCTTATGTATTTGAAAGAAAATTTAAGCAAGGAAACAGAATACAAATTTCTGAAGAAATATTAGGCATGGAAAGTTTCTGTCCCACCTCCCAAAATCTACTGTTATATAAACAAGTAACTATGAAAAACAACATGTATATCCCCATGCAGCACTACACAAATTTTAATACTGAGTTTTAAATTGAATTAAATATTAGTTATTTAATCCAACATTAAATTACATTTTTTGTATGCTATTCCTAAATTTTAAATGTGCTGCAAACTTTATTTTGAAAATGCATAACATCTAAGCATGAGGTGGAAGCAGATTTTTTTTCCATATAAAGGGACAGTTGGCATTTTTGGCACCCAAAAAAGGTGTGAGGGGAACAAAGAAAATTGTGTAAGCAAAGCACATTGAAGTGATTTGTACTGCTACAAATGTTGATGCTGAAATTTGCTTCACCTTTAACTACTACTGTTGTTTCAGTTGGTCTGTAGACTCAGAAAGCCAGCTGTCAAGATCATTTATGGTTCATATTTGAAAGGTTTTTGTTGCTAACCATAGTTGTATCTACACCAAATTTTCTGAAGGTTGCCAACGCAAGTGGTTACATAGGTAAGGTACTGGATCATAGCAGGATGGATAACACTGTGGTAAAATTGAAGTGGTTGCTATCACCTTGTCTGCCCTATAGCTTTCACCATTGCTATTTATGGTGGTACTGGCAGTACAGGGTTTTAGGGAAAGAAGTCAAGTGTAGACAAGCCATGCAAAGGGAACTTAACTAGATAAACCTTGGCCTTTATATCACAAATTTGCAGAAAAATTAATACTTTAATGTAATACATCTGAGATACAGAGCACACCTAATATAACCATTTATTAAGTCTTTTTTTGTAACTAAAATATATCTATATCCCAGATTCTCAAGAAAACAGAAATGAAGTCCTAACGTTTTGGCATATTATAGGATTTAATCTATAAAGAAATGTATTAACATAATTTTTGCTAAAAATTGAACAAAATCTCATTTGATCTCTCAGAGACAATATTAGTTTCGATCCTGACAACAACCTTATGACTAGCACCAAAATTTACAATAGAAAGGAAGGAAACTATCAAAATAAGTGTGGGGAAGTTAGGAAATTGACCATTCAGTTCCATCCTTCCAGCCTGGATAGGCTCTTACTTTTTATTCGGGGCTTTACCTTTTCCATCAACATCCTTTCCCTTCCTTAAAGAATGGGCATTGGGCTTAGTTGTGTCGGCATGCAATAATTTATTGCTTTTTGCTGAAGCACACCAACTCTTCAATGTTGAGCACTTTAAACCTATTTTGCACAATCATACATGCTTCAACAGTCTGAAAGCAGCATATTCCATGGGACATAATATAATGAAGTAGATTGCCCCAACTCAAAAATAGAACCACAAATACATCTTTTTAAGATAGAAAGCAGCATTCAACATCTCAGAATTGCATCAAACTGCCACCTGCTCCATTCTCACTCTACACAAAGTCTGTATAGATTAAAACCATGTTTATCATATCCTGACCCCCCAGGGGATTGCGAGCTACTTAGAGGGGGGCTGCAGCAACTTAGAGGGGGGGGGGGTCACGGTATCACAAAGTTTGAGAACCCCTGGGTTAAAACAAAATGAATAATTTACTAAGCTTACTTTCAAAGACCAGGTTAGTAGCTACTAGTCCGCTTTTCTTGTATGCAATCCATAAACCCTCATCCCTTTTCATAGGGCTATTAGAAGGAAGAAAAATACATACCAGTCTCCTCTGGAGTGTGTACCTCAGAGACTTCTATTTCAGTACATGATGGCGTAAAATCAGTCTTGTGAACAGCAGATAAAGATGGACTTTTTTTATTCTCGTTTACTGGAGTTCTAAACATCTCAGTCATTCCTATTAATTATGTATAAAGTAATTAGCATGTGCTTTGATTTACAAAACAGTTATACAGTTGGCAGAACAAAGAATGAAGAGTTGTGACTTAGTTCTTTTCTTCCAATATTAGACCAGACAATACTGTATAACATTAAGTAACATTAACATTAACATGAGTTAAAAATCATACATGACTTCATACGTATGACTTTATTGCACAGTAGAGGCATTATAACAGGAGCTACGTGGTATGTTAATACACTGATTGAGTCACATCTGGAAATTTGCTGCATTGTAAGTGAAAATCAGGTTACTCACATTTGTAAATGCTGTGCTTTGAGATGTGTTGCTCATATGTATTCTAATTAAGGTGCATGAGCACCATGTGCATGGCTGCCTAAAAGTTTTTAAGCTTGCTGTTATCCACTGGGTCAGCTGCCAGAACCCGTTGGAATGACAGCTGGTGCGACCCTGCCAACACAACTGCCCCTCAGTTCCTTCTTGACAGCTTCTCCGACAGTAGGGAAGGAGAGCAGGTATGGAATAGATCTGAGCAACACATCTCAAAGAACAACAGTTACAAAGATGAGCCACCGTTTTTTTCTTCTTTGAGTGCTGGCTCATACATATTCCAATTGAGGTAATACACAAGTCTTACCCAGGAGTGAGAGTGCAGCTAACTCAAGGACCACGGAGCCAAAGGCTTGGCCATCTTCGAGAGCCATGCTGGAGAATGGGATCAGTGCGTAGAGGGGTGAAGGGAGCTTTTGAAGACCAATGGTGCTGGGAGTCCCTCTTCGATGTTGGGCGTGAAATTGAATGAGGTGCACTATGCACTGAAGTGCTCGGTGCCGCGTCTTTCCTTTAGGGCCACAGAGTGGACTTCATAAGGAATTGCTTAAGATAAAAGCCCCATTCTTTTCTGGTCCAAGACTTGAAAGCCTTGCAGATCTTATACTTATCTGCTTGATGAGCTTCCCCCAGGCACCAAAGATAAGAGTTGGGGGGAAGAAGGGTTCTCGTCAGCATAGACTTCTGGCAAGAGCTGCAGGGCTTGAATCCCTGGGACCTTGGCATGCCTTCAGGTCCCAGAGGGAACACAGGTGAGAAGGGAAAGCCACTTAACTCCCACTGCTAGAAAACTAACTTTTAACTACAACAAATGAACTAATAACTCCAGGGACGAATGGTGCTTGCAATGCAAGAAAGCGAAGATCCAACAGTAGTCACTGGTGCTTAAAAGGAACTGAGGGGTGGTTGGTTCAGATTCCCAAATCTGCACAGTCCTTTGTGGGTAATGAATCTGAAGAACTGTCCCATATTGAAGTGTCCTTGAAGGAGGTTTTGGGACAAATTGAAAAACTTAACAATAACAAATCACCGGGACCGGATGGCATTCGCCAAAAGGTTCTGAAATAATGTGAAATTGCAGAACTATTAACTGGGGTTTGTAACCTATCCTTTAAATCAACTTCTGTACCCAAGGACTGGAAGACAGCTAACATCATGCCAATATTTAAAAAGGGCTCTAGAAGCGACCCTGGCAATTACAGACTGGTAAGTCTAACGTCAGAACCGAGCAAATTAGTTGAAACAATAGTAAAGAATAAAATTGTCAGACACATAGATGAACATAACTTGTTGGACAAAAGTCAACATGGTTTCTGTAAAGGGAAATCATGTCTTACTAATTTATTAGAATTCTTTGAAGGGGTTAACAAACATGTGGACAAGGGGGATCCAGCATATAGTATACTTAGATTTCCAGAAAGCCTTTAACAAGGTCCCTCACCAAAGGCTCTTGTGTAACTTAGTTTGTCATGGGATAAGAGGGAAAATCCTTTCATGGATTGAGAACTGGTTTAAAAAAACAGGAAACAAAGGGTAGGAATAAATGGTAAATGTTCAGGATGGAGAGGGATAACTAGTGGTGTTCCCAAAGGTTCAGTCCGATGATCAATCCTATTAAAAAATGATCTAGAGAAAGAGGTAAGCAGTGAGGTGGCAAAGTTTGCAGACATTACTTAACAGTTCAAGATAGTCAAGAGCAAAGCAGACTGTGAAGAACATCAAAAAGATCTCATCAAACTCAGTGACTGGGCAACAAAATGGAAAATGAAATTTAATGTGGATAAGTGTAAAGTAATGCACATTGGAAAAAATAACCCCAACTATACATACAATATGATGGGGGCTAATTTAGCTACAACTAATCAGAAAAGATCTTGGAGTTATCGTGGATAGTTCTCTGAAAACATTTACGCAATGTGTAGCGGCAGCCAAAAAAGCAAATAGGATGTTAGGAATTATTAAAAAAGGGATAGAAAATAAGACAAAGAGTATCTTACTGCTCCTATATAAAACTATGGTACGCCTCACATCTTAAATACTGCATACAGATGTGGTCTCCTCATATCAAAAAAGATATTATGGTGTTAGAAAAAGTTCAGAAAAGGGAAATTAAAATGATTAGAGGTTTGGAACAGGTCCCTATGAGGAGAGGCTAACGAGACTGAGACTTTTTAGTTTAGAAAAGAGGAGACTGAGGGGGGATATGATAGAGGTATATAAAATCATGAGTGGTGTGGAGAGGGTGAATAAAGAAAAGTTATTTACTTGTTCCCATAATATAGGAACTAGAGCACACCAAATGAAATTAATGGGTAGCAGGTTTAAAACTAATAAGCAAAAGTTCTTCTTCACACAGCTTACAGTCTACCTGTGGAACTTCTTGCCAGAGGAGTCTGTGAAAGCTAGGACTATAACAGAGTTTAAAAAAGAGCTAGATAAATTCATGGAGGTTAGGTCCATAAAAGGCTACTAGCCAGGGGGTAAGGAATGGTGTCCCCGGCCTCTGTTTGTCAAAGGCTGGAAATGGATGGCAGGAGACAAATCGTTTGTCCGTCCACCCCCTCTGGGACACCTGACACTGGCCACTGTCAGGAGGCAGGGTACTGGGCTGGATGGACCTTTGGTTTGGCCCAGCCTGGCCATTCTTATGTTCTTGTCATATATAGGGTGTTACACCAGCGCCACAGCCAATCCATTGGGTAGCAGCTAGAGTAAAAACTTTCTAGCAATTGTGCACATTGCATGCATGCATCTCAATTGGAATACAGGCAGTCCCCAGGTTACATGGATCCGACTTACATCGGATCCCTACTTACAAACGGGGTGAGGCAACCCCGCACTAGCTGCTTCCCCCCAGCAGACCAGGGAGAAGAGAAGCTAGCGCCCCCCCCGCAGCAAACCAAGGAGACGCGGAGCAGCTTTTCTCAGCAGACACCTCAGCTTAAGAATAAAGGACTGAGGGAAGTGAGGTGTGGGAGAATAAAACTGAGCACTGGAGAAATGTTTGGCTAGAGTATCCCTTACAATATGTACCAGTTCTGACTTACATACAAATTCAACTTAAGAACAAACCTACAGTCCCTATCTTGTACGTAACCCGGGGACTGCCTGTACATGAGAAAGCACTCGAAGAAGGATTATTGATACTTCACTGAAAAGCTCTACATTAACTGCAAAAAAGGAAGTGGACACAGCATTTTATAAGGAAAGACATCAAAAAATAATGCAAAGTTTAACATTTTTCTGCTGTTAGCCACATATCCTTATTTTAAAATATTCACCACCTTCATTTTAAATAAACAGAATGTAATTCTTTTTATTTTAAAACAATGAAACACTACTATACTAAACTACATATACGTTTTATCTAGAGACATATTTTACTGATGCATTCAGGCCATCTTTGCATACATAATTGTGCTAAAGATATACAGTAAGCACATGAGCACATATGGAACACACCAAATATATTTAGCCAAGAGTATATAGTTCAAGTCATGGATAGATTACAGGCCATGAATTTTTGTTCACTGCCAGTAACCCATGTATGACTTTTACCAAAAATATCTGTGACTAAAACATAGCCTTACTCATTACAACATAGGTGAGTTTAAAGCACTTATGAGAGGGTGGTAGTTTATCACAGTGGTGCTCAACCTTTTTTCATTTGCGATTCCCAGAGCCCAGATAATTTTTGTTGAGCAAAGGGAAAGGGGGGGAGGGTAGAAGAGAACCACCCGCCAGGAACATTTTGTTGCGGACCTTTTAATTTAAAGTACCAGTCCACTCCCCTGCCGCATGTACGTCAGGCGCCGAGCCTGGAAAACAAAATGCCGGCTGGCACAGATCAAAGCTCTGCGACCTCCCCAGGAAGACGGCCCATGGGTTGCGCACTGCTGATTTAGCCAGAGGAGCCTTTTGTATGTGGGGCACACTGATCTACCACAGTGGGCCTAAATGGTGGTGACAGAATAATGAACTTGATGAAATTTGCTCATTTTTAAGTTGAAATTAGATACAAACCCTCCTAATCCAAGGTTCAAGTTGATATTTTAAAGTCAAGGCCAAAAAAATTTAAGGTCCCTGCAATATATAAGTATTTTATACTATGTAATGCAAACTAACATGTTCCAAGATACACAAGAGACTATATTAAGTAAAAACTGCTTTTATCAGAAGTGAAATAATACAAGAATGATGTGGCTTACTATAAAAAAAGTATACAAGTTACCTGTGAAACT